>NC_083230.1:122617160-122917160 GCF_032191835.1 Heteronotia binoei
AGCGAATTCCCAGAAGTTTTTTTTTCGGAATCCACGTCTTCTTTCTTTTACAAAGCTGCATCAAAAAAGGCTCCTTAATATCATGTCATTGCCTCTCTCCACGCCTACATTTGCCACATCAGAATTTACTTCCCTGCTGGTCCCTTGACGGAGATAAGGGAATATATGCTAGGAAACATGTTCTCTTTCATGTAAGAAGCAAGCTGCTGCCTTTGGTCCTTGGCATTAGCGCGGAGGATTTGGATACATGCAATATTCAGAGGGTAAAATCCAACGGGACCTTAGCATAACTCTGTCTTGGATCAATGGGCAGTTGCAAAACGAGTCTGTGCAAATATGCTCTTTAGCTAAGGAAAAATAGAGTGGAAATGGATGGGATTTCTCTCCTCCCCCCCCCCCCCGGCCCAGTCTTTGCAAATATTCTCCAAGTATTAATTTGACTTTTTCTCCAACTTCCATTTTTTCTAGTTTAAAAGCAATATTTTTTCTCTTTTTTTTAAAGTGAAGACCCTTCCTAGAAACTGACACAGCCACAAAACCAGACATAGCAAGAGCCAGGTTGGTGTAGTGGTTTACGTGTGCCGACTCTTATCTGGGAGAACCGGGTTTGATTCCCCACTCCTCCACTTACAGCTGCAGGAATGGCCTTGGGTCAGCTAGAGCTCTCTTATCTGGGAGAACCGGGTTTGATTCCCCACTCCTCCACTTGCAGCTGTGGAACGGCCTTGGGTCAGCCAGAGCTCTTTTATCTGGGAGAACCGGGTTTGATTCCCCACTCCTCCACTTGCATCTGCTGGAATGGTCTTGGGTTAGCCATAGCTCTCACAGAGTTGTCCTTGAAAGGGCAGCTTCTGCGAGAGCTCTCTCAGCCCCACCTACTTCACCTGATAGCACGTTCCCTCTAAGCTGCAGAGTCTTGTGAGCAAAAAGTCTACTTTGTGAGCTACTGCATTAAAAATTGTGAGCTACTTGCATTAAAGTTGTGAGCTACTGTATACATTATTGTGCTCTGGGGTCATCCTTCCTGAGCTAAGACAAAAATGTGTGAGCTGGAGACTAAAAATCTGTGAGCTAAGCTCACGCTAACTCACTGCTCACACGGTGTCTGTTGTGGGGGGGAAGAAGATAATGGAGCTCTAAGCTGCTTTGAGACTCTGAGATTCAGAGTGAAGGGTGGGGTATAAATTCAGCATCTTCTTCTTACCAACCTCCAGGTGGAGCCTGGAGATCTCCAGGACTACAGAAATCAGTTTTCCTGGAGAAAACGGATACTTTGTAGGGTGGATTCGATGGAATTAGAGCCCAATACAGTTCTCCTTCTCAAACCTCACCATCCACAGACTCCACCCCCAAACTTCCAGGAATTTCCCAGCCCCGATTTGGCAACCCTACATAACTGAAAGGAGCAATTCAAACATATGTGATTAAAAGCACAGGCAAATAGGATTTTAACTGGCATCCCAAAGATGTTAGAGCCGATTTGGTGTAGCAGACAGTGCGTCGGACCTAGGAACCTGGGTTCGAATCCCCATTTCTGCCATGACAGATTGCTGAGCTCACCTTCGACCCTTCAGGAATACACAGCTTGGCCTACCTCGTGAGGCTGTTGTAAGAAAATTAAGGGGGAAACAATGTTGTGGAAGCCGTTTTGGACCCCAGATGGGGAGAAAAGTGGCATATAAATAAATGCCTGTTAGTGCAACTGAGGTGCCTCAGCTAAAAAAGATCCTCTGTCTGGCAAACATCTGCCTAACTCTGGAAAGTGAGCAACAAAGAGAGAAACATGGATAAGGTGAAAATAATTTGTAACCTTTGGATGGATACAGTGCACTTGTTAAGAATTTCCTTCTGATCATTGTATAAGTGAAGGAGAAGGAGGAGGATTTATATCCCACCCTTCACTCAGAGTGGCTTACAGTTTATTTTCCCTGTTAGGTAGGTGGGGCTGAGAGAGCTCTGACAAAAACTGCCCTTTCAAGGGCAGCTCTGTGAGAGCTCTGGCTGACCCAAGACCATTCCAGCAAGTGCAAGTGGAGGAGTGGGGAATCAAGCCTAATTCTACCAGATTAGAGTCCACGCACTTAATCACTACACCGAACTGTTTTGAACAGCAAAATGAGACAGTGAATATTGGTTTTGCTCATAAACTGGACTGTCGGAGTCATGCCGATTATCTACAGTCTTTGAATCATCTTCATCCTTTAGATACCTGGAACACAAGACATTCCACCTTATGGAGTGGTATTGACTGGTTTCAGATTTTGGAAAGATTTATCTGTTGGGTTTCTGTGGACTGCTGGTTCCTTAGGGGTATGAACTTTTGGTTCCTTGGGAGTATGGATATCCATTCTCTAGTAGAATTTTATATGAAGAAGACGACTGTGGATTTATAGCCCGCCCACTTCTTTGAATCAGAGCGGCTCACAATCTCCTTTACCTTCCTCCTACAGGATAGACACCCTGTGAGGTGGGTGGGGCTGTGAGAGCTCTCCCAGAAGCTGCCCTTTCAAGGGCAACTCTGCAGTAGCTATGACGGGCCCAAGGCCATTCCAGCAGCTGCAGGGGGAGGAGTGGGGTACCAAACCTGGTTCTCCCAGATAAGTGTCCGCACACTCAACCACTACACCTGATGGACACTTTGGAAGTACTTATAATGTTTAGACTTCTTGAATGACCTTAACACACAGGGGATTTCTATAGCTGTGTGTGTGGAGGCTGTGTTTCTATGGAAGCTTGTGGCTCTTTTTCTTTTCAACTCTGGAAAGCGGCAGCACGCAAAGGAGGCCTCTGCCTATGACCTTAATTGAGAAGATTCCTGACGAGGGAGAACAAGTCGTTCTCAGATTAGCTGTGTATATTCCAAATATTTGGGGAAATGGGACACCAAATGCCGGGATCATATCCGTATCTGTGTTTGACACCCGGTGTGATTTGTTTCAATATTTGATCTCTGACAGTTGACATTTGGCGGCATTAGCTCGCCAGCGTCCAAGGCCCCTCAGCGTTTGACACGACTGGTAGCTCGGGAACCATTTCCAAACCTTCTGTTTTCGGGGAAGGCTTTAAGGCCTGCCGAGAGACCGCTGTGCTTTCGCCATGGCAACTTTGCACATGGCAAGGGATGCTGGGAAATGGAGAGGATGCATGCCCTGTTCTTCTGGGCCTCAGTATCACCCCGTTATAGGCTTGCCAATCCCCAGGTCCCAGCGGGGTTTCTTCCGCTTTCCCAGGCTCCTTCCCGCCCCCAGTCAGCTGGCTGGCAGGGGAAGCCCCGCGCCCAAAGCCACCATGTGACTTTCCCCCTCCAGAGGCTGCAGTATCCGATTGGAAAGGCTTCCTCTTGGGATGGGGTGTCTGTGTTACTTGGAAAAAGTTGGCAGCAACTCGTGAGAAGAGAGGCCAATCCCTCGCTTCAGAGTCGCCAGAAACGGCATGGGGGGGGGGAGGGAAACGTCTGCTGAGCATTTCATTATTCCCTATGTGGAGATCGATAATGGGGAATTGATTTAGAGGTTTCGGTGGCTCTAGGGGAGCTGTTTTTTGAGGTAGAGGCACCAAATTTTCCGTATAGTATCTAGTGCCTCTCCCCAAAGTACCGCCCCAAGTTTCAAAACGATTGGACCAGGGGGTCCAGTTCTATGAGCCCGAAAAGAAGGTACCGCTATCCTTCATTATTTCCTATGGAAGGAAAGCATTTTAAAAGGTGTGCTGTCCCTTTAAATGTGATGGCCAGAACTCCCTTGAAGTTCAATGATGCTTGTCACAGCCTTGTTCCTGGCTCCGCCCCCAATGTCTCCTGGCTCCACCCCCAAAGTCCCCAGATATTTCTTGAATTGGACTTGGCAACCCTACCCCGTTGTGAAAGTAGCGTGAGGAATTCATCAATTCTCACTGGACTACAATTGGAGGAGGTGTGGGGGAGGACCACACTTTCATCTGCCTTTGCTGCCATTGCACACACCCACACACAGAGACACACTATTTTACCTCAGCCTCACAGTCTGGGCTCCTGCCCCCCTAGCTGTTTCCTTTCTCTTTTTTGACACATTCAGCCACACACCCCTCATTGTGTGACGTGCCCTGTGTGATGACATCGTGCAGAACTGATGGGGATGCTCTAGGATTTGCTGTAAAACTCTATGGCATCATAGAGTTTTTACCTGAGCAGCCTCCTGCCTTCATGGCACCAGTTGCTTGTGGGCCAGATAAGAGCCCTGGATGGTCAGGTTCTGTCCCATGAGTAAGGTTGCCAAGTCCAATTCAAGAAATATCTGGGGACTTTGGGGGTGGAGCCAGGAGACTTTGGGGGTGGAGCCAGGAGACACTGGGGTCGGGCCAGGAGCAAGGGTGTGATCAGCATAATTGAACTCCAAGTGAGTTCTGGCCATTCCATTTAAAGGGACCACACACCTTTTCTTCACCCAAAGGGTGATTAACATGTGGAATTCACTGCCACAGGAGGTGGCAGCGGCTACAAGCATAGCCAGCTTTAAGAGGGGACTGGATAAAAATATGGAGCAGAGGTCCATCAGTGGCTATTAACGTGTGTGTGTATTTGTGTATATGTATGTATGTGTGTGTGTGTGTATCGGCCACTGTGTGACACAGAGTGTTGGACTGGATGGGCCATTGGCCTGATCCAACATGGCTTCACTTATGTTCTTATGTGACACAGCGTGTTGGACTGGATGGGCCACTGGCCTGATCCAACATGGCTTCTCTTATGATCTTATGTTTTCAATGCCTTCCTCCATTGGAAATAATGAAAGATAGAGACAGCTTCTTTTGGGGCTCACAGAATTGAACCCCCTGGTCCAATCTTTTTGAAACTTGGAGGGTGTTTTGAGAAGAGACATCAGATGCAATGCTGCAAATTTGGTGCCTCTACCTCAAAAAAACAGCCCCCCAGATCCCCGTATACCCACAGATCAATTATCCATTATCCCCTATGGGAATTGGTCTCCATAGGCAATCATGAA
Source organism: Heteronotia binoei (assembly GCF_032191835.1). NCBI lineage: Eukaryota > Metazoa > Chordata > Lepidosauria > Squamata > Gekkonidae > Heteronotia > Heteronotia binoei. Next base: position 122,622,140 of record NC_083230.1, read on the forward strand.
GTGCCCAGCAGACATTTTCCCTCCCTCTCCCACTTTCCGATGACCCTGAAGTGGGGGGAGGGCCTCCAAACTGGGGGATCCCCTGCCCCCACCTGGGGATTGGCAACCGTACCCACAAGTCATATGTTTGACCCCCCCCCCCCAGTTCTAGACAAATCCAGCCTGAAATCTCCCTTGAAGTCTCAATGGTCATGGTTTCATCCTGTCATGAGAAGACAAGAGCCAATGGGAAAGACAATCTTGCTAGGAAAAGGAGAAGGCAGCAGGAAAAGAGGAAGAGGAAGATCCAACGCCAGACGGATCAACTCGATCCAGGCAGCCGCGGCCCTCTGTTTGTAAGACCTGAGCAAGGCTGTTACTGACAGTTCACCCATAAGGACACCATAAATTGGAAGCGACCTGACTCCTCCAAAAGCCAGGAGGTGCAGTAATTTGCATGAGAACTGACAGCACTTGAATTTTTTACATATCATTGCTTGCCTCACCTTGTAATTTAAATTTGTATTTTTTTTTTTGCAGCGTCGACACGATTCCCAAGCAATCGTATACATTTAACTAAGCACTGGTATTCCGTCTGCCCGCTGATCAGAGACCCCGCCCCCCTAAAAAAAAAACCACCTGAAATGCTTTCAGCAGGAAATATAGAAGTTTGGCTACGCAAAATGAGCAGAGCAAATCCACAAATGTGAAAAGAAAACAATTAAAACAGCGTGGTGGTAGGCGGTTTGAAGACTCTAATACTCTGGATCAAACTGAATGTAAAAACGCCCTCCGACTCTGGGGTGACGTCGCATCACGTTTTCACAGCAGACTTTTGACGGGGTGGTTTGCCGTTGCCTTCCCCAGTCATCGACAATTCCCCCCACCCCAGCAAGCTGGGGACTCATTTGACCCCCCTCAGAAGGATGGCAGGCTGAGTCAACCTGGAGCCGGCTACCTGAACCCAGCTTCCGCCGGGATTGAACTCAGGTTGTGAGCAGAGAGCTCGGACTGCAGTACCGCAGCTTTACCACTCTGCGCCACGAGGCTGCCCCTTGCCATTAGCAAGATACCAATTTACACTGAACTCCACAAGCCCAGCTAGGGCTCCCAAGCTCTCTCCAGGAGCGGGGGCTCCAACCTGTTGCGGGGGTCCCGACCCACCCCCAAAGAGCCCTGTCATTGTGTGGCGCGCCCTGTGTGATGACATCGTGCGGAACCGATGGGGATGCCCTAGGACTCGCTGCAGTCCGGTGAGAACTGATGAATTCCTCAAGCTACTTTCACAACGGGGTAGGGTTTCCAAGTCCAATTCAAGAAATATCCGGGGACTTTGGGGGTGGAGCCAGGAGACATTGGGGGCAGAGCCAGGAACAAGGGTGTGACAAGCATGATTGAACTCCAAAGGGAGTTCTGGCCATCACACTTAAAGGGACGGCACACCTTTTTAAATGCCTTCCTTCCATAGGAAATAATGAAGGCTAGGAGCACCTTCTTTGGGGGCTCATAGAATTGGACCCTCCGGTCCAATCGTTTTGAAACTTGGGGGGTACTTTGGGGAGAGGCACTAGATATTATACTGAAAATATGGTGTCTCTACCTCAAGAAACAGCTCCCGCAGAGCCCCCAAAACCTCCAGGTCAATTCCCCATTACACCCGCGAATCCTAGAGCATCCCTGGCACAACATGCCTGGCGGGACGATGTCACTTCTGGATGACATCATCATGCCCCGCACGCTTTGCACACACCAGAGGAATCTCCCACCCCGGCGGTTGAGGGGCTTGGGCAACCCTAAGTCCAACACATACACCCACACGCACACAAATGCAGAGAAAATTAATGCATCGCTGCATTGCAAACTAACCTGAAGAGAAATGGAAGCAGCATTACCAACATAAATGAATAAAGAACTGAAACAAAGTAAAAAAACCAACACTGGCATATCCCTAAGTCCTGAACGATTTGTAAAGAACATCAAGTTTCCCAGAAGATTCAGGTGGTGCCAACGGTTCTGCAATCACTTTTGCAAATATTCATTTAGATGCCTTAGCAATTACAATCAGATTAACAGACATGCAAAATGTAGTTCTTTTTATTCCCCCCTTCACGTACCTTTTGATAAAATAGCATGCAACAGTAATTGGTATTTGTTGGTTGACAGCTTAGGAAATTTCATCTTTAAAACCTGCCGAACTCGAAAGGACTCGAGAAGTGCCAGGAAGGACAAATTTCACACTGTGAATGCAAATTCTGTCTTGCCTTGAAATGTCTCAATCAAAACTCGCAACGACAGAAACTGGAACGTTCCCTCAACTCCAAATGTTCCGTTCTAGTGACAACTCACAAACACGTAGGGGTTGCCAGCTCTGGGTTGGGAAATTCCTGGAGATTTTGTGGGTGGATCTTCAATTGGGCAGGGTTTGGGGAGGAGAGAAACCTGAGGGTGGGGGGAAGCAACAGTAAGAGGACTTCTAGTGTCCTGGCCCCACTGATGAACCTCCTGATGGTACCTGGTGTGTGTTTTTTGGCCAATGTGTGACACAGAGTGTTGGACTGGATGAGTCAATGGCCTGATCCAACATGGCTTCTCTTATATTCCCATGGCTTTGCTGGTGGACCTCCTGGTGGCACCTGGGTTTTGGCCACTGTGTGACACAGAGTGTTGGACTGGATGGGCCATTGGCCTGATCCAACATGGCTTCTCTTATGTTCTTATGTGACACAGAGTGTAGGACTGGATGGGTCATTGGCCTGATCCAACATGGCTTCTCTTATGTTCTTATGTGACACAGAGTGTAGGACTGGATGGGTCATTGGCCTGATCCAACATGGCTTCTCTTATATTCCCATGGCTCTGCTGGTGGACCTCCTGATGGCACCTGGGTTTTGGCCACTGTGTGACACAGAGTGTTGGACTGGATGGGTCATTGGCCTGATCCAACATGGCTTCTCTTATATTCCCATGGCTTTGCTGGTGGACCTCCTGATGGCACCTGGGTTTTGGCCACTGTGTGACACAGAGTGTTGGACTGGATGGGCCATTGGCCTGATCCAACATGGCTTCTCTTATGTTCTTATGTGACACAGAGTGTAGGACTGGATGGGTCATTGGCCTGATCCAACATGGCTTCTCTTATGTTCTTATGTGACACAGAGTGTAGGACTGGATGGGTCACTGGCCTGATCCAACATGGCTTCTCTTAGATTCCCATGGCTCTGCTGGTGGACCTCCTGATGGCACCTGGGTTTTGGCCACTGTGTGACTCAGAGTCTTGGACTGGATGGGCCATTGGCCTGATCCAACATGGCTTCTCTTACATTCTTATGTGACACAGAGTGTTGGACTGGATGGGCCAACGGCCTGATCCAACATGGCTTCTCTTATGTTCTTATGTTCCAAAGCAGTCATTTTCTCTGGGAGAACTAATGTCTGAAGCCTGAAGATCACAATTATACCCAGGAGATTTCCAACCAATACCTGGATATTGGCAATTTTTTTGAACTCCAGCTGCCCCCACAAAAACTTGCATTAAAGCAATGCATTGCAAGACAGCCTGTTTCTATTTTGTGAAAGTGGCTTCCATAACTTCAGGATGATTTGCTTTCCGATGGTCTCTCTTGGATCCTGAAAAGTCTTTTTTTTTTTTTTTGGCAGAAGTCTCAGATGCTGACAAGTGCCCTAAACTTCCTATTGTAACAAGACCTTTGCTTCATTTAAGGCCAAACCAAAGCTCCATATTTCATTTTTTTTTTAAAAAAATCTTTGTTTATGTGTTTTCTCAATGGTTTCCATCCTTCACCCTTCGCTGTTGATTTTGTAGATCCCTTTCAGTTATGTATACGTATTGTATGGTTCTCATAAGCGACGTGTTTTGCATTTCCGCTACAATGTACTCCAATTAGATGTTTAGTCTTGCATCCAATGCTCAACATGGCCCCGCAGTATACAGCTTTTTGAAAACGACACAATGGGGCGAGTATGGTTTGGGGGAAGACGTTTCTGCAAATCTGGGGTGGCCAAACTGAAGCCCCCACCACTCCGTCAGCTGGCTTGGAGAAGGCATTTCTCTCTTCAAATCACTTCTCCAAGACAAGCCAGCTGGCAGCTGGGAGAATGCATTGAAAGTTTAAGTTGCTTTCTTTCCACCACTCCCTCCACCTCCCTCTCAGAATCTTCCCTTCCTTCCTTCCTTGTGGCTCTCAAACATCTGATGTTTATTCTATGTGGTTCTTATGTTAAGTAAATCTGGCCATCCCTGGATTATGTCTTTTGGTAGGCCCCAGCCAGGGGTGCCCAAAGTGTGGTTTGTGGCTCTTTCACTCATAGCCTTTGGCTCTTGAAGACACCGTTGTCCGTTGCTGTTTTGGAGAAGGCAGTTCTCTCTTTAAATCACTTCTCCAAGCCAAGGCAGCCAGCAGCTTAAAGAATGCATTTAAAGTTAAAGTTGCTTTCTTTCTATCCCTCCCTCCTCCCTTCCTTCCCTCCTCCCTTCCCACCTTCCTTTCTTCCTTCCTTCCCTCCATCCTTCCTTCATTCCCTCCCTCCCTCCATCCTTCCTTCCTTCCCTCCTCCCTTTCCACCTTCCTTTCTTCCTTCCCTCGCTCCTTCCTTTCTTTCTTCCTTCCTCCCTTCCCTCCTCCCTCCCTCCTTCCCTCCTTCCTTCCTTCCCTCCTTCCTCCCTTCCCACCTTCCTTCCTTCCCTCCCTCCTTCCTTTCTTCCTTCCATCCTTCCTTCCTTCCATCCTTCCCTCCCTCCTTCCTTCCTTGCTTCCCTCCTCCCTTCCCTCCTTCCTTCCTCCCTCCCTCCCTCCCTTCCTTCCCGTCTTGCGGCTCTCAAACATCTGACATTTATTCTGTGTGGCTCTTACTTTAAGAAAGTTTAGCCACCCCGGACTAGAGTTTTGGGGGACAAAATCTCACGGTTAATGAAAAAAAAAAAGCGGGGAAAGAGAAATAAGAATAGTCAGGGCTGAGACTGCACAAGCCTACTTCTGGAGATCCTGACAGCCATCATGGATTGCCTAGGCAACCTAGAAAACCGCCTTTAGTTGCCTAGGCAACAGCAAAATGGCTGCCGAGATTTCCTGAGGTAGCCTTGCGATATTTGCCAGTTGTGTACTCTGCTACAAAACTGACGGAGGGTCTCTGGGAGGAGAGAATGCTTAGAGCGGAAGCAGAGGCAGAAATGAAGGGAAATGGGTGAAAAATGAGGATCAGAGAGGGAAAGGGACTTGACCTGCCCCAGAAGTTTCATGTGTATGAGCAATGCTGGTTTCTTAATCCACAAATCATATTTGAACTTATACATTCTATGGAGAAAATGCAGAGAGGAGAAAAATACACAAAAATACAGGATCATGGTTCCAATTCAAACCAAGGAGGGGTCAAATGAAAATGGGGGGGGGGGATTCTGCATTGATACAGCAAGGATAAGGCACACAGAATCATACCCTCCTCTCAGCTCTGAGTCTCAGGCACTTGAAGAATGTACAAAACCAGCAGGGCAATATGAATATAAGAACATAAGAGAAGCCATGTTGGATGAGGCCAGTGGCCCATCCAGTCCAACACTCTGTGTCACATAAGAACATAAGAGAAGCCATGTTGCATCAGGCCAATGGCCCATCCAGTCCAACACTCTGTGTCACATAAGAACATAAGAGAAGCCATGTTGCATCAGGCCAATGGCCCATCCAGTCCAACACTCTGTGTCACATAAGAACATAAGAGAAGCCATGTTGCATCAGGCCAATGGCCCATCCAGTCCAACACTCTGTGTCACATAAGAACATAAGAGAAGCCATGTTGCATCAGGCCAATGGCCCATCCAGTCCAACACTCTGTGTCACAGAAGAACATAAGAGAAGCCATGTTGCAGCAGGCCAATGGTCCATCCAGTTCAACACTCTGTGTCACAGAAGAACGCAAGAGAAGCCATGTTGCATCAGACCAATGGCCCCTCCACTCCAACACTCTGTGTCACAGAAGAACGCAAGAGAAGCCATGTTGGATCAGGCCAATGGTCTATCCAGTTCAACACTCTGTGTCACATAAGAACGTAAGAGAAGTCATGTTGGATCAGGCCAATGGCCCATCCAGTTCAACACTCTGTGTCACATAGTGGCAAAAAAAAGAAGAGGTGCCATCAGGAGGTCCACTAGTGGGGTGAGGACACTAGAAGCATTACCACTCTTGTGCTCTCAAGCGTCAAGAATAAAGAGCATCACTGCCCCAGACAAAGAGTTCTGTCTATACCCTGTGGTTAACAGCCACTGATGGACCTCTGCTCCATATTTTTATCCAATCCCCTCTTGAAGTTGTCTATGCTTGTAGCCGCCACCACCTCCTGTGGCAGTGAATTCCACGTGTTAATCACCCTTTGGGTGAAGAGGTACTTCCTTCTATCCGTTTTAACCTGACTGCTCAGCAATTTCATCGAATGCCCACAAGTTCTTGTATGGGGAGAGAGGGGAAAAAAGGACTTCTTTCTCTACCTTCTCTGTCTTGTAAACCCCTAGCATCTCACCCCTCAGCTGACATTTCTCCAAGTTAAAGAACCCCAAGAGGCAGAACAGCAGCAAGCAAAAGTTTCCACCTAGCCATAAACCTATACTGGAGATCAGGGGTCGTTTTGTAGAAAAATAGGTGGCGGAGCTCATTAGCATAACTCATTAGCACATGCCGCCCCCCCAGCCGAAAGCATCCTGATACAAGAAATTAGAGCCCCGGGTGAGTAAGGACTGTTTGGACTGGCTAGAGATCCAGCCAGCTCAAGCACGCCTCACTCGCCTGGGGCTCTCCTTGGCCGCCCCCCTCCCAGTCAAAAGGCCAACAAGCTACCTGCCGCACAAAATTACATAAGAAGTGCAGAAAGGGTGGTGTGGGCTTCTCCGGGGGTTAATGAGGGCTGCTGGGGGCGTGGCAAAGCCCCTCGGGGCTGGCTGGCTGCCCGCTCTCCTAATCCAGGGATTGTTATGCAGCTGCACCTCCTATTCAATGGACGAGGTAGATGGGGAGGAAGAGGGGGAACCCTCAGAAAGGTTCAGGAGCTGTGCTCCTGTGAGCTCCTGCTGAATCTGAGGCCTGCTGGAGATGCAAACAGGTGATGGATAGACACTGGGAAGTGATGATGAATGGGCATTTCCAACAGATGTAGCTGATGATGATGATGATGCAGGAAGGGAAGATGGATGGACAACTCAGCTGGAGGAAAATAGCCAGCTGCACCCTTACCAATTAAACACTTGCTCTGTGCTCCGGAATGTCACCAGACACCTTTGAAATGGGGAAAGGGAGAAACGGAGCAACCTTCGCAGAGTAGTGGAAGGAGCTATGAGTGCGAAAGTTGGACAATGCAGAAAGTTGACGGGAAGGAAATGGATTCATTCAAAACGTGGTGCTGGAGGAGAGTTTTATGGATCCCGTGGACTGCCAAAAAAAGATAAATGTGGGTTCTAGATCAAATCGAGCCTGACCTCTCCCTAGAAGCTAAAAGGATGAAGCTGAGGCTGTTGTATTTTGGTCTCATCATGAAAAGACTGCTGGGAAAAAAGCCATGCTAGGAAAAACGGAAGGAAACAGGAAAAGAGGAAAGCCCTGACTCTATCTATAAGAGAATTCTGCATTGCACAAAGACTCGCTTCCTTTGGCCTGCCAAAAAAAAAAGAACTATGGCCCATAAGAACATAAGAGAAGCCATGTTGGATCAGGCCAGTGGCCCCTCCAGTCCAACACTCTGTGTCACATAAGAACATAAGAGAAGCCCTGTTGGATCAGGCCAATGACCCATCCAGTCCAACACTCTGTGTCACATAAGAACATAAGAGAAGCCATGTTGGATCAGGCCAATGGCCCATCCAGTCCAACACTCTGTGTCATATAAGAACATAAGAGAAGCCATGTTGGATCAGGCCAATGGCCCATCCAGTCCAACTCTTTGTGTCACATAAGAACATAAGAGAAGCCATGTTGGATCAGGCCAATGGCCCATCCAGTCCAACTCTTTGTGTCACATAAGAACATAAGAGAAGCCATGTTGGATCAGGCCAATGACCCATCCAGTCCAACACTCTGTGTCACATAAGAACATAATAGAAGCCATGTTGGATCAGGCCAATGACCCATCCAGTCCAACACTCTGTGTCACATAAGAACATAAGAGAAGCCATGTTGGATCAGGCCAATGGCCCATCCAGTCCAACACTCTGTGTCACATAAGAACATAAGAGAAGCCATGTTGGATCAGGCCAATGACCCATCCAGTCCAACATTCTGTGTCACATGGCCAAAAAAACCCAACAACAGAAGCACTCCCACTGTGCCTCCCCTCCCAAGCACCAAAAATACAGAGCATCATTGCCCCAGACTCAAGAACATAAGGGAAGCCATGTTGGATCAGGCCAATGGCCCATCCAGTCCAACACTCTGTGTCACATGGCCAAAAAAACCCAGGTGCCATCAGGAGATCCATCAGTGGGGCCAGGAGACTAGAAGCCCTCCCACTGTGGCCCTCCCAAGCACCACAAATACAGAGCATCACTGCCCCAGAAAGATCGTTCCAACAATGCACTGTGGCTAATAGCCACTGATGAACCTTTGCTCTATATTGGGAGTGGCCAAACTTTCTTAAAGTTAGAGCCACACAGAATAAACGTCAGATGTTTGAGAGCCACAAGACAAGAAGGAAGGAAGGAAGATTTGAAGAGGGGGGAGGGAGAGGTAGAAAGAAAGCAACTTAAACTTTAAATGCATTCCCCAAGCTGCGAGCTGGCTTGGCTTGGAGAAAGTGATTTAAAGAGAGAAATGCCTTCTCCAAGCCAGCCGGCGGAGTGGTGGGGGCTTCAAGAGTCACACAATACGTATGAAAGAGCCTCGTGTGGCTCTCAAGCCCCAGTTGGGCCACCTATATGTTTATCCAATCCCCATTATTTGCACTGGACATGCCTGACTTCTAGTATCATGAAAGAACCCAGAGGAGGTCTGAGATATCCAAACACCCAGCAGCATGCCAAGTTGAGTGGCCCCCGCAGGTTCCAGAGGATGGGGAAATGAGAGAAGGAAGAAATCCCTGCTAAAGTAATTTTCTTCTTCTTTGCTCATTCTTTCTACTCCAGTGCAACTTGCCCGATACCCAGGAGTCTCATCTTGCAGAACCTCAATGCTTTTACGTCTCCTGCGGGGGAGATATCAGTTCCGAACTTTACAGATTAAACTCTGAATCATGGATTAATGAATTGAACCGCAATATCTAAACCTCAGTACTACAGGGAGGAAAACATTTACGGTTGTATTCGTTCTTAATTTCTCTCTCACACAAACCAAGGACCTCGGGAAGAGCATACTTGGTTCTTTCCTTGACCCAATTTTATCAGTAGCCCTGTCTCATCAGATCTCGGAAGCAAAGAAGGGTCAGTACTTGGATGGGAGACCACCAAGGAAGACTCTGCAGAGGACGGCAATGGCCAACCATCTCTGCTTCTCCCTTGCCTTGAAAGCCCCTTGCTGGGGTCACCAGAAGCCTTGGATGAGAGACCACCAAGGAAGGCTCTGCAGAGGAAGGCCATGGCCAACCATCTCTGCTTCTCCCTTGCCTTGAAAGCCCCTTGCTGGGGTCAACATAAGCCTTGGATGAGAGACCACCAAGGAAGGCTCTGCAGAGGAAGGCCATGGCCAACCATCTCTGCTTCTCCCTTGCCTTGAAAGCCCCTTGCTGGGGTCAACATAAGCCTTGGATGAGAGACCACCAAGGAAGGCTCTGCAGAGGAAGGCCATGGCCAACCATCTCTGCTTCTCCCTTGCCTTGAAAGCCCCTTGCTGGGGTCAACATAAGCCTTGGATGAGAGACCACCAAGGAAGACTCTGCAGAGGAAGGCCATGGCCAACCATCTCTGCTTCTCCCTTGCCTTGAAAGCCCCTTGCTGGGGTCACCAGAAGCCTTGGATGAGAGACCACCAAGGAAGGCTCTGCAGAGGAAGGCCATGGCCAACCATCTCTGCTTCTCCCTTGCCTTGAAAGCCCCTTGCTGGGGTCAACATAAGGCTTGGATGAAAGAAGAAGATATTGGATTTATATCCTGCCCTCCACTTCGAATCTCAGAGTCTTAGAGCGGCTCACAATCTCTGTTATCTTCCTCCCCCACAACAGATACCCTGTGAGGTGGATGGGGCTGAGAGAACTCTCACAGCAGCTGTCCTTTCAAGGACAACCTCTGTCAGAGCTATGGATGACCCAATACCATTCCAGCAGGTGCAAGTGGAGGAGTGGGGAATGAAACCCAGTTCTCCCAGATAAGAGTCCGCACACTTAACCACTACACCAAACTGGCTCAACCACTACACCAAATTGGCTCAAAGACCACCAAGGAAGGCTCTGCAGAGACAGGTAATGGCAACCTCCTTTGCTTCCCACTCGCCTTGAAAGCCCCTTGCTGCAGTCAAAATAAGCCTTGGATGAGAGACCACCAAGAAAGTCTATGCCGAGGAACGCAATGGCCAACCACCTCTGCTTCTCACTTGCCTTGAAATCCGGTTGCTGGGGTCACCATAAGGCATGTAAGAGAGCACCAAGGAAGGCTCTGCAGAGGAAGGAAATGGCCATCTCTGTTTCTCACTTGCCTTGAAAGCCCCTTGCTGGGGTCACCATAAGGCATGGATGAGAGACCACCAAGGAAGGCTCTGAAGAGGAAGGCAATGGCCAACCACCTCTGCTTCTCACTTGCCTCGAAAGCCCCTTGCTGGGGTCACCATAAGGCTTGGATGAGAGACCACCAAGGAAGTCTATGCAGAGGAAGGCAATGGCCAACCACCTCTGCTTCTCACTTGCCTCGAAAGCCCCTTGTTGGGGTCATCGTAAGGCATGGATGAGAGACCACCAAGGACATCTCCGCAGAGGAAGGCAATGGCAAACCACCATTGCTTCTCACTTGTCTTGAAAATCCTTTGGGGTCACCCTAAGTTGGCTGCAACTTGATGGTGCTTTACACACACACACACGATTACCTTGTGAGGTATGTTGTGCTGCGAAATATTTCTCTCTCTCATAATTATACAGCCCTGCACTTTTCTTGGTGTTCCCCCAGCCATGCACTAACCAAGGCCAGCCCTGCTTAGCTTCGGAGATTGGTTGAGATCAGGTTTTCCTGCACTATCCAGGTCAGGACACTCACATATACATGCCCCTGTGGGTAAAGTGCTGTCAGGTTACAGCCAACTCCTGGCAACCACAGCAAGGGGCTTTTGAGGCAAGTGAGAAACAGAAGTGGTTGGCCATTGCCTTCCTCTGCAGAGTCTTCCTTGGTGGTCTCCCATCAAAGTGTTAACCAGAAGCCAGCCAGTGGCTTGGAAAATGAATTTAAAGTTAAAATTGCTTTCTTTCCACCTCTCCCTCCCCCGCCCCATCTTCCTTCCTCCCTTCCTTCCTCTCTTCCTTTCTTCTTTCGTTCTTTCCTTCCTCCTTCCTTCCATTGATCGATCCTTCCTTCCTTCCATTGATCCTTCCTTCCTCCCTCCTTCCATTGATCAATACTTCCGCCTTCCTCCCTTCCTCCCTCTTTCCATTGATAGATCCTTCCTTCCTCCCTTGCTCCTTCCTTCCTTCCTTCCTTCCTTCCTTCCTTCCTTCCTTCCTTCCTTCCTTCCTTCCTTCCTTCCTTCCTTCCTTCCTTCCTTCCTCCTTCCTTCCATTGATTGATCCTTCCTTCATCCCTCCTTCCATTGATCGATCCATCCTTCCTTCCTTCCTTCCTTCCTTCCTTCCTTCCTTCCTTCCTTCCTTCCTTCCTTCCTTCCTTCCTTCCTTCCTTCCCTCCCTCCCAGCTCTCAAATATCTGATATTTATTCTATGTGGCTCTTACATTACATGAGTTTCACCGCCCTGATATATAATTTCTTTTAATTTCTACTTCACTGTCCTGAATATCTCTCTGTCTGTCTCTCTGCTTATTAACAAGCTCTCTTTCTTGTTAGGAGGAAAAGTCACAGCACTGTCTTCCTTTTCCTATTGCCTACCGGTAAAATCTCAGCGCTGCTGAATCACTACACTCCCTGCCGTAGAATCGACTGAAAAACTCGAGTTGATGGCACTACTGATTCTCGGCTCGCAACCCTAACAGAAATGTCACTGTTTGCATTCCATTTTCTTTTCCACATGGATTCCGGGTCAAAATCCGACCAGTCATATCTAATATCTTTCTCCCGCGCGAGGTCAGAGTTATTTCCATCTCCTGCATCTAACAAACAGCCGCGATTGTGAGATACGCGCTGCACAGAACGGGCTCGGAGAATAGCTGATGGATGACTAATGGGCAGTAGATGCACTTTGCAGATAGACAGATGAGACCAGAAGATTTTTATTTTTTTAAAAAGGACAGAGAGAGGCTGAGCGAGTCTCAAAACATGATCTCTCGGGTGAAAATCCAGTCTGCTCTCTCCACTCTAATCCTTGACTGTTTCCCTTGCAAACAATTCCAGTTAGCCAGTTATTAGCCCGTTTCTGTTTGTGCCCGGAATGATTGTCTCGGCCTAGATCAAAGCCTCGCAGTGGTTTTTTTAATGCGGCGTGCAGATTTTAAAAGACGGGGAATTAAAAGCGGCTTCCCCGTCCCCTCCTCCCACGCCTCCCCCCGACCTCCTGCTCTCCCGCAAGCCCTCTTACATGCAAGTCTCGTGCAGGGAAAAATAGAAAAAAGAGGGACCTTCAATCTCTAATTAGTGTGTCCAAATATCCCCGCAATGTCTCGGCTGGCAAATGCAAACAGATGAGCTCTCCCTTGCAAGGAAAGGAAGATGGGGGGAAGGCCTACAGGACAGCCCAGTTCTGCCCCTAAGGCGGTGTCTGCCCAAGCACAATCGGTTTAATCGGGCTGCGTGGCGGGGTTCAAACAGGCCAGGCAATCCGCACAATGCTACAGCTCCATCGGAGGCAGCTGCCGCTTATTCCGATAACACAACCGAGCCGTGGGAGATGTACGGTGGCTGCACCAGGATGCCTGGTCTGTTCTTCCACCATCTGTCCAGTTTCCAGGAGCAGTATATCTGCGCCATCGCCCGCCCTGACGGACACCTGGAGGTCAGATGTAGCTGGTCCCTTGGAGGTCAGACCAGAGAGCTGCGCAGCCCGCAGGGTCAAACGCAGGATCTGATTGCTCACCCCTGTGGAATGCTATTACATGTGCATTGAAGTTGCAATGGACTTGGGTGTTTTTGCCCCATGGAGCCTAATCCAAAATCGTTGTCTGTGAATATCCCATGCCCTTTCTATCACAGAACTATCGTTTCTTTGAGATGAGCAGATGTCTATTTCACTCTCTTGGGGAGCGCACAAGGACATCGAGCAAGATCTCTCGAGAGCCAGTTTGGTGTAGTGGTTAAGTGCACAGGCTTGTATCTGGGAGAACCAGGTTCGATTCCCCACTCCTCCACTTGCAGCTGCTGGAATGGCCTTGGGTCAGCCATAGCTCTGGCAGAGGTTGTCCTTGAAAGGGCAGCTTCTGGGAGAGCCCTCTCAGCCCCCACCCACCTCACAGGATGTCTGTTAAGGGGGAGGAAGGGAAAGGAGATTGTGAGCCACTCTGAGAGTCTGTGTTTCGGAGCAGAGGGCAGGCTATAAATCCAATGTCTTCTTCTTCTCCTCCTCTTCTCATGGCTGCGCAAGGACTGTGGTCAGTCCATCTCAGCTCTGGTTTGCAACATCGCTGGCAGATGCTGTCAGCTAACGCCACTGCAGCCAATCGCTTCATAACTGTAACGACGTTGTGAGGTTATCTCGTGGCTGGAGTGACTTTTCACAGGTCCCCAAAGGCCTGTTTCACCTTTGCATGCTCGGTAATCCAAGACGGCTCACCACAAATGCTGGATACGCTCCCGAAAGGAACCAGGCATAACTCAAGAGCTTCAATAAAGATTTAAATCAAAATTTGACACTTGCTCATCTGGAAATCTAGGAGATATGGGAGAAGCCTCATACAGATAGTAATGTCTTAACAACCATGCCTTAACAAGAACTGTATCCTGAGATTGTTGAGAAGAAGACAGCAGATTTATACCCCGCCCTTCTCTCTGAATCAGGGACTCAGAGCGGTTTACAATCTCCTTTATCTTCTCCCCCACAATAGACACCCTGTGAGGTGGGTGGGGCTGAGAGGGCTCTCTGTGAGAGCTATGGCTGATCCAAGGCTATTCCAGTAGCTGCAAGTGGAAGAGTGGGGAATCAAACCCGGTTCTCCCAGATAAGAGACCTATGGCTGATCCAAGGCTATTCCAGCAGCTGCAAGTGGAGGAGTGGGGAATCAAACCCGGTTCTCTCAGATAAGAGAGCTCTGACTGACCCAAGGCTATTCCAGCAGCTGCAAGTGGAGGAGTGGGGAATCAAACCCGGTTCTCTCAGATAGAGCTCTGACTGACCCAAGGCTATTCCAGTAGCTGCAAGTGGAGGAGAGGGGAATCAAACCCGGTTCTCCCAGATAAAAGAGCTATGGCTGACCCAAGGCTATTCCAGTAGCTGCAAGTGGAGGAGTGAGGAATCCAACCCGGTTCTCCCAGATAAGAGACCTATGGCTGATCCAAGGCTACTCCAGCAGCTGCAAGTGGAGGAGTGGGGAATCAAACCCGGTTCTCCCAGATAAGAGACCTATGGCTGATCCAAGGCTATTCCAGCAGCTGCAAGTGGAGGAGTTGGGAATCAAACCCGGTTCTCTCAGATAAGAGAGCTCTGACTGACCCAAGGCTATTCCAGCAGCTGCAAGTGGAGGAGTGGGGAATCAAACCCGGTTCTCTCAGATAGAGCTCTGACTGACCCAAGGCTATTACAGTAGCTGCAAGTGGAGGAGAGGGGAATCAAACCCGGTTCTCCCAGATAAAAGAGCTATGGCTGACCCAAGACTATTCCAGTAGCTGCAAGTGGAGGAGTGAGGAATCCAACCCGGTTCTCCCAGATAAGAGAGCTCTGGCTGACCCAAGGCCATTCCCGCAGCTGCAAGTGGATGAGTGGGGAATCAAACCCGGTTCTCCCAGATAAGAGAGCTCTGGCTGACCCAAGGCAATTCCAGCAGCTGCAAGTGGAGGAGTGGGGAATCAAACCTGGTTTTCCCAGGTAAGAGAGCTCTGGCTGACCCAAGGCCATTCCAGCAGCTGCAAGTGGAGGAGTGGGGAATCAAACCCGGTTCTCCCAGATAAGAGAGCTATGGCTGACCCAAAGCTATTCCAGTAGCTGCAAGTGGAGGAGAGGGGAATCAAACCCGGTTCTCCCAGATAAGAGAGCTATGGCTGACCCAAGGCTATTCCAGTAGCTGCAAGTGGAGGAGTGAGGGATCAAACCCGGTTCTCCCAGATAAGAGAGCTCTGGCTGACCCAAGGCCATTCCAGCAGCTGCAAGTGGAGGAGTGGGGAATCAAACCCGGTTCTCGTCTACTTTTTAACATGAAAAATGCACAGTGGTAGATGAACATATGAACATATGAAGCTGCCTTCTACTGAATCAGACCCTCGGTCCATCAAAGTCAGTATTGTCTTCTCAGACTGGCAGCGGCTCTCCAGCTGAGGTTTTTCACACTTATTTGCCTGGACCCTTTTTTGGAGATGCCGGGGATTGAATCTGGGACCTTCTGCTTCCCAAGCAGATGCTCTACCACTGAGCCACCGTCCCTCCCCAGATCCAGGCGAGCAGCCGTGTTGGTCCGAAGCCATAGAACAAAGCAGGAACCCAGTATCACCTTTAAGACCAACATTCTGAATAAAACTTTGTTGGTCTTAAAGGTGCTACCGGACTCCTCCTCTGTTCTGTCGCACAGCGGTAGTTACGATTTCATTAGCGCTGCTAGGAAATGACTGCGGCGACGACTTCAAGTGTTCTGCTGCTTGCGCTCTCTGACGAGTGTCAAGTGAAATCCCAGCTTCTCTGATTTCTCTGTCAGCAACAGTGCTTTGATATAAGGTATTTGTATCTCCATGGGGCCTGACCTGGGTAGTGTCATGGGCTTCTCCAAGGGTTAATGAGGGCTGCTTGGGGCGTGGCAAAGCCCCTGGTGGGTGGCTGGTTGCCCGCTCTCCTAATCCAGGCATTGTTATGCAGCTGCACCTACTCTTCAATGGACATATATGGACATATGAAGCTGCCTTCTACTGAATCAGACCCTCGGTCCATCAAAGTCAGTCTTGTCTACTCAGACTGGCAGCGGCTCTCCAGGGTCTCAAGCTAAGATTTTTCACACCTACTTGCCTGGACCCTTTTTAGTTGGAGATGCCGGGGATTGAACCTGGGACCTTCTGCTTACCAAGCAGATGCTCTACCACTGAGCCACCGTCCCTCCCCTGACAAGGTAGGTGGGGAGGAAGAGGGGGAACCCTCAGAAAGGCTCAAGAGCTGTGCTCCTGTGAGCTCCTGCTGAATCTGAGGCCTGGATGGGAGACCATCAAGGAATCTCAGGGTCGCTACACAGAGCAAACCGTCTCTGTTCATCTCTTGCCTTGAAAACCCTACTGGGGTCGCCTAAATCAACGGCACACCCAAAGGGTTTGCCTCAACCACCCCAGCAGAAAGGTCAGCCTGTAAGGTTTGCCATTATTACCTCCCCTATTTCAGATAGCGGGCAAGGTTGAAAGAACGGTCACTCGGTAGATTCTTTGCTGAAATGAGATAATCATTAGATATCATCGCGACTAAGTGGCGGTTAACATTTTATGTATCCGGGCTCCCGTATCACATTCTTAGCAACCAGCATGCTTTCCTCTGAAAACGTAACCAGGGAAGTCAAAGTACGGTGCAAAGTGGAAACACTGGGCCGCAGCTCACAGGGCTCTTCCGATGGTCTTAAGCTAAATAAAAGGGGACTACGTGGTTAGCCTCTAGCTATCCTTTGTCACTTAGCCCTTCACGTACTCCTTAACTCAGGGGTGTCAAACATGCAGCCCGGGGGCCGAATCAGGCTCCCGGAGGGCTCCTATCAGGCCCCCGAGCAACCAGCTGTCATGTGCTTCCTTCTCCCTCTCTCTTGCTTCCTTCTACATCACAGCTTGCTTTGCAAGGCTTGCTCAATCGCAAAGGAGTTACAGAGCAAAACCTCTATTTTTTTTTTCCAAAGGCTCCTCCTTTGAGGAGGAAGGGGGAAAGGTAGAGCTTGTTTTTTCCGGGCTCTCTCAATTGCACAGCAGAGCTACTGAGCCAAGCCTCTCTCCCTTCTATCAGCTGAGGCTCCTCTCTCCCCTGTCCCCTGGGGAAGAAAGGAAAGAGGTGCAGCTTCCTTTGCCCAGTTTCCTGGATCCCGTGGCAGAAATACAAAGATAAGAGTCCCCGCACTTAACCACTATGCCAAACTGGCTCTCTGGAGGTTGTCCTTCCAAAAATGAGCCAAGGCCGATCCTGTTTGGCTTCCGAGATCTGACGGGACTGAGCTGGCCCTGGCTACCCAGATCTAGGCTTTGTCACTGGTGGCATTTCATCACACCCCGAAGGGCAACGCTGCTCGTGATGAGAAGAGGAGCAGCTGGGCTCCGCTCAGCAACAGGCCTCCGTTCTTCATTTCGGGGCTGGCACGCGGGGAAAAGGCCATTCTTCATTTCATCTTGATTGTGTTTGCACAAGCGCTTACCAGATGGAATTCACTCTGGTACTACAGGAGCGATGCCAATCCCTCGGGCACCAGCGCTTCCTCGCTTTTTCGTTTCTGCCTTGCCATCTGATCCAGAGACGAGCGGATTCGGTTCATCGGGGGGGGGGGGGAGATGACTGGAGGGAGGCAGAGGTTTTCTTTTTTTTAACAATTGTGAATGGTGTGGGGAAAGGGGGACAGCAGAGTGACACCTTCCTCCCGCTATCTCCCGTAATATACCAGAATCTGAGGAGAAGGGTTGGGATTGAGCAAAGAAATCATTTCTGTGCGTGGTGCCTGATCAACAGACATGAGTCATAGAATCATAGAGTTGGAAGGGACCTCCAGGGAAGGAAGAGATACTAACCCTAACCCTGCACAATGCAGGAAACTCACAAATTACTTCCCCCTAAATTCACAGGATCTTCATTGCTGTCAGGTGGCCATTTAGCCTCTGTTGAAAAACCTCCAAGGAAGGAGAACCCACCACCTCCCAAGGAACCCCCTGCACAATGCAGGAAACTCACAAATACCTCCCGCTAAATTCACAGGATCTCCATTGCTGTCAGATGGTCATCTCGCCTCTGTTTAAAAACCTCCAAGGAAGGAGAGCCCACCACCTTCCGAGGAAGCCTGTTCCACTGAGGAACCACTCTAATGATCAGGAAGTTCTTCCTAATGTTGAGACGGAAACGCTTTTGATTTAATTTCAACCCGTTGGTTCTGGTCCTACCTTCTGGGGCCACAGAAAACAATTCCACACCATCCTCTATAGGACAGCCCTTCAAGTACTTGAAGATGGTGATCCTACCACCTCTCAGCTGCCTCCTCTCCAAGCTGAACATGCCCAGCTCCTTCAGCCTTTCTTCATAGTCCTTGGACTCTCCTTACCATCTTCATCACTCTCCTCTCGACCCATTACAGCTTGACTATATCCACTACCAATGTCCCCTCTAAGAGTCACTACCAGTGTTTCCTCCAAGCTGAGTGAAGGTGAGCTAGCTCACAGGTTTTTAGCCTCCCGCTCACGGATTTTTGTCTTAGCTCAGGAAGGATGACCCTAGACCACAATAATTTATGCAGGACCTCGCAACTTTAATGCCAGTAGCTCACAAGGTAGAATTTTTGCTCCCAAGACTCTGCAGCTTAAAGAGAACATTGGCCATCAGGAGGTCCACCAGTGGGGCCAGGACACTAGAAGCCCTCCCACTGTTGCCCTCCTCCAAGCTCCAATAATACAAAGCATCACTGCCGCAGACAGAGAGTTCCATCTATACTTTCCTGCTAATAGCCATTGGTGGAGTTCTGCTCCAGATGTTCATCCAATCCCCTCTCGAAGCTGTCTATGCTTGCAGCCACCACCTCCTCCTGTGGAAGTGAATTCCATGTGTTCATCACCCTTTTTGTGAAAAAGCACTTCCTTTTATCTGTTCTAACCCGACTGCTCAGCAATTTCACTGAGTGCTCACGAGTCACGGGGTTCCCGTATCGTGAGAAAGGGAGAAAAGGACTTCTCTCTCTACCTTCTCTATAATTCCATGGAGTCCAGACCACTCTCCGCAGCAGCCATTTCCTCCAAGGGAACTAATCTTGGTTGTCTGGAGATCGGCTGTAATCCTGGGAGATCTCCAGGCCCTACCTGGAGGCTTTGTAACGGATATATCACCCTAGAGAACCACAGGATGAAGCAAGGAAAGGAAAAGGAAAGGTCCCCTGTGCAAGCACCAGTCGTTTCCGACTCTGGGGCGACGTCATTTCACAACATTTTCACGGCAGTATTTTTACAGGGTGGTTTGCCATTGCTTTCCCCAGTCATCTACACTTCCCCCCCAGCAAGTTGGGGACTCATTTGACCGACCTCGGAAGGATGGAAGGCTGAGTCAACCTCAAGC
Source organism: Heteronotia binoei (assembly GCF_032191835.1). NCBI lineage: Eukaryota > Metazoa > Chordata > Lepidosauria > Squamata > Gekkonidae > Heteronotia > Heteronotia binoei. The sequence goes on from NC_083230.1 coordinate 122,641,595, forward strand.
CGGCTACCTGAAAACCCAGCTTCCGCCGGGGATTGAACTCAGGTCGTAAGCAGAGCTTAGGACTGCAGTACTGCAGCTTTGACACTCTGCGCCGCGGGGTTCTTGCTACTGTTAAACCTGGTTCCAAAACTCTCTTAAAGATGAAACAGCCTGAAGAATAAATTTTATATCTCATTGTTACATATATTTCTTTATTATCACAGTAAATTGTAAACAATCAAACATAAATTACGAGAAGTAGCAACTTCTAGTATTTGGGACTTCATTAATCTTCCACGGTTTTTTTGGTTTGTCCCTACCTGGAGGTTGGCAACCCTCACCCCATCCCAGTTCAGGAACAGAAGCAGGAAATTTAACACCCTCACTGAACTGAAGCAAGTAATAAATCTTTTTTTTTTTTGAACGCCCGTGAAAAAGAAAACACTTGCGTGCTTTTGGGTCGCACAGGAGAACAAAAGAAGAAAAAGAAGATGAAGAAGATATTGGATTTATATCCCGCCCTCAACTCCAAAGAGTCTCAAAGCGGCTCACAATCTCCTTTACCTTCCTTCCCCACAACAGACACCCCTTGAGGTAGATGAAGATATTGGATTTATATCCCGCTCTCCACTCCAAAGAGTCTCAGAGCGGCTCACAATCTCCTTTACCTTACTCCCCCCTCACAACAGACACCCTGTGAGGTAGATGAAGATATTGGATTTATATCCCTCCCTCCACTCCAAAGAGTATCAAAGCAGCTCACAATCTCCTTTACCTTCCTCCCCCACAACAGACACCCTGTGAGGTAGATGAAGATATTGGATTTATATCCCGCCCTCAACTCCAAAGAGTCTCAAAGCAGCTCACAATCTCCTTTCCCTTCCTCCCCCACAACAGACACCCCTTGAGGTAGATGAAGATATTGGATTTATATCCTGCCCTCCACTCCAAAGAGTCTCAAAGCAGCTCACAATCTCCTTTCCCTTCCTCCCCCACAACAGACACCCTGTGAGGTAGATGAAGATATTGGATTTATATCCTGCCCTCCACTCCGAAGAGTCTCAGAGTGGCTCACAATCTCCTTTCCCTTCCTCCCCCACAACAGACACCCTGTGAGGTAGATGAAGATATTGGATTTATATCCCGCCCTCAACTCCAAAGAGTCTCAAAGCAGCTCACAATCTCCTTTCCCTTCCTCCCCCACAACAGACACCCTGTGAGGTAGATGAAGATATTGGATTTATATCCTGCCCTCCACTCCAAAGAGTCTCAAAGTGGCTCACAATCTCCTTTCCCTTCCTCCCCCACAACAGACACCCTGTGAGGTAGATGAAGATATTGGATTTATATCCTGCCCTCCACTCCAAAGAGTCTCAAAGTGGCTCACAATCTCCTTTCCCTTCCTCCCCCACAACAGACACCCTGTGAGGTAGATGAAGATATTGGATTTATATCCTGCCCTCCACTTCAAAGCGCTGGATTGGATGGGCCATTGGCCTGGTGAACATGGCTTCTGTGTTCTTATGTGACCCAGAGGGTTGGACTTGATGGGGCATTGGCCTGATCCAACATGGCTTCTCTTATGTTCTTATGTGACACAGAGCGTTGGGTGGCCAAACTTACTTAACGTAAGAGCCACGTAGAATAAACATCAGATGTTTGAGAGCCACAGGACATGAATGCCAGATGTTTGAGAGTTGCGAGATGGAAGGAAAGAAGGTGGAAAGGAAGCAAATAGATGGGGGAGAGAAAGGTGGGAAGAAAGCAGCTGTAAATGCATTCTCCAAGCTGCCAGCTGATGGGTTGGCGGAGGTTTCAAGAGCCACATGATATGTGTAGAAGAGCCACATGTGAGCCACAGTTTGGCCACCCCTGCTCGAGGATTACTGACCTCTGGAAGCTGGGAGATGGCATTCTGGAAGAAGTCCAGGCAGCCTCCACCTGGGCGAAGGCGATGCTACACTTGAACCCCACGTGGATGCTGAACAAACACCTCCCAGGAAGTTGGCTTAAGTCCCCCCCCCTCCATTAAACTGCTGCAGCTGTTCCAAAAGCTGCCAGTTTCGACTCCCTTCCCTCTCAGCCCTTCCTCTCGAACGCCGTCATTACGGGGCAGGAAGTAGGAATAAATTGCAGTGGGAATAAAATAAAGCCCACGCCACCCCCCCGACATACAAATGTAGCTGGAAAACCATGAAAGCTGGGGACAGCGGGCACGTGGCCCCCCGTTGCATTCATCCAATATCCTGTACCGTCTATCCCAGATAATACCCCTCGTAATGCAAAGGTCTAAGGAGAGCCATTCGGCTCTGTTAAACATACGCACCGGGCAATAAAGTAATCATCCCCTGCACTTACGAGAGTCATTTTCCATCCGAAGATCCATAAAACATGCTGGAAAATGTCGATGAGGTAAGCCCTGTGATTCACCGGGAAGCCAGAGAGACCCACCTGGAGTTTAAAACCCATTTGCAGCGTCCCCGTCCTGGCTCCCCCGCCGCACGCCGGAAACGGGGGACAACGACAGGACCCCGCTGGCATGGTTGCACTCTGTTGGCGATGCCACCTCTCCGGCAAACCTGCTCCACGGCTCCTCCTTTGAATCCATTAGATAGTCTCCCCCATCTTTGACGAGTTTCTTTGCGGACAGGTAGGACTACGTGTCACCTAAATCCAGAACACGATCTACAAACAGTAGAGAAGAGTCCAGGGGCACCTTAAAGACCAGGGGTGGCCAGACTGGCTCTTTCACACATGTGGCTCTTGAACCCCCCACTGCCCTGCTGTTGATTTAAAGTTGATTTCTTTCCATCTCTCCCTCCCTCCTCAATCTTCCTTCCTTCCTTCCTTCCTTCCTTCCTTCCTTCCTTCCTTCCTTCCTTCCTTCCTTCCTTCCTTCCTTCCTTCCTTCCTTCCTTCCTTCCTTCCTTCTCCTGCACGTCTTCAGTGTGTTTGTGTATCACCGTTGGGAATGGCTAAGATAGGTGTGTTGTACAGTCATGTACACTCGTCTAGTTTCCACTCTAGAATTAAGAACGTAAGAACATAAGAGAAGCCATGTTGGATCACGCCATACACACACACACACACACACACACGGTTGCTAATAGCCACTGATGGACCTCTGCTCCATATTTTTATCTAACCCCCTCTTGAAGCTGGCTATGCTTGTAGCCGCCGCCATCTCCTGTGGCAGTGAATTCCACATGTTAATCACCCTTTGGGTGAAGAAGTACCTCCTTTTATCCGTTCTAACCCGACTGCTCAGCAATTTCATCGAATGCTTACGAGTTCTTGTATTGTGAGAAAGGGAGAAAAGTACTTCTTTCTCTACCTTCTCCATCCCATGCATAATCTTGTAAACCTCTATCATGTCACCCCGCAGTCGACGTTTCTCCAAGCTAAAGAGCCCCAAGCGTTTTAACCTTTCTTCATAGGGAAAGTGTTCCAAACCTGTAATCATTCTAGTTGCCCTTCTCTGCACTTTTTCCAATGTTAAATATCCTTTTTGAGGTGCGGCGACCAGAATTGCACACAGTATTCCAAATGAGACCGCACCATCGATGTATACAGGGGCATTATGATACTGTCTGATTTCTTTTCAATTCCCTTCCTAATAATACCCAGTATGGCGTTGGCCTTTTTTATTGAAATCGCACACTGTCTTGACATTTTCCGTGAGTTATCTACAACGTCCCCAAGATCTCTCTCTTGGTCAGTCTCTGCCAGTTCACACCCCATCAACTTGTATTTGCAGCTTGGATTCTTGGCCCCAATGTGCATTACTTTGCACTTGGCCACACTGAACCTCATCTGCCACGTTGACGCCCACTCACCCAGCCTCAACAGATCCCTTTGGAGTTCCTCACAATCCTCTCTGGTTCTTACCACCCTGAACAATTTAGTGTCATCCGCAGACTTGGCCACTTTACTGCTTACTCTCAGCTCCAAATAATTTTTGAACAAGTGGTTCTATTATGGGCTTAACCTACTTCCTTTCTTTCCTTCCTTCCTTGAGGCTCTCAAACATCTGATATTTATTCTATGTGGTTCTTAGAAGAAGAAGAAGAATTGCAGATTTATACCCTGCCCTTCTCTCTGAATCAGAGACTCAGAGTGGATTACACTCTCCTATATCTTCCCCCAGAACAGACACCCTGCGAGGTGGGTGGGACTGAGAGAGCTCTGACAGAAGCTGCCCTTTCAAGGACAACTTCTGCGAGCGCTATGGCTGACCCAAGGCCATTCCAGCAGCTGCAAGTGGAGGAGTGGGGAATCAAACCCTGTTCTCCCAGATAAGAGTCCGCACACTTAACTACCACAATCAAACTGGCTCTAGGTTAAGCAAGTTCAGCTACCTCTGTTAAAGACTAACAAAATTTGTAGCAGGGAGGAGCTTTCGTGAGTCACTTCTTCAGGTATCTGAAGGAAACTCCTCCCCTGCCACAAATTTTGTCCGTCTTTCAGGTGCTCCTTGACTCTTGCTCTTGCCTACTGCTGCAGACAGACTCACATGGCTGCCCATCTTGAACAATTTCTACATAGTATCTTTTTTTATTATTTGGATCCATCAAATGGGATGTGTCCCGCATTCTGTCTATTGCACTCATTAAACTATTGCACACGACTATTGCACCGAATACAGAATGGATTTAAATTACGGGTGGAAAGGTACTGGCTGGGTATTAGGGGATCTGCAGTGCTGTCAGATGACCATCTAGCAGCGCCGGATTAAACCCTGTGGAGGCCCCTAGGCAGTCAAAATCTCCGGGGGGGGGGCCTTGCTAATTATCTCAGAGCTGGAGTGCCCACCCCACCGCTTGTGGCCTGCAGGCACCTTCTCAAAAGCCCCTTTAGCAAAGCTTCCTTCCCCAGGAGACCAGGAGGGGGAAGAGCCTCAGCCAACAGAAGGAAGAGAGCCTCGGCTCAGTAGCACTGCTGTGCGATTGAGAGAGCCTGGCAAAGCAAGCTACCCCTCCTTCCCCCTTCCTCCCCAAGGGAGGAGCCTCAGCCAGCGGAGAAAATAGAGGTTGTAGCTCCTGTGCGATTGAGTAAGCTTGGCAAAGCAAGCTGTGCAGCAGAAGGAAGCAAGAGAGAGGGAGAAGGAAGCAGACGACAGCCAGTTGCTCGGGGGCCTGATAGGAACCCTCCGGGGGCCTGATTCGGCCCCTGGGCAGCATGTCTGACACCCCGATCTAGCCTCTGTTTGGAAACTTGTCACAGGCCTCCTAAATCTGTAACTGAAAGGATAACGTGTAAATATGAAGAAAGTCTAACCCATCTGGCCCAGTATGGTGTACCCCGGCTGGCTATGGCTCTCTGGAGACGCAGGCAGAGAAAGGCTAGTTACCTGAGATCGTTTAACTGCAGGGGCTCGAAATTGAACCCAGAGCCTTCTGCGTGTGAAACAGGTGCTCTGCGTTTTGAGCTATGGGAATTGAACCAGGGACTCCCCTGTCTGCCCACATGAATAAAGCACTAAAACAAAGAGCTGGGAGATCTAAAACAGGAACTTCCATTGTTAATTGAATTTACAAACCATCTGGCCCCAATTTCTCTGGGTATTAATTCTACTCATCTTACAGAGTAGTCGGCTTTTATTTACGCTGCTTGGCTGCGTTGGTCTGCAGGAGAAGAATATAATTCGAATCCAGAAGCCCCTAAGAAACCTACAAGATGTCCAGGGTATGAGTATTATAGGAATATATGGAAAATATATGGAATATATGGAAAAAACTGCACAGGAATATATGGAAAAAACTGCAGATTTATACCCCGCCCTTCTCTCTGAATCAGAGACTCGGAGCGGCTTACAATCTCCTATATCTTCTCCCCCCACAACAGACACTCTGTGAGGTGGGTAGGGCTGAGAGAGTTCTGACAGAAGCTACCCTTCAAGGACAACTCCTATGAGAGTTGTTTTCTGTGGCCCCGGAAGGTAGGACCAGAACCCATGGGTTGAAATTAAATCAAAAGAGTTTCCGTCTCAACATTAGGAAGAACTTCCTGACCATTAGAGCGGTTCCTCAGTGGAACAGGCTTCCTCGGGAGGTGGTGGGCTCTCCTTCCTTGGAGGTTTTTCAACAGAGGCTAGATGGCCATCTGACAGCGATGAAGGAGGAAGCCTGTTCCACTGAGGAATCGCTCTAACGGTCAGGAAGTTCTTTCTAATGTTGAGCCAGAAACTCTTTTGATTTCATTTCAACCCATTGGTTCTGGTGCTACCTTCTGGAGCCAAAGAAAACAATTCCACCCCTCTTTTGGTGTCGGGGTAGCCTCTGGATGACCCGAAAACAAGTCGCCACCACAGACAGCGTGCCCTTAAGTGCCCCTGGGAGCATTGTGTGGGCATCGCCTGCACCCTCCCTGAGTCTTTGGGTCAACGTGCGTCGACTTGGAACCGGACCCCGGAGCGTTACAATGCAAACCGATTAAACCGTGTGTTGACATCTGCTGGGGTTTTTTTTCTTAGCGGGGAATGGGGGGGGGCCATACGCTTTCTGGAGATGAGCTTGGAGTGCCCCAATGCCATGCTGGGAATTATTAGGAAGGGAATTGAAAACAAATCAACCAGTATCATAATGCCCCTGTAGAAATCGATGGTGCGGTCTCATTTGGAATACTGTGTACAATTCTGGTCACCGCACCTCAAAAAAGATATTATAGCATTGGAAAAAGTCCAGAAAAGGGCAACTAGAATGATTAAAGGTTTGGAACACTTTCCCTATGAAGAAAGGTTAAAATGCTTGGGGCTCTTTAGCTTGGAGAAACGTCGATTGCGGGGTGATTTACAAGATTATGCATGGAATAGAGAAGGCAGAGAAAGAAGTACTTTTCTCCCTTTCTCACAATACAAGAACTCGTGGGCATGGCTTTTCTTATGTGACACAGAGTGTTGGACTGGGTGGGCCATTGGCCTGATCCAACATGGCTTCTCTTATGTTCTTATGTGACACAGAGTGTTGGACTGGATGAGCCATTGGCCTGATCCAACATGGCTTCTCTTATGTTCTTATGTGACACAGAGTGTTGGACTGGGTGGGCCATTGGCCTGATCCAACATGGCTTCTCTTATGTTCTTATGTGACACAGAGTGTTGGACTGGATGAGCCATTGGCCTGATCCAACATGGCTTCTCTTATGTTCTTATGTGACACAGAGTGTTGGACTGGATGGGCCATTGGCCTGATCCAACATGGCTTCTCTTATGTTCTTATGTGACAGAGTGTTGGACTGGATGGGCCATTGGCCTGATTCAACATGGCTTCTCTTATGTTCTTATGTGACACCGAGTGTTGGACTGGATGGGCCATTGGCCTGATCTAATATGGCTTCTCTTATGTTCTTATGACTTCTCATTGCCATGTGTTCCTGTGGAAACCAACAAGAGTGCCCCCCCGCCAAATTCACGGCCGGCGCCCACAGGCCCCCCCGGATCAGCCGCCGTGTCCAAATCCTTTGTCAATTATTCATGGTAATTAATTATTCATTAATATCGCCCCATAAATACATAATTGTTATGTATTTATTTGTCGAACCGCTGGTAGGGCAGGATGCCTCCTGCCTCTTCTCTCATTCTGACCCCTTCGCCCTCCCCCCCCCCCCCCCTGTCATCCCAGCTATGTTGTTTCCCCAGGCAAAGCACGCAAGATGAAAAGAAGAGGCGACAGTCGGTTTGGTTAAAGCCAGACAGCCACAAACGATCCCTGAAAGTCTTGTCGCAATTAACATGTAACTAACTCCGGCTCCACTGGGGTGAGAAGCTGAATCCAGCCCTGGTTGGTTAACCTGCCTTCTCAAGGGCGTTGGGCTCTTGAACAGGGTCGGTTGGCACGAGCGGCGGTCCTTGGCATGTTCCTGTTGGCAAGGTAGTTAATAGAGCAACAGGGCAAGACCTGATTAAATAGCACTTAAAGGTTTATTTAGGAATTAACATACTTGATAGGAAAGAGGAGAGGTAGAGACAGAGATAGGGTCCTCACTACATCTCTAACTGAGGAGGAGGAGGAAGAGGCGGGGCGTGGAACTTACGACAAGGAGGAGGCAGAAGGAAAAAGTTGTTGCAAGAGTATCAGTCTGGTGACAAACAAGGAGGGGTCATTTCATAGAGAAGGAGGTGCCAAAGCTCATTTGCATTACTCATTTGCATATACAACTCACCCCTTACATCACCGGAAGTCGTACTAAATTATATCAATGGGACCTGTGTCAATGGGACTTGTGTTGTTGTCCCTCAGACACTCTGCAGACCACAATCCCTTAAATATCATCTTCTCTTACTGAGAACTATCAGGCAATGAATAGCGTTTGGTGGTCTTTAGCTTTGGTTCCCCCATTGTCAATGGTATGGCGCATATCTACATGAGATAAGCAGGGCCTTTTTTTGTAGCAGGAGCTGCTTTGCATATTAGGCCACACACCCCTGATGTAGCCAATCTGCCAAGAGATTACAGCAGGGGTGTGAAACATGCGGCCCGAGGGCCAAATCAGGCCCCTGAATGACTGGCTGTCATCTGCTTCCTTCTCCCTCTCTCTTGCTTCCTTCTGCATTACAGCTTGCTTTGCAAGGCTTGTTTAATTACACCAGGAGCTACAGAGCAAAACCTCTGTTTTCTCCATTGGCTGAGGCTCCTCCTTTTGGGAGGAAGAGGGGAGGCAGAGCTTGCTTTGCTAGGCTCTCTCAATCACAGAGCTGCTGAGCCAAGCCTCTCTTCCTTCTATTGGCTGAGGCTCCTCCCCTGGGGAAAGAAGGAAAGAGCCAGAGCTTCCTTTGCCTGGTTCCCTGGATCCCATCGGAAAAATACATAGACATCATCTTTAAGACCAAATATATATATTTGTGTTTGTCTGTGTTCTTTATAAAATGTATATCTCTGCTGCCTAATCTTAAATGACCCGGCCCAACATGGCCCCTCCCAGCCTGACAATGTCTCATTTATGCCAGATTCTGCCCTCATAACAAAATGAGTTCTACACCCCTGGCTTACAGGGTTCTTAGTGCTGGGCCTACTGTAAGCTCCAGGAGGATTGGCTACCTCAGGGGTGTGTGGCCTAATAGGCAAAGGAGCTCCTGCTAGAATTCCTTACAGGGCTCTTCGTACAGGGCCTGCTGAGACCTCCAGGAGGATTGGCTGCATCAGGGGGGTGTGGCCTAATAGGCAAAGGAGGTCCTGCTAGAATTCCTTACAGGGCTGTTATTACAGAGCCTGCTGTAAACTCCAGGAGGATTGGCTACATCAGGGGTGTGTGGCCTAATAGACGAAGAAGGTCCTGCTAGAATTCCTTACAGGGCTCTTCGTACAGGGCCTGCTGAGAGCTCCAGGAGGATTGGCTGCATCAGGGGTGTGTGGCCTAATATGCAAAGGAGGTCCTGCTAGAATTCCTTACAGGGCTCTTAGTGCTGGGCCTACTGTAAGCTCCAGGAGGATTGGCTACCTCAGGGGTGTGTGGCCTAATATGCAAAGGAGCTCCTGCTAGAATTCCACCCCTGACCAGTAAGAGCCCTGTAAGTTCTTGGAGGATTGGCTACCTCAGGAATGTGTGGCCTAATATGCAAAGGAGCTCCTGCTAGAATTCCACCCCTGACCAATAAGAGCCCTGTAAGTTCTTGGAGGATTGGGTACCTCAGGGGTGTGTGGCCTAATATGCAAAGGAGCTCCTGCTCGAATTCCACCCCTGACCAGTAAGAGCCCTGTAAGTTCTTGGAGGATTGGCTACCTCAGGGGTGTGTGGCCTAATATGCAAAGGAGTTCCTGCTACTGGAGATAAGGCCTTCTGAGCGGTGGCGAGTGAGACAACGGAATCCACTCCCAAAAGATGTTTCCATGGTTTCCCCCCATCTCTCAGTACTGCGACAGCTTTGGAAACCAGAAGAGCTGCCCTCAGCTCTGCGGAAATAAAACATGAGCTTATGGAGTCTGCGAGTTTGGAGAGGTCTCCCAATTAAGAAACACAGGTTGGCGTCAATCCTGAATTGATTTGAGGGCCGCGTCGTTCCCCGGTTTTTCTCGGTGGGTTCATTGATTTTATGATCTCCTTCACTGTGTTTTATTATTTTGTACAAATTTAATGTCTGCGCATGCCCCTCGAGGGAATCCTACAAAGGATCAAAGGATGAGACCAACACGCTTTAAACAAACAAATAAATACATAAAGCGGATTTGAATTCCCACTCCGCCCATAACGCCGCTTGGCAGCCGTTATTTCATCAGAAGCGTATACATCTCCTCTCATCATTCCTCACTAACCATTTACAGTCCTGGATATCAGGTTTGGACGGCAAGTCAATCACTGGCTACCAGCCGTTGTGATTCAGGGGAACCTCCACGTTCCGGGGCAGTCTACCTCTGGAATTCAGGGCAGGGCTGGGCTCTTCCCTATGATCTTAGAATCATAGAGTTAGAAGGGATCTCTAGGGTCATCTAGTCCAACCCCCTGCACAATGCAGAAAACTCACAAATTCCTCCCCCTAAATCCACAGGATCCGCATTGCTGTCAGAGGGCCATCTAGCCTCTGTTGAAAAACCTCCAAGGAAGGAGAGCCCACCACCTCCCGAGGAACCCCCTGCGCAATGCAGGAAACTCACAAATCCCTCCCCCTAAATTCACAGGATCCGCATTGCTGTCAGATGGCCATCTAGCCTCTGTTGAAAAACCTCCAAGGAAGGAGAGCCCATCACCTCCCGAGGAACCCCCTGCACAATGCAGGAAACTCACAAATCCCTCCCCCTAAATTCACAGGATCCTCATTGCTGTCAGATGGCCATCTAGCCTCTGTTGAAAAACCTCCAAGGAAGGAGAGCCCACCACCTCCCGAGGAACCCCCTGAGCAATGCAGGAAACTCACAAATCCCTCCCCCTAAATTCACAGGATCCGCATTGCTGTCAGATGGCCATCTAGCCTCTGTTGAAAAACCTCCAAGGAAGGAGAGCCCACCACCTCCCGAGGAACCCCCTGAGCAATGCAGGAAACTCACAAATCCCTCCCCCTAAATTCACAGGATCCGCATTGCTGTCAGATGGCCATCTAGCCTCTGTTGAAAAACCTCCAAGGAAGGAGAGCCCACCACCTCCCGAGGAACCCCCTGCACAATGCAGGAAACTCACAAATCCCTCCCCCTAAATTCACAGGATCCTCATTGCTGTCAGATGGCCATCTAGCTTCTGTTGAAAAACCTCCAAGGAAGGAGAGCCCACCACCTCCCGAGGAACCCCCTGAGCAATGCAGGAAACTCACAAATCCCTCCCCCTAAATTCACAGGATCCGCATTGCTGTCAGATGGCCATCTAGCCTCTGTTGAAAAACCTCCAAGGAAGGAGAGCCCACCATCTCCCGAGAAGGAAGCCTGTTCCACTGAGGAACCCCTTGAACGGTCAGGAAGTCCTTCCTAATGTTGAGCCGAAAACTCTTCTGGTTTCATTTCAACCTGCTGGTTCTGCTCCTACCTTCTGGGGCCACAAAAAACAATTCCACACCCTCCTCTAGAGGACAGCCCTTCAAGGACTTGAAGATGGTGATGCTATCACCTCTCAGCCGCCTCCTCTGCAGGCTAAACATCCCCAGCTCCTTCAACCTTTCTTCATAGGACTTGGTCTCCAGACCCCTCACCATCTTTGTTGCCCTCCTCTGGACCCCTTCCAGCTTGTCTATAACCTTCTTACAATCTTATGATGTCCTCGGCCTCTATGCCCTCTCCCGAAGAACTGGTTGGTCATTGGGTGAGACAGGATGCTGGACTAGATGGACCTCTGGTCGTCCTAAATGATGCGATGCATAATATGAACCTTAGCTGATCTAACCAATCGTTGGATGGGAAACAGCCCAGGAAACCAAATACCAACCACACTGACAGCGCAGTTCTCAGTTGAATTAAACCCTCCTTTGATTCACCACTCCTCCACTTGCAGCTGCTGGAATGGCCTTGAGTTAGCCATAGTTCTTTCAGAGTTGTCCTTGAAAGGGCAGCTTCATTGGGAGCTCTCTCAGCCCCACCTTCCTCACAGGGTGTCTGTTGTGGAGGAGGAGGGTAAAGGAGTTTGTGAGCCGCTCTGAGACTCTGAGTTCTGGAGCAGAGGGCAGGCTATAAATCCAATGTCTTCTTCTTCTTCTTCTTCTCCTCCTCCTTCTCCTCCTCCTCCTCCTCCTCTCATGGCTGCGCAAAGACTGTGGTCAGTCCGTCATAGCTCTGGTTTGGAATATCACTGGCAGATGCTGTCAGCTAACGCCACTGTAGCCAATCGCTTCATAACCGAAACGACATTGTGAGGTTATCTCGTGGCTGGAGTGACTTTTCACAGGTCCCCAATGGCCCCCTTCACCTTTGCATGCTCGGTAATCCAAGATGGCTCACCGCAGACGTTGGACACGCTCCCGAAAGGAACCAGGCGTAACTCAAGAGTTTCAATAAAGATTTAAATCAAAACTTGACAACTGCTCATCTGGAAATCTAGGAGATACAGGAGAAGCCTCATACAGATAGTCATGTCTTAAGAACCATGTCTTAACAAGAACTGTATCCTGAGATTGTCATGAAGAAGAAGAACTGCAGATTTATACCATGCCCTTCTTTCTGAATCAGGGACTCAGAGCGGCTTACAATCTCCTATATCTTCTCCCCTCCCCACAACAGACACTCTGTGTGGTAGGTGGGGCTGAGAGAGCTCGCCCAGAAGCTGCCCTTTCAAGAACAGCTCCTACAAGAACTATGGCTGACCCAAGCCCATTCCAGCAGGTGCAAGTGGAGGAGTGGGGAATCAAACCCGGTTCTCCCAGATAAGAGAGCTATGGCTGACCAAAGCCCATTCCAGCAGGTGCAAGTGGAGGAGTGGTGAATCAAACCCGGTTCTCCCAGATAAGAGAGCTATAGCTGACCCAAGGCCATTCCAGCAGCTGCAAGTGGAGGAGGGGGGAATCAAACCCGGTTCTCCCAGATAAGAGAGCTATGGCTGACCCAAGGCCATTCCAGCAGCTGCAAGTGGAGGAGTGGTGAATCAAACCCGGTTCTCCCAGATAAGAGAGCTATAGCTGACCCAAGGCCATTCCAGCAGCTGCAAGTGGAGGAGGGGAAAATCAAACCCGGTTCTCCCAGATAAGAGAGCTCTGGCTGACCCAAGGCCATTCCAGCAGCTGCAAGTGGAGGAGGGGGGAATCAAACCCGGTTCTCCCAGATAAGAGAACTCTGGCTGACCCAAGGCCATTCCAGCAGCTGCAAGTGGAGGAGTGGGGAATCAAACCCGGTTCTCCCAGATAAGAGAGCTATAGCTGACCCAAGGCCATTCCAGCAGCTGCAAGTGGAGGAGGGGGGAATCAAACCCGGTTCTCCCAGATAAGAGACCTCTGGCTGACCCAAGGCCATTCCAGCAGCTGCAAGTGGAGGAGGGGGGAATCGAACCCGGTTCTCCCAGATAAGAGAGCTCTGGCTGACCCAAGGCCATTCCAGCAGCTGCAAGTGGAGGAGTGGGGAATCAAACCCGGTTCTCCCAGATAAGAGAGCTCTGGCTGACCCAAGGCCATTCCAGCAGCTGCCAGTGGAGAAGTGGGGAATCAAACCCAGTTCTCCCAGATAAGAATCCGCGCACGTAACCACTACACCACACTGGCTCTCAGAAAGGTACAACTCTGCTCAGGATGCCCTAGGATGAGCTTTTAAAGCAAATCTGGTGGAAGTGAGCACCAATGGTTTCAGAGGGCAGACGTGTCCGTTTGAACTTGTAGAGATGCCAGCCTCCAGGTGGGACTTGGGGATCCCCTGGAATTATAGCTCATCACCAGACTGCAGAGATAAGCTCCCCTGAAAAAGATGATGAAGAAGAAGATATTGGATTTATATCCCGCCCTCCACTCCAAAGAGTCTCAGAGCGGCTCGCAATCTCCTTTATCTCCCCCCCCCCACAATAAACACCCTGTGAGGTGGGTGGGGCTGGAGAGGGCTTTCACAGCAGCTGCCCTTTCAAGGACAACCTCTGCCAGAGCTATGGCTGACCCAAGGCCATGCCAACAGGTGCAAGTGGGGGAGTGGGGAATCAAACCTGGTTCTCCCAGATAAGAGAGCTCTGGCTGACCCAAGGCCATTCCAGCAGCTGCAAGTGGAGGAGTGGGGAATCAAACCCGGTTCTCCCAGATAAGAGTCCGCACACATAACCACTACACCAAACTGGCTTTCCAAAGTGTACTCCAAAGATGGATGCTTTGGAGTACACTTTAGGTCTTTGAACCCCACCGTAGTCCCTGTCTCCCACCAGGCTCCAACCTCAATCAGCTTTGGAAGACAAGTCCATCAGTGGCTACTAGCAATTGTGATGGAGGGGAACCTCCATATTTCAGGGCAGTCAACCTCTGGAATCCAGGGCAGGGCACTAGAAGCCCTCCCACTATTTAAGAGGAGAATCTTAAATAGGTACACACAAGTCCCCAGAAGTTCCCCAACCTGGATCTGGCCACCCTAACACCCCCCACCCCCACGAAGGGGTCGGGAGGGCACCCTCAATAGAACAGCTAGATTCAAATCTGCCTGAGAGACCAACCTGATCTGCAGGGACGGTATAGCTGTTCAGTGTCAAAGCTTCGTCGGATACCAATGGGAATCTCGAGAGTTTTTGGTGAAGTGGTTAGGAGTGCGGAGAGCCGGGTTTGATTCCTCACTCCTACACACGCAGCTGCTGGCGCGACCTTGGGTCAGTCCAAAGTTCTGTCAGAGCTGTTCTCAAAGGAGCAGTTCTCTCCAAGTTCCCTCAGCCCCACCTACCTCACAGGATGTTTGTTGCGTGGAAGGAATGGGGATGGTAAGTCGCTCCAAGACTCTGGCAGGATATAAATCATAAGAACATAAGAGAAGCCACGTTGGAACAGGCCAATGGCCCATCCAATCCAACACTCTGTGTCACATAAGAACATAAGAGAAGCCACGTTGGATCAGGCCAGTGGCCCATCCAGTCCAACACTCTGTGTCACATAAGAACATAAGAGAAGCCACGTTGGATCAGGCCAGTGGCCCATCCAGTCCAACACTCTGTGTCACATAAGAACATAAGAGAAGCCACATTGGATCAGGCCAGTGGCCCATCCAGTCCAACACTCTGTGTCACATAAGAACAGAAGAGAAGCCATGTTGGATCAGGCCAGTGGCCCATCCAGTCCAACACTCTGTGTCACATAAGAACATAAGAGAAGCCACGTTGGATCAGGCCAGTGGCCCATCCAGTCCAACACTCTGTGTCACATAAGAACAGAAGAGAAGCCATGTTGGATCAGGCCAGTGGCCCATCCAGTCCAACACTCTGTGTCACATAAGAACATAAGAGAAGCCACGTTGGATCAGGCCAATGGCCCATCCAGTCCAACACTCTGTGTCACATAAGAACATAAGAGAAGCCCTGTTGGATCAGGCCAGTGGCCCATCCAGTCCAACACTCTGTATCACATAAGAACATAAGAGAAGCCATGTTGGAACAGGCCAATGGCCCATCCAATCCAACACTCTGTGCCACATAAGAACATAAGAGAAGCCATGTTGGATCAGGCCAATGGCCCATCCAGTCCAACACTCTGTGTCACATAAGAACATAAGAGAAGCCACGTTGGATCAGGCCAATGGCCCATCCAGTCCAACACTCTGTGTCACATAAGAACATAAGAGAAGCCCTGTTGGATCAGGCCAGTGGCCCATCCAGTCCAACACTCTGTATCACATAAGAACATAAGAGAAGCCATGTTGGAACAGGCCAATGGCCCATCCAATCCAACACTCTGTGTCACATAAGAACATAAGAGAAGCCATGTTGGATCAGGCCAATGGCCCATCCAGTCCAACACTCTGTGTCACATAAGAACATAAGAGAAGCCATGTTGGATCAGGCCAATGGCCCATTCAGTCCAACACTCTGTGTCACATAAGAACATAGGAGAAGCCATGTTGGAGCAGGCCAGTGGCCCATCCAGTCCAACACTCTGTGTCACATAAGAACATAGGAGAAGCCATGTTGGATCAGGCCAGTGGCCCATCCAGTCCAACACTCTGTGTCACATAAGAACATAAGAGAAGTCATGTTGGATCAGGCCAATAGCCCACCCAGTCCAACACTGTGTGTCACACAGTGGCCAAAAAACCCTAGGTGCCATCAGGAAGTCCATCAGTGGGGCCAGGACACTAGAGGCCCTCCCACTGTGCCCCCCCCCCCCAAACACCAAGAGTACGGAGCATCACTGTCCCAGACAGAGAATTCCATCAATACACTGTGGCTAATAGGCACTGATGGGCCTTGGCTCCATATGTTTATCTGATCCCCTCTTGCAGCTGGCTAAGCTTGTAGCCGCCACCACCTCCTGTGGCAGTGAATTCCAATCTCCTCCTCCTCCTCTTAAGAAGGATCTAGACAAGCTGGAAGGGGTCCAGAGGAGGGCGACCAAGATGGTGAGGGGTCTGGAGACGAAGTCCTATGAGGAAAGGCTGAAGGAGCTGGGCATGTTTTGCCTGGAGAGGAGACAGCTGAGAGGTGATAGGATTACCATCTTCAAGTCCTTGAAGGGCTGCCGTATAGTCGATGGAGTCTTGTGTTCAGTTTTGGGCACCACATTTTAAGAAGGATCTAGACAAGCTGGAAGGGGTCCAGAGGAGGGCGACCAAGATGGTGAGGGGTCTGGAGACGAAGTCCTATGAAGAAAGGTTGAAGGAGCTGGGGATGTTTAGCCTGGAGAGGAGACAGCTGAGAGGTGATAGGATCACCATCTTCAAGTACTTGAAGGGCTGTCATATAGAGGATGGGATGGAATTGTTTTCTGTGGCCCCGGAAGGTAGGACCAGAACCAACGGGTTGAAATTAAATCAAAAGAGTTTCCGGCTCAACATTAAAAAGAACTTCCTGGCCGTCAGAGCGGTTCCTCAGTGGAACAGGCTTCCTCGGGAGGTGGTGGGCTCTCCTTCCTTGGAGGTTTTTCAACAGAGGCTAGATGGCCCTCTGACAGCAATGAAGATCCTGTGAATTTAGGGGGAGGTGTTTGCGAGTTTCCTGCATTGTGCAGGGGGTTCCTCGGGAGGTGGTGGGCTCTCCTTCCTTGGACGTTTTTCAACAGAGGCTAGATGGCCCTCTGACAGCAATGAAGATCCTGTGAATTTAGGGGGAGGTCATTTGTGAGTTTCCTGAATTGTGCAGGGGGTTGGACTAGATGGCCCTGGAGGTCCCTTCCAACTATGATTCTATGATTCCTCCTCCTCGTCATCTTTTCACCAGGCTCCTGTTCCCTAATTTCGTCTAGCCGTCCTTCCTATCTATCCTACCCACTCTACTAAGTGTGATAGACACAGCAGGAACAGATGCTCAAGAGAGGTAAGGCAGCTAGACAAACCTAAAAGGCGGCCAGAAAGATGGCGCATCTCCTTTCAGAGCTCCCTCGCAAGACGTGTGTTTGCCATATGTTTCGTTTCTGTACCACGGAGATCCCTGCAGCACTCGAGTTTGAATTAATTAATTAAACAAACATAAGAAGAGTAGGAAAATTGACATTTTCAAATCTTACGTGCAATTTTTATATTTTATCGTTAGAGTCCCGTGGCGCAGAGTGGTAAAGCTGCAGTACCGGTTTTAAGCTCTGCTCACAACCTGAGTTCGATCCCGGCCGAAGCTGGTTCAGGTAGCCGGCTCGAGGTTGACTCCGCCTTCCACCCTCCTGAGGTCGGTCAAAAGAGTCCCCAGCTTGCTGGGTGGGGGGAAGTGTAGATGACTGGGCAAGGCAAGGGCAAACCACCCCGTAAAAAGTCTGCCATGAAAACATTGCAAAAGCAACGTCACCCCAGAGTCGGAAACGACTGGTGCTTGCACAGGGGACCTTTCCTTTCCTTTCAGGGGGAGGGAAAAAACACTCAAACCCTAATCTTCCGTATTCTGAAGACAAGAAAGAACAAAATAGGATGCGTATGGAAGCAATTGGGAATTATTTGGTCTTTATTTACTTCATTCGTACTCCACCCGAACCAGCATACATCTTTTTCCTGTCCTGAGTGGGTAGGAAAATCTTACTTAAAATAATTCTTATTTTTATTCGCTCCATTTATACCTCACTGAGAGGGATCCAAGGCGGCTTACGTCATTCTTCTCTCTTCCATTTTTATCATTACAACAACCTTGGGAGGTAGGCAGGGCTGCAAGAGTGTGACTGGTCCAAGGTCGCCCAGCGAACTTCCATGGCAGAGCAGGGGTTCGAACCCGATTATCCTGGCTCCTAGTCTGAAACTCTCAGGGGTGTCAAAAATGTGGCCTAGGGGCAGAATCAGGCCCCTTGAGGGCTCCTATCAGACCCCCAAGTGACTGACTGTCGTCTGCTTCTTCTCCCTCTCTCTCGCTTCCTTCTGCGTCACAGCTTGCTTCGCAAGGCTTGCTCAATCACACAGAAGCTACCGAGCAAAGCCTCTATTTTCTCTATTGGATGAGGCTCCTCCCTTGGGGAGGAAGGGGGCAGGCAGAGCTTGCTTTGTCTCTCAGTCACAGAATTACTGAGCCAAGCCTCCCTTCTATTGGCTGAGGCTCCTCTCCCTTAATGTTTTAATTAATTATTGATTGGTTTTAATGTGATTTTAATGTCTTATTATTGTATTGTTCACTTTTAAATGTTGTTAGCCGCCCTGAGCCTGCTTCGGCGGGGGAGGGCGGGATACAAATAAAATTTTACTTACTTACTCCTGGTCCCCTGGGGGAAGGGAAGGGAAGAGCCAGAGCCTCTTTTGCCCCGTTCCCTGGATCCCAAAGAAAGGTGTGCTGTCCCTTTAAATATGATGGCCAGAACTCCCTTGGAGTTCAGTTATGCTTGTCACACCCTTGCTCCTGGCTCCGCCCCCATGTCTTCTGGCCCCACCCCCCAAAGTCTCCTGGCTCTGCCCTCAAAGTCCCCAGCTATTTCTTGAATTGGACTTGGCAACCCTAATTTGCCTTCACTGCCATTCCGCTGCAGAAAGAGTGTTTTTTTCACCTCTGCGCTCAGACGGAGTGATCCGGCTCCAGGCATCATTAAATGTTTTCAGACGAGTAATCTTAGATTGGAGCCTCACTTTTCATGACAAAAGGCACAAAGAGGCTCCAGATAGGATCAGAATCTTTTCAGCTTTCCACTCCCTTCCTCTTTAGCTTTTCAAGCAGCTGAGAGGGCTTGGATATCTGTGAGCTGCTTACAGGCCGGGGGAGGAAGTCTTAGATATTTTTTCTACCCCAAAGAAGAAGAGCAGGGCCCGGTTTTTGTGAAACGGAAACAACAGGGAATGGCCTTTGCCAAAATCTGTAATAAAGCTTTTGAGCCAGAGCACTTTTGAGCCAGAGCACTCTGTGAGACAGACCAGCCGGATGTTTCACCCAAACATTCTTTTTGAACTATAAAACTAGGTAGGGTCGCCAAGTCCAATTCAAGAAATAGCTGGGAACTTTGGGGGTGGAGCCAGGAGACTTTGGGGGTGGAGCCAGGAGACTTTGGAAGTGGAGCCAGGAGACATTAGGGGTGGAGCCAAGATCAAGGCTGTGACAAGCATAATTGAACTCCAAAGGGAGTTCTGGCCATCACATTTAAAGGGACAGCACACCTTTTCAATTTCTTCCTTCCATAGGAAATCATGAAGGATAGGGGCACCTTCTTTTGGGGCTCATAGAATTGGACCCCCTGGTCCAATCGTTTTGAAACTTGGAGGGTATTTTGGGGAGAGGCACTAGATGCTATACGGAAAAATTGGTGCCTCTACCCCAAAAAACAGGGGCCCCCCCAGAGCCCCAGATACCCACGGATCAATTCTCCATGATTTTCTATGGGAATAAATCTCCATGGGGAATAACAGAGTTCCCAGCAGACATTTCCTTCCCCTCCCCCTGCTTTCTGACGACCCTGAAGCGGGGGGAGGGCCTCCAAACCGGGGGATCCCCTGCCCCCACCTGGGGATTGGCAACCCTAAAACTAGGCCATCCTCTCGGTAGGGTTGCCAAGTCCAATTCAAGAAATATCAGGAGACTCTGGGGGTGGAGCCAGGAGACTTTGGGGGTGGAGCCAGGAGACTTTGGGAGTAGAGCCAGGAGCAAGGGTGTGACAAGCATAAGTGAACCCCAAAGGGAGTTCTGGCCATCACATTTCAAGGGACAGCACACCTTTCTTTGGGATCCAGGGAACGGGGCAAAAGAGGCTCTGGCTCTTCCCTTCCCTTCCCCCAGGGGACCAGGAGTAATGCCTTCCTTCCATAGGGAATAATGAAGGATAGGGGCACCTTCTTTTGGGGGTTATAGATTTGGACCCCCAAGTCCAATATTTTTGAAACTCGGAGGGTATTTTGGGGAGAGGCACTGGATGCTATGCTAAAAATTTGCTGCCTCTACCTAAAAAACCCAGCCCCCCCCAAGAATCCAAGATACCTGTGGATCAGGTATCTTATGTGACACAGAGATTGTAGCACCACGGTATTGTTTTTAGCTTAATTTTAATATTAATTTATATATTGTATTCATCCCGTTGTTTATTGATTTTATTATCTGTTTATTGTTATACCATGGTATTATATCATGCTTTGTAAGCCGCCCTGAGCCTGCCTTGGCGGGGAGGGCGGGGTATAAATAAAAACTTATTATTATTATCAATTCTCCATAGGGAATAACAGAGTTCCCAGCAGACAGTTCCCTTCCCTCCCCCCTAGGGTTGCCAAGTCCAATTTAAGAAATATCTGGGGACTTTGGGGGCGGAGCCAAGAGCAAGGGTGTGACAAGCATCATTGAACTTCAAGGGAGTTCTGGCCATCACATTTAAAGGGACTGCACAAATTTTTAAATGCCTTCCTTCCATAGGAAATAATGAAGGATAGGGGCACCTTCTTTTGGGGCTCATAGAATTGGACCCCCTAGTCCAATCTTTTTGAAACTTGGGAGGTATTTTGGGGAGAGGCACTAGATGCTATACTGAAAATTTGGTGCCTCTATCTCAAAAAACAGCCCCCCAGAGCCCCCGATACCCGCAGATCAATTCCCCATCATTCCCTATGGGAATTGTTCATGGAGGTGCATGATGGCTCTGGGGGCGGGGCTCCCCCCCCCCCCCCCCGGCCAGCTGGCTGGGGAAGAGGGGAAGCCTGTAAAACCGGGGAATCCCCCTCTGGGACCTGGGGATTGGAAAGCCTAGATACTGGTCTTGGGGTTTTGTGTTGTTTTGGATTCAGCACAAGAAACTTAGATAGTGAAGAGGACGAAGAAAAAGACGACGAAGACGAAGAAGAAGAAGAGGAAGAATCTCAGAGCAGTCACAATCAGTGTTCCCTCTAAACTAGTGTGAGCTAGCTTCACAGTTTTTTAGCCTCTGGCTCACACATTTTTGTCCTAGCTCACAAAAAATGGCCCCGGAGCAAACTGTAATTTATGCAGCAGCTCACAATTTTAATGCAAGTAGCTCACAAAGTAGAATTTCTACTCACAAGACGTCACAGCTTAGAGGGAACGTTGGTCACAATCTTCCTTTTATCTTCCCCGCTACCCACATGCGAGGTGGGTGGGGTTGAGAGAGTTCTCCCATAGGCTGCCCGTTCAAGGACAACTCCTATGAGAGCTAGGGCTGATCCAAGGCCATTCCAGCAGCTGCAAGTGGGGAATCAAACCCGGTTCTCCCAGATAAGAGAGCTCTGGCTGACCCAAGGCCATTCCAGCAGCTGCAAGTGGAGAAGGGGGGGATCAAACCTGGTTCCCCCAGATAAGAGAGCTCTGGCTGACCCAAGGCCATTCCAGCAGCTGCAAGTGGAGGAGTGGGGAATCAAACCCGGTTCTCCCAGATAAGAGAGCTCTGGCTGACCCAAGGCCATTCCAGCAGCTGCAAGTGGAGTTGTAGGCAAAAAACATCTGGAGAGTTACCGCTGGCCACCCCTAGTGTACCGGATTTGCTACAAGGTGCTGGTTATTACCTTTAAAGCCCTAAATGGCCAATGTCCTGTCTACCTTAGGGACCGTCTCTTCCCAGATGTTCCCCGGAGGGTACTCAGATCAGGGACACGGAACCTGTTACAGATCCCTGGGCCAAAGGAGGCAAGAGTTAAGATCACTCGGGAGAGAGCCTTCTCTATAGGTGCCCCCTATTGGTGGAACCAACTGCCGGGAGAAGCAAGAGCCTTGCGGGACCTCGTTCCATTCCGCAAGGCTTGCAAAACAGCTTTCTTTCAACTTGCTTTTAATCGATAGCCGCATATGAGGATACTCAAGAAGACTGGAACTGAAACCACTGGAGTGTATTATTAGCACCAGATTATTTTTAAAATGTTTAAATTGTTATATTGTTTAAGATTTTAGCTAATGTTTAATATTTGTATGTTTTTTTACTGTTGTGAGCTGCCCTGAGCCTGCTTCAGTGGGGAGGACGGGATATAAATCCAATAAAATAAATAAATACCTTAGAATCATAGAGTGGGAAGGGGCCTCCGGGGTCATCTAGTCCAACCCCCTGCACAATGCAGGAAACTCACAAAGACCTCCCCCTAAATTCACAGGATCTTCATTGCTGTCAAATGGCCATCTAGCCTCCGTTGAAAAACCTCCAAGGAAGGAGAGCCCACCACCTCCCGAGGAAGCCTGAGGAACCACTCTGATGGTCAGGAACCGATGGTCTGATGCAGTGGAAGGCAGCTTGCATGTGTTCATGCGCTCTCACAGATATGACAGTCCAAGGCCATGAAAGGCTTTGTATAGGATAGCTAAATACTGTAAAATAAGCATCTTGTATTCCCATCTAGCAATTTTTCATTATACCGTTTCTATAAGGCTAGGCACTGGACACAAAGAGCTCACTATTTTTATTTTTTTTAAAAAAACATTTCAATCTGCAAAGTCAACATAAAGAAAGCAAAC
The DNA here is from genome assembly GCF_032191835.1 of Heteronotia binoei. Taxonomy (NCBI): domain Eukaryota; kingdom Metazoa; phylum Chordata; class Lepidosauria; order Squamata; family Gekkonidae; genus Heteronotia; species Heteronotia binoei. The sequence goes on from NC_083230.1 coordinate 122,664,410, forward strand.
ATTAAATATGGCATAGGTACCGCTGGGACATCACATTGCCAACATTCATTCCTATAACGTTTGGAAAAGTGGACTCATAGAATCATAGAGTTGGAAGGTACCTTCATAAGAACATAAGAGAAGCCATGTTGGATCAGGCCAATGGCCCATCCAGTCCAACACTCTGTGTCACATAAGAACATAAGAGAAGCCATGTTGGATCAGGCCAATGGCCCATCCAGTCCAACACTCTGTGTCACAGAAGAACATAAGAGAAGCCATGTTGGATCAGGCCAATGGCCCATCCAGTCCAACACTCTGTGTCACAGAAGAAATAAGAGAAGCAATGTTGGATCAGGCCAGTGGCCCATCCAGTCCAACACTCTGTGTCACATAAGAACATAAGAGAAGCCATGTTGGATCAGGCCAGTGGCCCATCCAGTCCAACACTCTGTGTCACATAAGAACATAAGAGAAGCCATGTTGGATCAGGCCAATGGCGCCTCCAGTCCAGCACTCTGTGTCACAGAAGAACATAAGAGAAGCAATGTTGGACCAGGCCAGTGGCCCATCCAGTCCAACACTCTGTGTCACATAAGAACATAAGAGAAGCCATGTTGGATCAGGCCAATGGCCCATGGTGACATCAGGGGTGTGTGGCCTAATAAGCAAATGAGTCTCTGCTGGACTTTTCCCCACAAAAAAGCCCTGCACGAAACAATGGTGACATCAGGGGGTGTGGCCTACTATGTAAATGTGTTCCTGCCGGACTTTTTCTGCAAAAACCCCCCCCTTGTTATGTGTACCTAATCCTTAGAAATTCTACAATGCACAGTTCATTAAAATAACAACACACAATTCCAAACATCGAAAGATAATTTAGTTCCCCCCTCCTCCAAAACATACAAAAGGGCTTCCAGTAAACAGGAGGAGAAATTAGCTTCTTTAATCAACCGTCCCTCCGACGCACAAGTTCCATTAATTTTAGACAGCTTTATGATTTGCCAAATCTTTCAAAGCCAGGATTTAACCGTAGATATCGAGCCTTCTTCCAGCTCTTTGCAATCATCGTTTTTGGCAGCCGTTAAGAAAGGCCAAGATCATACTTTGGCACACGTGTTTACTTAGGTAATTAAAAAATAATTTTTACCCCTCTTTTTTCCTCAGAGCCTAGGGCCGCTAACAGTGTGCCATTAATGTGCTCAGAATCATTTAAAACAGTCTATGCTGCCCATACAACATGAATAAAACTCTGCGGGTGGGTGTGGGTGGGTGTGATGTGCCATCAAGAAGAAGAAGACCGCACATTTACACATCACCCTTCTCTCTGAACCCGAGTCTCAGAGTGGCTCACAATCTCCTTCCCCCACAACAGACACCCTGTGAGGTGAGTGGGCCTGAGAGAGCTCTCCCAGAAGCTGCCTTTCCAAGGGCAACTCTGCAAGAGTTACGTCTGACCCAAGGCCATTCCAGCAGCTATTTATCTTTAAATTCTGCACCTTAAATTAAACCCTTCAGCAAAAAACAGAGACAAAACTGGTGCCATAATGTGGTGAATACGCCAACGTTCCAGGACCTGCATTGTGATCTAGATGCGACGGCTGCCGACGTCCCAGGCAGGGCACAGGTTCTCCTGCTTTGGAGGTCCCCAACCCGCTGCCTCTCAGTGGGCCAGCGGGGGGATCCCCTCCCGATATCACCAACGCAACAGCATCACTTGCAAGTGGCATCATCGCCCCGTGGATGTCATGTGCTGGCCGCTCTAGGAGCTTCCGGGAAAACTCTACAGTTTTCCTAGACGCTGTAGCAATTGGGGAGGAAAACCAGCCCTGACCCAGACGTGGTGGAATCAGCTCCTGGTTAGGGTTGCCAAGTCCAATTCAAGAAATATCTGGGGACTTTGGGGGTGGAGCCAGGAGACTTTGGGGGTGAAGCCAGGAGACATTAGGGGTGGAGCCAAGATCAAGGCTGTGACAAGCATCAGTGAGCTCCAAAGGGAAGTTCTGGCCATCACATTTAAAGGGACAGCACACCTTTTCAATGCCTTCCTTCCATAGGAAATAATGAAGGATAGGGGCACCTTCTTTTGGGGCTCATAGAATTGGACCTTCTGGTCCAATCTTTTTGAAACTTGGGGTGTATTTTGGGGAGTGGCATTGGATGCTATGCTGAAAGTTTGGTGCCTTGGGTCAGCCAGAGCTCTCTTATCTGAGAGAACCGGGTTTGATTCCCCACTCCTCCACTTGCAAGCTGCTCTCTTATCTGGGAGAACTGGGTTTGATTCCCCACTCCTCCACTTGCAGCTGCTGGAATGGCCTTGGGTCAGCCAGAGCTCTCTTATCTGGGAGAACCGGGTTTGATTCTCCACTCCTCCACTTGCAGCTGCTGGAATGGCCTTGGGTCAGCCAGAGCTCTCTTATCTGGGAGAACCGGGTTTGATTCTCCACTCCTCCACTTGCAGCTGCTGGAATGGCCTTGGGTCAGCCAGAGCTCTCTTATCTGGGAGAACCGGGTTTGATTCCCCACTCCTCCACTTGCAAGCTGCTCTCTTATCTGGGAGAACTGGGTTTGATTCCCCACTCCTCCACTTGCAGCTGCTGGAATGGCCTTGGTTCAGCCAGAGCTCTCTTATCTGGGAGAACCGGGTTTGATTCCCCACTCCTCCACTTGCAAGCTGCTCTCTTATCTGGGAGAACTGGGTTTGATTCCCCACTCCTCCACTTGCAGCTGCTGGAATGGCCTTGGGTCAGCCAGAGCTCTCTTATCTGGGAGAACCGGGTTTGATTCCCCACTCCTCCACTTGCACCTGCTGAGATGGCCTTGGGTCAGCCATAGCTTTCATAGAACCTGTCCTTGAAAGGGCAGCTGCTATGAAAGCACTCTCAGCCCCACCTACCTCACAGGGTGTTTGTTGTGTGTGTGTGTGGGAGGAAGGTAGAGGAGATTGTGACCGCTCTGAAACTCTGAGATTTAGAGTATAAAGCGAGATATAAATCCAAAATCTTCTTGTGCTATGGTAGCAGCTGTTGCCAAAGCAACATTTAAAAAAAGAAAAGATCTCCACCATTCCTCTACTGTAGGTAGTTTATAGCAGGGGTGGCCAACGGTAGCTCTCCAGATGTTTTTTCCGTACAACTCCCATCAGCCCCAGCCAGCATGGCCAATGGCTGGGGCTGATGGGAGTTGTAGGGAAAAAAACATGCGGAGCGCTACCGTTGGCCACCCATGGTTTATAGTTTTTCAATTCTGTGCATAGAGTAACTTGGCCACTGTAATCATAAATAAAAACAAAGTCCCATGTCTATTTTCCAATTGTCTGTCCATCAGCCCCAACAGAAAATGTTCTGGTTTCATTTGAATATTCATTTTTTTTTTAATTTCTGTATTTGTAAATGAATCAGTGTCCAGAATTTTTTGGCTTTATCACAAAGTCCACCACACAATAAAAATGTTCCTTCATCCATTACAACTCATCTCCAGGCAACAGAGATCAGTTCCTCTGGAGAAAATGGCCACTTTGGAACGTGGACTGTACAGCATTCTACACAGGTGAAGTCCCTCCCCTCCACAAACTTTTCTGCTCCCCCCCCCACCCAAAAAAAATCTCCAAGTATTTCCCAACCTGGAGCCGGAGATCTACATATGCAAACCGAACACTGCTAGATTTGAGTCCAAGATAGGGTTGCCAAGTCCAATTCAAGAAATATCTGGGGACGTTGTGGGTGGAGCCAGGAGACATTGGGGGTGGAGCCACGAGCAAGGGTGTGACAAGCATAATTGAACTCCAAAGGGAGGTCCGGCCATCACATTTAAAGGGACCGCACACCTTTTAAATGCCTTTCCTCCATTGGAAATAATGAAGGATAGGGGTACCTTCTTTGGGGGCTCACAGAACTAGACCCCCTGGTCCAATCTTTTTGAAACTTGGGGAGTATTTCGGGGAGTGGCATTGGATGCTATGCTGAAAGTTTGTTCCTCTACCTGAAAAACCAGCCCTCTGAAAAAGAGCCCCAGACACCCGCAGATTCCTTCTCCATTATTTCCTATGGGAATCAGTCTCCACAGGGAATAATGAAGTGCCCAGCAGACATTTCCCTCCCCTTGCTTTCTGATGACCCTGAAGCGGGAGGAGGGCCTCCAAACCCGGGGATCCCCTGCCCCCACCTGGGGATTGGCAACCCTAGTCCAAGACCAACAAGATGCCCGGGGTATCAGCTTTCAAGAGTGAACGCTCCCTTCTTCAGATACCAAACAAATAAAACACATGCATGCATAGACTTGACTGATAGACTGCGTGAGAGAATAATATCTGTGCAAACAGAGCGCACTCCGGGGGGGGGGGGAGAGAAAAAAAATAGAAATGAGGCCTCGCTTAAGAAAGAACGGGAGGACGAGGGGGGAATAATCTCGCCGTTCCAAAGCCATTTTCGATGCATCGCCGGGCATTTTAATTCGGGCAATTTTCGACGTAAGGTAATGCTGTCAAAAAAAAAAAAAAGGGTCCCTCTGCCACGCAGGCCAATGCTTTTTTAATATAATAAGATCTTCCTCGGAGGAGATTATACGCCGCTGATAACTATCTGTTGACACACGGTGCTGCGGCAGATGGATTAATTTCTGCTTACATTATGTCGTTAGCGGCCCGAGAGGGGTGCATCCCTTTTAGGTATTAAGCTAAAAAGCTTGTTGCGCTTCATTCCTGCAGCGGCAAACGCTGGGGAGGAAGAAAGCTTTCAAAGGCTTCTGGGGGAAGCTCTCTGCTGAGCACCGTCGGTCATACAGCGCAACTCCAAACACAATAACAATAGGGGCTCCGGTGGCGTTTCTCGTTCTTGGACGCGGCGCTGCATCACAGTCTGCCTCCCACAGCGGTGGTAGCCTGCAGTGGGACACAGACCCATGGTGGGCACTGAACATGGAATGATGAAGAGAGGGAAGTGGAAATATTTAGCATCTGCACCGCCACCGAATTTCACAACCGTCTTGAACACTTTGCGATAGCGGCATAACTAGCGTTCCAAGTCCTACCTTGCAACCAGCAAGAGGGATCCCGGCTCCTTTCCAAGATCTGCCTCGTGCACAAAGCACGCACAGAGCAATGCCATCACCTGGAAGTGATGTCATCACTTTGCCAATGTTGGGGGTGACACTCTGGTTTTTGGGCAAAACTCTATGGTTTGTAGCCAATTTTACTATAGAGTTTTGCTCAAAAACAACAGAGTTGCTGTGTGATGACAGCAACGTGATGATGTCACATCTGGGTGACATCATCATGTTGATTTCAGGCCAGTTGGAGGTGGAATTTCCCCCTGCCAGCCAACTGGCTGGTGGCAGGAAAGCACCCCATGAAAGTAGATGTTCCCCCACACTTGGTGGGGGTCTGGCAACCCCAAGCATAACTTGCATGTAAGAATAGGCCACAACTGTAGATTTAGCAGCTGCACTTCCACTAAAATGAAAGTGAACTCTTTCACACACATACACACTCACAAAGCAGCCAAAATAAACAGTTTGGAAGCCCATACTTTGTGATCTCCCTGGGGCAATGATACAGATACCTTTACTCACCAGAGTTGCTGAATGTAATGATCTGCTGTATTTCAACAGACTTGCAGAGAGAGAGAGAGAGAAAGAGATCTAGGCTAGGAGAAAAGTGTTCCTCTATCCCATACTCAGGTCCTAGTTAACTTTTTACTATCCCTTTTACTACACGGCTTCTGAAGGGAATGCAAAACTAACAGAGGGATTGGGCTCGCACACACCTTCCAAAACAGAAGGAGCTGCAAGCTTCTGAATCTGTCGGAGATCTAAAGGCACATTGTGGCTGTTGGGGCGAGGCTTCCCCCCGCTGGCCAGCTGGCTAGCAGTGGAGAGGACATAAGTCAGAAGTGACACAATGATGCCTAATCCACACGCCCCTTGCTTTTGTGGGCAGTGTCCCAGATAGATGCAAGGCTGCCTCCCAAACACACACACTCTTTCTCTCCATCGATGAAAGACACACGGAACATCTCACAGTGACAGCACAAATCTGCTCACTCCGACTGCTGCTCATGCCCCTATTAACACTCGCGTGCCTTTCCTGACCCTGTTTTCCTGGAAGTTTGCACAACGTTAGACATGCGCTCCCAGTGAACTCAGAGGGCACTGCTGTCGGCTTGCTAAACAAATGTATCGAATGCTCCTCTACCGCATCTGCTTTCCTCTGGGTCGTCTGCAGTACAGGAGGGATAATCTAGTTTCCTGCAATTGGAGATCAGGCTGTGAACTGCCTGAAAAACACACCAGGCCTAGAGTTCAAGGTACATCAATAGGGCAGAGAACCTGTTTATCCCCAACCTCCAGGTGGTGGATGGAGATCTCCTGCTATTACAACTGATCTTCAGGAGACAAAGACAGGCTTGCCAATTCTAACTCAGAAAATACCTGGGGAGTTTGGGGGTGGGGGTGGGAGACTTTGGGGGTGGAGCCAGGAGACTTTCCCATTCCCTAAAATAAATGAAGAAAAATATATATGAACATATGAAGCTGCCTTCTACTGAATCAGACCCTCAGTCCATCGAAGTCAGTACTGTCTATACAGCGGTGCAGTTCCCCTGACTACAGACTTCATTTCCTCTTCCCCCAGCAGCTGGCTGCACTTCCACTCTCTCTCTCACACACACGCACACACAGATGCACACAGCAGCCAAAATAAACACAGTTTGGAAGCACACACTTTGTGGTCTCACTGAGGCAATTTACTCACCATGCGAATTGTTGACTGCTCTATACTCAACTCAGTTCGTCAGACTAACACAGGGAAACCAGAGGTTGCTGTTTTAGCGTACAAACAGCTTCTTAAGGGACTGTGAAGCAAACGGAGGTTCTGGGTTCCTTTTCTTCCCTTCCCTTTCAACAGGCACGTTGTTCTGCAGGCTTGCCCCGCCCCCATTCATCCTGGCTTGAAGGCACACACACCTTTCTAGAAGCAAGCTGTTCCCAGCGTTCTCTTAACCCTTCTGTGGTTTGAAGGCACATGGAGCTGGGGGGGGGGGGGCTTCCTCCGCCGGCCAGCTGACTGGGGGTGGGAAAGAACTTACCAAACTGGGAGATCCCCCACTGGGACCTGGGGATTGCCAAGCCTAGACAAAGATCAGTTCACCTGCATAAAATAGCTTCTTTGGAAAGTGGACTCAATGGCATACTACCCATTCTACCCTCCCCTCCCCAAACTCTGCCCTCTTCAGACTCCACACCCAAAACTCCAGGTGGAGCGTGCAACTCTAGCTACAGATCACCCCTCCCTCCCATGCCTCATACCATTAACAGATGGCCTAGAGACTACAACAATGTTCTGCTGTTACCTGGAATCATAGAATCAAAGAGTTGGAAGGGTCCTCCAGGATCGTCTAGTCCAGGGGTGCTGAACTCATCTGTTATGAGGGCCGAATGTGACATAAATGAGACCTTGTCGGGCTGGGCCATGTGTATCATAAAATGTAATGCCAGGTAGGGGAGGTAAAAACTTCGTAAAAGACACAGACACACACGCTCAGCCTAATCCATCTCACTGCCTTGTTGAGCCTCAGCCAACAGAAGGAAGGGAAGTTTGACTCAGTAGCTCTGGTGTGCAATTGAGAGAGCCTGACAAAGGGAGGAGCTTTGCTCTGTAGCTCCTGTGCGATTGAGCAAGCCTGGCAAAGCAAGCGATGCAGAAGGAAGCAAGAGAGGGAGAAGGAAGCAGACGACAGTGAGTTGCTCGTGGGCCTGTTAGGAGACCTCCAGGGGCCTGATTTGGTCCCCAGGCTGCATGTTTGACACCCCTGATCTAGTCGAACCCTCTGCACAATGCAGGAAGCTCACAAATATCTCCCACACGCACAAACATACAAACACATACGCTGACTCCTGCTCCATGCCTAAGAGATGGCAAAAAATACAAAGAAAACAAACCAAAGAAACCCCTCCAGGATTGCTGGCCTAACTGGTCTGGAGAAAAAATTGTTGCCTGACCCCAAAGTGGCAAATAGTATTTCCCTGGGCATGTAAAAAAGGGCCCTGGATGCAAGTCCAACCACAGTCACAGCTTTGCACTCCTCTGAGTTGAACGAAGGCCTACTCAAAAGGCCGATTCCCACTGATCCTTTTCCCGGAAACGTTCAGCCCGTGATTATGGCAGCCCGAGAAGATCTCATTGAATTTTCACTCCAGAAACGAGCGCAGGAGGAGAAAACAATATATCACTTTCAATTAAGACTGTCAAGCGATTAACGTCGTTTTTAGTCCATTAATGAAGCTGCCGGTAAATTGATTAATTGATCAATTCATCAACAGCTCTACCATTGCCTCCACGAAATTTTAACACGCCTCCGGAGAGTTATTTTGACAGATTCCCCGAGATGTCCGCAAGTCCCCGAGTCTTCAAAATGGGAACCTCTAGAACTTCCACACTTTCAGTGTTGGGAAGGGATCGTCCAGAAAGGAAGGACGCGATGAAAAAAGTATTAAAACGTTTTGTGCAAAATGAAATGGCACGCTGGGAATTTCAAGGGGAGTGTGGTATATCATTATGATTTATGATTTCCGTCATTATATGGCTAATAGCTGTCGATGTGAAAGGAATCTTTCTTGATGAACAGGAGGGGAAGATTTGGTCACAAGGGACGCGTGAAGCTGTCCTCTACAGCAGGGATGGCCAACGGTAACTCTCCAGATGTTTTTTTCCTACAACTCCCATCAGCCCCAGCCAGCATGGCCAATGGCTGGGGCTGATGGGAGTTGTAGGCAAAAAAAACATCTAGAGCGCTACCGTTGGCCACCCCTGCTCTACAGAATCAGACCCTTGGTCCATCAAAGTCAGTATAGTCTATTCTGACAAGCAGTGGCTCTCCAGGGTCTCAGGCTGAGTCTTTCCCATCACCTCCTGCCTGGTCCTGCTTCTGAGTTCAATTATGCTTGTCACAACCTCTGGCCCCACCCCCAAAGTCTCCTGGCTCCATCCCCAAAGTCCCCAGATATTTCTTGAATTGAACTTGGCAACCCTATCACCACCTGGAGATAGGCTTCCCAACCCCCCCACCCTGCCGGGGGACCCCTGGGTTAGCAGCCTAATCCCCCGCTCTCTAAAAGTCTGATAGCGGGGGTGGGGGGGGTGGAACAGCGCTGCGTCTCTTTCCCTGCCTGGCTTCAGGCTTCTCGCTTCCTCCGGGTCACAAAGACCCGCCCACCGCCGGCCTGCTATTCGCTCCAGCCCAGCCTCCCTTCGTGAGGTGCATGCTGGGACTTGTAGTCCTTACATCCTCTCCGGCTGCCGGGTGGCGTCGGAGGACCATGTGTGTTTCTACCTACGGAGGCTTCAGTCACTGATTGAAAGGCTTCCTCTTGGGATGCGGTGTCTGTGTTACTTTGAAGAAGTTGGCAGCAACTCGTGAGTAGAAAGGCCCATCCCCTTCAGAGTCGCCAGAAATGGGAGGGGGGGGCACATCTGCTGAGCATTATTCTCTATGTGGAGATTGATTCTCATAGGGTATAATGGGGAATTGATCTGGAGGTTTTGGGGGCTCTAGGGGAGCTGTTTTTTGAGGTAGAGGCACCAAATTTTCAGTATAGTATCTAGTGCCTCTCCCCAAAGTATCTCCCAAGTTTCAAAACGATTGGACCAGGGGGTCCCATTCTATGAGCCCCAAAAGAAGGTGCCCCTATCCTTCATTATTTCCTATGGAAGGAAGACATTTAAAAAGGTGTGCGGTTCCTTTAAATGTGATGGCCAGAACTCCCTTGGAGTTCAATTATGCTTGTCACACCCTTGTTCCTGGCTCCGCCCCGATGTCTCCTGGCTCCACCCCCAAAGTCCCCAGATATTTCTTGAATTGGACTTGGCAACCCTACCTGGAGATCTTCCACAGCAACCTTTTGACAACACTGACCCCAAAGCCAGAGGAACACAAAAAAAACCCCTTCTCAGCCATGACTGGCTAGGCACCGGCCTCTCTGCCCCTTGTGAATAATGGCTTCGTTTATTGAGAATTCTCTTTTCATTTTGCTTCAATTAAGTCTCTGGGCGAAATCAATCACACCCCTCCTGCGGACACTAAATCTTCCAGTGGGAAAATGTTCGGCCCCAAAGCTGGCGGCTTGTTCTCTTTGGAGACTGAAATAAAAGGCCAAGGAAGCCCAAAAGTTCAGTGAGAAACAGGTGTGCATTTGAAGAGACCAGCGAGAAGGGCAGGAAATATCGGCTGAGAGAAGAAGAAGAAGATAGAAGATATTGGATTTATATCCCGGCCTCCACTCTGAAGAGTCTCAGAGCAGCTCACAATCTCCTTTACCTTCCTCCCCCACAACAGACACCCTGTGTGGTAGAAGAAGATACTGGATTTATATCCCGGCCTCCACTCCGAAGAGTCTCAGAGCGGCTCACAATCTCCTTTACCTTCCCCCCCTTCCACAACAGACACCCTGTGAGGTAGATGAAGATATTGGATTATATCCCGCCCTCCACTCCGAAGAGTCTCAGAGCGGCTCACAATCTCCTTTCCCTTCCTCCCTCCACAACAGGGGCGTAGCTAGGGCTTTCGGGGCCCGGGGCCCAAGATTTATGTGGGCCCCCCTACGTGTGTGCACGCCGCCGGAAACAGGAAGTGACATCACTTCCGGTGACGGCACTTCCGGTGACGTCATGCCACCGCCGGAAACAGGAAGTGACATCACTTCCTGTGACATCATTTTCCCCCGCGCCACCTGCCGGAAACGGGAAGTGACATTACTTCCTGTGACATCATTTCCCCCCGCCACCTGCCGGAAGCAGGAAGTGACATCACTTCCTGTGGCATCACTTCCCCCAAATGACATCATTTCCCCCAAATGCCACTGCCGGAAACAGGAAGTGACTTCACAGCACTTCCTGTGACGTCCCCAAAAATCCCCCAAATATCACCGCCGGAAACAATTTTGTTCTCAAATCCTGTATATACTTCATCAGTATATGGGATAAGGCACTTTCTCAACTGTGCTGCATAATGCAGCCTATTTATTTTGTCCTGTTTGCTCTGTTGGCTCTATCTGCGCCACCTTCATCACTTTCGGGGTGTGGATCCCCCAGTGGGGTGGGCTCCCGACTCCCTCCGCTGGCTGTTTCTGATAGCCCTGCGCCCCCTCTTTCATTTGATATGTGTCCCGTGCGGGTGCCACCCTCCCGCCGGGAGATGCCGCAAAATGAGCCCCCTTGAGGCTTATGGCGGCAGGGCTCGGGGGAAGCGAGCTAGACTGCTGTTCTTTTGAGGGGTTATAGAGTGTTTCGAGCCCGTCCCTGTGGCATCGGTCCCATCGTTGTGGGACCCAGGGGGGCGGCGCAGCGACCCACCGAAGCAGCCTGTCACTAATAACACATGTCAAGATGCAGGACAGGAACCCGGAAGTGACCGACAGGCTGCTTCAGCGGGGAAGTGGGGAATCAAACCCGGTTCTCCCAGATAAGAGTCCGCACACTTAACCACTACAGCAAACTGGAGAAAAACTGGGAAGAAAAGTTGGCCCAGGGCCCCTAAAGGCATGAGGGCCTATAGGCCAATGCCTATTTGGCCTAAATGTAAATCTGGCCCTGCCCAAATCTCCAGAAATTGCCCAACTCAGACATTTGTTGACCCTCCAGGACAACTGGTTGGCTGCTGTGTGAGACAGGGTGCTGGACTGCACGGTCCATTGGTCTGATTCAGCAGGCCTCTTCTGATTGCCACCTCTGTGGCAATCAGTTTCCAGGGAGAAAATGGATGGTTTAGAGGGTGAACTCTATGGCACTGTACCCCATCGAGGTCCCTGTATTCCCCAGGCTTCATCCCCGAATCTCCTGGAGTTTCCCAACCTGGAGCTGGCAACCCAACCTCCTCGTACCGCACCAGAGGTCAGGGGAGATCTGGCAACCCTACTTCAGTTAGAAGAATAAAGTTTCCCAATCTAATATGTTTAAGGCATCTTTCAAAATGAGAAAGAAGAATCTGACGACATTGGATTTATATTCCGCCCTCCACTCAGAGTCTCAGAGTGGCTCACAATCTCCTTTATCTCCCTTCCCCACAACAGACACCCTTGTGAGGTGGGTGGGGCTCAGAGGGCTCTCACAGCGGCTGCCCTTTCAAGGACAACCTCTGCCAGAGCTATGGCTGACCCAAGGCCATTCCAGCAGGTGCAAGTGGAGGAGTGGGGAATCAAACCCGGTTCTCCCAGATAAGAGTCCGCACACTTAACCACTACACCAAACTGGCTCTCTCACACCAAACAACAAGAAGAAGATGTTTATTAATTATTGAGCCCCGCGGCGCAGAGTGTTAAAGCTGCAGTACTGCAGTCCTAAGCTCTGCTCACGACCTGAGTCCGATCCCCGGCGGAAGCTGGGTTTTCAGGTTGCCGGCTCGAGGTTGACTCAGCCTTCCATCCTTCCGAGGTCGGTCAAATGAGTACCCAGCTTGCTGGGGGTTAAACGTAGAGGACTGGGGAAGGCAAGGGCAAACCACCCCGTAAAAAGTCTGCCATGAAAACGTTGTGAAAGCAACGTCACCCCAGAGTCAGAAACGACTGGTGCTTGCACAGGGGACCTTTCGTTTTCCTTTCCTGTTTATTATTATTTGTTTGACTGTTGGTTTGATTGTTTTATTATGTTGGAACCCGCCCGGAGCCCGCTACGGGAAAGGATGGGCTATAAATCAACAAAAATAGATACATTTTAGGTGAGATAATAGCCCTCAAGATTAATACTGCACTTCTTAAAGCACGCGGACCCGACTTTGAATTCACAAAGAGCAGAGTAGCAGCAAAAATATGATTTCCAGAGGGTGGGGGTGGGGCTGGAGAACCCTGTAGAATTCCTTGGCCTTCTTACATGACAACTGCAGGCAAAATAAATGCAAAACAGTGATGGAAATAACTGCAGACTACATTACGCACTTATGCTTATGTTGCATAATTTATACAGGTCACAAAAGGCAGCTTCTTATTGCTGAATTTGGACTTTAAAAAAAAAAAGTGAGTGCATAAGAAGAGCCCTGTTGGCTCAGACCAGTGGTCCGTCTATTCCAGCCTCCTGTCTCACACAGAGGCCAACCAGTTCCTCTCAAGGGCCAACAACAGGGCAGAGAGGCCGAGGCCTTCATAAGGACATCAGCAGAGCCCTGCTGGATCAGACCAGTGAGAGTCCATCTAGTTCAGCCTCCTGTCTCACACAGAGGCCAACCAGTTCCTCTCAAGGGCCAACAACAGGGCAGAGAGGCCGAGGCCGTCATAAGGACATCAGAAGAGCCCTGCTGGATCAGACCAGTGAGGGTCCGTCTATTCCAGCCTCCTGTCTCACACAGAGGCCAACCAGTTCCTCTCAAGGGCCAACAACAGGGCAGAGAGGCCGAGGCCGTCATAAGGACATCAGAAGAGCCCTGCTGGATCAGACCAGTGAGGGTCCATCTAGTCCAGCCTCCTGTCTCACACAGAGGCCAACCAGTTCCTCTCAAGGGCCAACAACAGGGCAGAGAGGCTGAGGCCTTCATAAGAACATCAGAAGATCCCTCCTCGATCAGACCAGGGAGGGTCCATCTAGTCCAGCCTCCTGTCTCACACAGAGGCCAACCAGTTCCTCTCAAGGGCCAACAACAGGGCAGAGAGGCTGAGGCCTTCATAAGAACATCAGCAGAGCCCTGCTGGATCAGACCAGTGAGAGTCCATCTAGTTCAGCCTCCTGTCTCACACAGAGGCCAACCAGTTCCTCTCAAGGGCCAACAACAGGGCAGAGAGGCCGAGGCCGTCATAAGGACATCAGAAGAGCCCTGCTGGATCAGACCAGTGAGGGTCCGTCTATTCCAGCCTCCTGTCTCACACAGAGGCCAACCAGTTCCTCTCAAGGGCCAACAACAGGGCAGAGAGGCCGAGGCCGTCATAAGGACATCAGAAGAGCCCTGCTGGATCAGACCAGTGAGGGTCCATCTAGTCCAGCCTCCTGTCTCACACAGAGGCCAACCAGTTCCTCTCAAGGGCCAACAACAGGGCAGAGAGGCTGAGGCCTTCATAAGAACATCAGAAGATCCCTCCTCGATCAGACCAGTGAGGGTCTATCTAGTCCAGCCTCCTGTCTCACACAGAGGCCAACCAGTTCCTCTCAAGGGCCAACAACAGGGCAGAGAGGCCGAGGCCTTCATAAGGACATCAGCAGAGCCCTGCTGGATCAGACCAGTGAGAGTCCATCTAGTTCAGCCTCCTGTCTCACACAGAGGCCAACCAGTTCCTCTCAAGGGCCAACAACAGGGCAGAGAGGCCGAGGCCGTCATAAGGACATCAGAAGAGCCCTGCTGGATCAGACCAGTGAGGGTCCATCTAGTCCAGCCTCCTGTCTCACACAGAGGCCAACCAGTTCCTCTCAAGGGCCAACAACAGGGCAGAGAGGCTGAGGCCTTCATAAGAACATCAGAAGATCCCTCCTCGATCAGACCAGGGAGGGTCCATCTAGTCCAGCCTCCTGTCTCACACAGAGGCCAACCAGTTCCTCTCAAGGGCCAACAACAGGGCAGAGAGGCTGAGGCCTTCATAAGAACATCAGCAGAGCCCTGCTGGATCAGACCAGTGAGAGTCCATCTAGTTCAGCCTCCTGTCTCACACAGAGGCCAACCAGTTCCTCTCAAGGGCCAACAACAGGGCAGAGAGGCCGAGGCCGTCATAAGGACATCAGAAGAGCCCTGCTGGATCAGACCAGTGAGGGTCCGTCTATTCCAGCCTCCTGTCTCACACAGAGGCCAACCAGTTCCTCTCAAGGGCCAACAACAGGGCAGAGAGGCCGAGGCCGTCATAAGGACATCAGAAGAGCCCTGCTGGATCAGACCAGTGAGGGTCCATCTAGTCCAGCCTCCTGTCTCACACAGAGGCCAACCAGTTCCTCTCAAGGGCCAACAACAGGGCAGAGAGGCTGAGGCCTTCATAAGAACATCAGAAGATCCCTCCTCGATCAGACCAGTGAGGGTCTATCTAGTCCAGCCTCCTGTCTCACACAGAGGCCAACCAGTTCCTCTCAAGGGCCAACAACAGGGCAGAGAGGCTGAGGCCTTCATAAGAACATCAGAAGATCCCTCCTCGATCAGACCAGGGAGGGTCCATCTAGTCCAGCCTCCTGTCTCACACAGAGGCCAACCAGTTCCTCTCAAGGGCCAACAACAGGGCAGAGAGGCTGAGGCCTTCATAAGAACATCAGAAGATCCCTCCTCGATCAGACCAGGGAGGGTCCATCTAGTCCAGCCTCCTGTCTCACACAGAGGCCAACCAGTTCCTCTCAAGGGCCAAAAACAGGGCAGAGAGACTGAGGCCTTCATAAGGACATCAGAAGAGCCCTGCTGGATCAGACCAGGGAGGGTCCATCTAGTCCACCTTCCTGTCTCACACAGTGGTCAACCAGTTCCTCTGGAGGGTCAAAAACAGTGCAGAGAGGCCGAGGCCGTCATAAGAACATCAGAAGATCCCTCCTCGATCAGACCAGTGAGGGTCTATCTAGTCCAGCCTCCTGCCTCACAGTGGCCAACCAGTTCCAACAACAGGGCAGAGAGGCTGAGGCCTTCATAAGGACATCAGAAGAGCCCTGCTGGATCAGACCAGGGAGGGTCCATCTAGTCCACCTTCCTGTCTCACACAGAGGCCAACCATTTCCTCTCAAGGGCCAACAACAGGGCAGAGAGACTGAGGCCTTCATAAGGACATCAGAAGAGCCCTGCTGGATCAGACCAGGGAGGGTCCATCTAGTCCAGCCTCCTGTCTCACACAGAGGCCAACCAGTTCCTCTCAAGGGCCAACAACAAGGCAGAGAGACTGAGGCCTTCATAAGGACATCAGAAGAGCCCTGCTGGATCAGACCAGGGAGGGTCCATCTAGTCCACCTTCCTGTCTCACACAGTGGTCAACCAGTTCCTCTGGAGGGTCAAAAACAGTGCAGAGAGGCCGAGGCCTTCATAAGAACATCAGAAGATCCCTCCTCGATCAGACCAGTGAGGGTCTATCTAGTCCAGCCTCCTGCCTCACAGTGGCCAACCAGTTCCAACAACAGGGCACAGAGGCTGAGGCCTTCCCCTGGTGTTGCCTCCCTGCTCTGGGATTCAGAGGCTTAGTGCCTCTTCATGTGGAGGTTCCTCCTAGGGTTGCCAAGTCCAATTCAAGAAATATCTGGAGACTTTGGGGGTGGAGCCAGGAGACACTGGGGTGGAGCCAAGATCAAGGCTGTGACAAGCATAATTGAATTCCAAAGGGAGTTCTGGCCATCACATTTAAAGGGACTGCACACCTTTTCAATTCCTTCCTTCCACAGGAAATAATGAAGGATGGGGCACCTTCTTTTGGGGCACATAGAATTGGACCCCCTGGTCCAATCTTTTTGAAACTTGGGGGGTATTTTGGGGAGACGCACTAGATGCTATACTGAAAATTTGGTGCCTCTACCCCAGAAAACAGCCCCCCCCCCCCCAGAGCCCCAGATACTCACAGATCAATTCTCCATGATTTTCTATGGGAATAAATCTCAGGGAAAAATAGAGTTCCCAGCAGACATTTCCCTCCCCTCCCCCCCCGTTTTCTGACGACCCTGAAGCGGGGGGGAGGGTCTCCAAACCGGGGAATCCCCTGCCCCCACCTGGGGATTGGCAACCCTAGTTCCTCCAGAAATCTAACTAAAAGAAGCAGCGCATTCAGTCTTTGTTATCACTCTCTACATAAACGCAGAGAGGAGGTGAGTATAGTGGTTAGAGCAGTGGATCACAGAGACCCACATTCAACTCCCAAACTGCAGGGGGTGACCATGAGCCAGCTGTTCTCTCTCAGCCTACACAACCTGTCATGACCCTAGGCCTAGTGAGGCCTACAGGCTCCAGGGAAGCCTGTGTAGGAGTAGCTACAGGGCCAACATCTCCCAGGATCCCTACTGCCCTTCTGATTGGGTGGGCAGCAGTTTTGGATGGAAAACTTGCCCAGAGATGGTGGAACCTGGGAGGAAAGCATAAAAAGGCCAAGCTAGTACAGACAGGGTGTTCTCTTTGGAGAGGCTGCGGACAGAGGAGTGATCTCTGGAAAGGCTGCAGCAGGAATGTGCCTTCACCCAAAGTTGGTGAGTCTCTTGGTATTAGAGAAAGGGAATGTCTAGTTTTCTTTGTACCTACCTTTACTGTTCTCATATTCACTGTTGCCTAAATGTTTTACAACCCACCTGTTTCTTCTTGAGCACTCATAATAAACCTGTTGTTATACTCTGCCATGGAAGCTTCCCAAGTGCCCATGGGCTAGTAACACACCCTTAAGAGAGACACCCTGTGAGGCGGGTGGGGCTAAGAGAGCTCTCCCAGAAGCTGCCCTTTCAAGGACAACTCCTACAAGAGCTATGGCTAACCCAAGGCCATTCTAGAAGCTGCAAGTGGAGGAATGGGGAATCAAACTCAGTTCTCCCAAATAGGGTTGCCAATCCTCAGGTGGGGGCAGGGGATCCCCCGGTTTGGAGGCCCTCCCCCCGCTTCAGGGTCGTCAGAAAGTGGGGGGAGGGGAGGGAAATGTCTTCTGGGAACTCTGTTATTCCCTATGGAGATTTATTCCCATAGAAAATCATGGAGAATTGATCTGTGGGTATCTGGGGCTCTGGGGGGGCTTTTTTTTGGGTAGAGGCACCAAATTTTCATTATAGCATCTAGTGCCTCTCCCCAAAATACCCTCCAAGTTTCAAAAAGATTGGACAAGGAGGTCCAATTCTATGAGTCCCAAAAGAAGGTGCCCCTATCCTTCATTATTTCCTATGGAAGGAAAGCATTGAAAAGGTGTGCCGTACACCAGTTTGGTGTAGTGGTTAAGTGTGCGGACTCTTATCTGGGAGAACTGGGTTTGATTCCCCACTCCTCCACTTGCACCTGCTAGCACGGCCTTGGGTCAGCCATAGCCCTGGCAGAGGTTGTCCTTGAAAGGGCAGCTGCTGTGAGAGCCCTCTCAGCCCCACCCACCTCACAGGGTGTCTGTTGTGGGGGAGGAAGGTAAAGGAGATTGTGAGCCGCTCTGAGACTCTTCGGAGTGGAGGGCGGGATATAAATCCAATATCATCATCTTCTTCTTCTAAATGTGATGGCCAGAACTCCCTTTGGAGTTCAATTATGCTTGTCATAGCCTTGATCTTGGCTCCACCCCCAAAGTCTCCTGGCTCCACCCCCAAAGTCCCCAGGTATTTCTTGAATTGGACTTGGCAACCCTACTCCCAAATCATGACAGGATGTGTAGAGAGCTAGTTTGGTGTAGTGGTTAAGTGTGTGGAATCTTATCTGGGACAACCGGGTTTGATTCCCCACTTCTCCACTTGCAGCTGCTGGAATGGACCTGGGTCAGCCAGAGCTCTGGCAGAGGTTGTCCTTGAAAGGGCAGCTGCTGTGAGAGCCCTCTCTGCCCCACCCACCTCACAGGGTGTCTGTTGTGGGGGAGGAAGGGAAAGGAGATTGTGAGCCGCTCTGAGTCTCTGATTCAGAGAAAAGGCCGGGGTATAAATCTGCGGTCTTCATCTTCTTCTTCCTAACCTGACCTTTTACCCCACAGGGTAAAACAGAGCAGAGAAGAGTGACGTAAGATACATTGAATCGCTGTGTGAGAGAAAGGGAAGTTATGTGAAGAAAAACAAAACAATTGGCTGGGAGCGCTCATGTGACTGAGGGGCACTCATGTGATAAAGGAGAAAGAAGCAACTAGCTGAAAAACCGTGGCACCAAAAGGGACTATAAAGGATGAAGAGGCACACAAATGGCTTCTCTTGACATATTCCTCCCTTCTGAAGCGGAATTCGGAAATGGAACGTTTTCAACTTTGCCGTACCCCCTAGTGGCGAAGCAGCAGTTGTAGTTTTGGGGGGCTAATTTTGCCCCTGGCTTTGCAATCATTCATCTTTTCTTCTCTGTGCTGCACCACGAGCCAACGTAGTGATGTCCATTCAATATATATTTGGTCGATCGATAAAAATACATCAAATGGGATTCAATTACCCGACAGGGACTTCCCATTCTGCTCCTCGACTGCCCAGAAGCCGCACCGTCTGACGACACGCCTCGTTCCTTTCCCTCCCCGTCTCTCGTCCCTCGGTCTCCCGACAACCGCAAGCTTCCCTTCTATTGCAGCCCACCAGACGACTTCCCCTCCCCTTCCCTGGCAAGAAGAGCCACAGCGCGGACCACATCCTAAATTATTAAACACACAAACTTGGGCCAGATATTAATATTTTATTCTTAGTTTAGACGCTTGATCAGAGATGCCGGCTGACGCTCGATCAGAGACGCTGGATGCACAGGCAGCCAGGAAATGAAAAAAAAAAAAAAGACAAGCAGAATTTTTTGCAGAGATGGGGAAACATCTCTCCGAGACCTTCTCTCTGCCCCGTGCGCCCTCCCTTTCCATAGTAGTATTTCGGGGTTTCCCAAATGCAGCTGACATCGCTGCAGGTCTGCTTGACTGTTGCACCACATGGACTCATAAGAACATAAGAGAAGCCATGTTGGAACAGGCCAATGGCCCCTCCAGTCCAACACTTTGTGTCACATAAGAACATAAGAGAAGCCATGTTGGATCAGGCCAGTGGCCCCTACAGTCCAACATTCTGTGTCACATAAGAGAAGCCATGTTGGATCAGGACAGTGGCCATCCAGTCCAACACTGTATCACACAGTGGCCAAAACCCAGGTGCCTTCAGGAGGTCCACCAGCAGGGCCATAAGAACATAAGAGAAACCATGTTGGATCAGGACAGTGGCCATCCAGTCCAACACTGTATCACACAGTGGCCAAAACCCAGGTGCCTTCAGGAGGTCCACCAGCAGGGCCATAAGAACATAAGAGAAACCATGTTGGATCAGGACAGTGGCCATCCAGTCCAACACTGTATCACACAGTGGCCAAAACCCAGGTGCCTTCAGGAGATCCACCAGCAGGGCCATAAGAACATAAGAGAAGCCATGTTGGATCAGGACAGTGGCCATCCAGTCCAACACTGTATCACACAGTGGCCAAAACCCAGGTGCCTTCAGGAGGTCCACCAGCAGGGCCATAAGAACATAAGAGAAACCATGTTGGATCAGGTCAATAGCCCATCCAGTCCAACACTGTATCACACAGTGGCCAAAGCCCAGGTGCCTTCAGGAGGTCCACCAGCAGGGCCATAAGAACATAAGAGAAACCATTTTGAATCAGGTCAATAGCCCATCCAGTCCAACACTGTATCACACAGTGGCTAAAACCCAGGTGCCTTCAGGAGGTCCACCAGCAGGGCCATAAGAACATAAAAGAAGCCATGTTGGATCAGGCCAATGGTCCATCCAGTCCAACACTCTGTGTCACACAGTGGCCAAAACCAAGGTGCCCTCAGGAGATCCACCAGCAGGGCCATAAGAACGTAAGAGAAGCCATGTTGGATCAGGTCAATAGCCCATCCAGTCCAACACTCTCTGTCACATAGAGGCCAAACAACCCAGGTGCCATCAGGAGGTCCATCAGCAGGGCCAGAACACTAGAAGTCCTCCCACTGTGCCCCCCTCCCCAAGTACCAAGAATACAGAACATCACTGCCCCAGACAGTCCCAACAATACGCTGTGACTAATAGTCACTGATGGACCTCTGCTTGGGTTCTCCCTGGCTGCTCGTGGGGAATGAGGGGCTGGGATGCCAGATCCAGGTTGGGAAATTCCTGGAGATTTGGAGACAGAGCCTGGGAAGGACAAGGACGTCGGTCAGATACAATGCCATAGATTTGGCCATGGGGTGAGATGGGACTGCTGGTCTGATCCATCAAGGCTCTTCTTATCAGGCCCGTAGCTAACCAGGGCCCTATGGTGCTTGTCCCCATGACAGTTTTTGGGCCCCTCACCTCCATCCCAGGCCAGGGGCATGCCTAGCCTGGAGAGGAGGCAGCTGAGAGGTGATATGATCACCATCTTCAAGTCCTTGAAGGGCTGTCCTATAGAGGACTGTGTGGAATTGTTTTCTGTGGTTCTAGAAGGCAGGAGCAGAACCAATGAGTTGAAATGAAATCAGAAGAGTTTCCGGCTCAACATGAGAAGAAACTTCCTGACCGTTAGAGCAGTTCCTCAGTGGAACAGGCTTCCTCGAGAGGCGGTGGGCTCTCCATCCTTAGAGGTTTTTCAGCAGAGGCTGGATGACCATCTGACAGCAATAAAGATCCTGTGAATTTAGGGGGAGGTATTTGTGAGTTGCCTGCATTGTGCAGGGGGTTGGACTAGATGACGCTTCCAACTCTATGATTCTATGATTCTGTACCCCCCCCCCCCTCCTGTGTGATTTAAATACAAGAACACAAGAGGAGCCATGTTGGATCAGGCCAATGGCCCATCCAGTCCAACACTCTGTGTCACACAGTGGCCAAAAAAACCCCAAGTGCCATCAGGAGGTCCACTAGTGGAGCTAGAAGCCCTCCCACTGCGCCCCCCCCCAAAGCACCAAGAATACAGAGCATCACCAGACAGAGAGTTCCAACAATACGCTATGGCTAATAGCCACTGATGGACCTCTGCTCCATATGCTTATCCATTCCCCTCTTGAAGCCGTCTATGCTTGTAGCCGCCACCACCTCCTGTGGCAATGAATTCCACATGTTAGTCACCCTTTGGGTGAAGAAGGACTTCCTTTTCTCAGTTCTAACCCAACTGCTCAGCGATTTCATGGACTGGATGGGCCATGGAGTGTCCAGGAGTTCTTGTATTGTGAGAAAGAGAGAAAAGTCCTTCTTTCTCTGCCTTCTCGGTCCCATGCATAATCTTGTAAACCTCAATCATATCACCCCGCAGTCGACATTTCCCCAAGCTAAAGAGCCCCCAGCGCTTTAACCTTTCTTCTTAGGGAAAATGATCCAACCCTTTCATTGTTCTAGTAGACCTTTTCTGCACTTTCCCCAATGCTAGAATATCTTTTTTGAGGTGGGAGGGGCTTGCAAGAGCAGCTACTGCGCCCTCTCACGCCTTCATGCTCTTTAAATCACACCGAAAGGAGAGGGAGGGCCCCCAGCCACCCCAGTTTTCTGCACTCACTCCCATGAGCCCCTCCCCAGTGGCCTCCTGCATCCCCCTCCAGGTAAAGGAAGGTAAAGGAGATCGTGACCACTCTGAGATTCAGAGTATAGGGTAGGATATATATCCAATATCTTCTTTTTTTGGCCACTGTGTGACACAGAGTGTTGGAATGGATGGGCCGTTGGCCTGATCCAACATGGCTTCTCTTATGTTCTTACGTGACACAGAGTGTTGGACTGGATGGGCCATTGGCCTGATCCAACATGGCTTCTCTTATGTTCTTACGTGACACAGAGTGTTGGACTGGATGGGCCATTGGCCTGATCCAACATGGCTTCTCTTATGTTCTTATGGGACACAGAGTGTTGGACTGGATGGGCCATTGGCCTGACCCAGCATGGCTTCTCTTATGTTCTTATGTGACACAGAGTGTTGGACTGGATGGGCCATTGGCCTGACCCAGCATGGCTTCTCTTATGTTCTTATGGGACACAGAGTGTTGGACTGGATGGGCCATTGGCCTGACCCAGCATGGCTTCTCTTATGTTCTTATGGGACACAGAGTGTTGGACTGGATGGGCCATTGGCCTGACCCAGCATGGCTTCTCTTATGTTCTTATGTGACACAGAGTGTTGGACTGGATGGGCCATTGGCCTGACCCAGCATGGCTTCTCTTATGTTCTTATGTGACACAGAGTGTTGGACTGGATGGGCCATTGGCCTGACCCAGCATGGCTTCTCTTATGTCCTTATGTGACACAGAGTGTTGGACTGGATGGGCCATTGGCCTGATCCATCATGGCTTCTCTTATGTTCTTACGTGACACAGAGTGTTGGACTGGATGGGTCATTGGCCTGATCCAACATGGCTTCTCTTATGTTCTTATGTGACACAGAGTGTTGGACTGGATGGGCCATTAGCCTGATCCAACTCCTCCACTTGCAGCTGCTGGAACGGCCTTGGGTCAGCCATAGCTGTGGCAGAGGTTGTCCTTGAAAGGGCAGCTGCTGTGAGTGCCCTCTCCAGCCCCACCCACCTCACAGGGTGTCTGTGGTGGGGGGAGAAGATATAGGAGATTGTAAGCCGCTCTGAGTCTCTGATTCAGAGAGAAGGGCAGGGTATAAATCTGCAATTCTTCTTATTCTTCTTCTTCCCCCTGTGGCCCCTAGCTATGGGGCTGCTTCTTATGTTCTTCTGCTCAATTTCTGGGCACTGTCTCCTGGCAAGCAGAGGCATTTCCAAAGAACCGAAACAATTTCTTAGTGGTCCTCTTCAGTGTCAAGGTAAGGTCATCTTCCCCCCCTGCCGGAATCAGCAACTTTCTCCACGGCGCTGTTCTCCCGGCAAGAGATTAACAATCTGTTTCTAATCTTTTATGGGGTTCCCTCGCTATCATTTTCACCCTCTGCAGTCAGTTATGCGATGCCTTGTCGATTGTTATTGGCGTTTTCCAATTATTCCGGTGACACTCTCTGAAATACAACATTTGTGTACGAAAAAAGGCGTTCGATAGCGGCTCTCCGTTCCACTTCACCCGGCCCTGCCGTTCTCTCATTACCGGCAGGTCGTTCCTTTGGAGTGGAGGGAAAGGAAAAGTCCCCTGTGCAAGCACCAGTCGTTTCCGACTCTGGGGTGACGTTGCTTTCACGTTTTCACGGCAGACTTTTGACGGGGCGGTTTGCCCTTGCCTTCCACGTTCATCTACGCTTTCCCCCCAGCAAGCTGGGTCCTCATTTTACTGACCTCGGAAGGATGGAAGGCTGAGACAACCTCGAGCCGGCTACCTGAAAACCCAGCTTCCGCCGGGGATGGAACTCAGGTCGTGAGCAGAGCTTAGGACTGCAGGACTGAAGCTTTAACACTCTGCACCACGGGGCTCTGGAGTGGAACGTGCACCCCAAATGGATCTCCTCTCCTCCCAAACCTCTGGCTGCGTGTCAGTATGCCAAAGCGATGCAGAGAAGCCCCGGAATAGCACTCTAACCTGATTTTCGCTGAGCGGCCACGAAACTCAGTGAACATTCTCCAGTGGGAATAAACGGCGAGCGCTTTGCATGACTTTAATTTCAGCTCGCGTCGCTGGCTTCGAACCTGAGCAGGAGACAGTCAGCCTTTACCCTGAAACGTCTGCGACTGGCCCCCATTTGACAGTGAACACTGGGCTATTATCTGCCAGAACAAAAGCAGGCCTTAGATTCAGTGGGAGCTCACAGGAGCACAGCTCCTGCACCTTTTTGAGAGTTCCACTTCCTGCTTCTGAGAGTTCTACCTCCTTCTCCATTGAATAGTAGGTGTAGCTGCACAGCAATCCCTGGATGAGCTCCACCACCTATTTTTCTTCAAAATGACCCCTGGATCAATCAATATCTATCTATCTATCTATCTATCTATCTATCTATCTATCTATCTATCTATCTATGCCTCAGATTCAGTGGGAGCTCACAGGAATGCAGCTCCTGCACCTTTCTGAGAGTTCCACCTCCTGCTTCTGAGAGTTCTACCTCCTTCTCCATTGAATAGTAGGTGTAGCTGCACAGCAATCCCTGGATGAGCTCCACCACCTATTTTTCTTCAAAATGACCCCTGGATCAATCAATCAATATCTATCTATCTATCTATCTATCTATCTATCTATCTATCTATCTATCTATCTATCTATCTATCTATCTATCTATCTATCTATCTATGCCTCAGATTCAGTGGGAGCTCACAGGAATGCAGCTCCTGCACCTTTCTGAGAGTTCCACCCTCCTCCTTCTGAGAGTTCCACCTCCTTGCCCATTGAATGGTACGTGCAGCTGCATAACAATCCCTGGATGAGCTCCACCACCTATTTTTTTTTTACAAAATGACCCCTGGATCTATCTATCTATCTATCTATCTATCTATCTATCTATCTATCTATCTATCTATCTATCTATCTATCTATCTTTCTTTCTTTCTTTCTTTCTTTCTTTCTGTTTGTCTGTCTGTCTGTCTGTCTAGGCCTCAGATTCAGTGGGAGCTCACAGGAATGCAGCTCCTGAACTTTTCTGAGAGTTCCACCTCCTCCTGAGAGTTCCACCTCCTTGCCCATTGAATAGTAGGTGCAGCTGCATAACAATCCCTGGATGAGCTCCACCACCTATTTTTCTACAAAATGACCGCTGAACAAAAGTATAGTGTCCCGATCATGTGAAGCAATGGTATCGCTTTACTCTGCTCTGGTAAGACCTCACCTGGAGTCTTGTGTTCAGTTTTGGGCACCACATTTTAAGAGGGATATAGACAAGCTGGAATGGGTCCAGAGGAGGGCAACGAAGATAGTGAGGGGTCTGGAGACCAAGTCCTGTGGAGAAAGGTGGAAAGAGCTGGGCATGTTTAGCCTGGAGAGGAGGCGGCTGAGAGTTGATAGGATCGCCATCTTCAAGTACTTGAAGGGCTGTCATATAGAGCAGGGGTGGCCAACGGTAGCTCTCCGGATGTTTTTTGCCTACAACTCCCATCAGCCCCAGCCCTTGGCCATGCTGGCTGGGGCTGATGGGAGTTGTAGGCAAAAAAAACATCCGGAGAGCTACCTTTGGCCACCCCTGATATAGAGGATGGGGTGGCATTGTTTTCTGTGGCCCCAGAAGGTAGGACCAGAACCAATGGGTTGAGATTAAATCAGAAGAGTTTCTGGCTCAACATTAGGAAGAACTCCTGGCCATTAGAGCAGTTATCTTATCGTCCCCAAACAACCTGGCCGGTTATAGTGAGACACACTGCTGCAAAAGACAGAGCCTTGGTCTAATCCAGGGATGGCCAAGGTACAGTTCAAGAGCCGCATGGAGCTCTTTCACACATATTGTGTGGCTCTTGAAGCCCCCACCACCCCATCAGCCATCTTGGAGAAGGCATTTCTCTCTTTAATCACTTCTCCAAGCCAAGCCAGCTGGCAGCTTGGAGAATACATTCAAAGTTGCTTCTTTCTACCTTCCCCTCCCTCCGCATCTATTTTCCTTCCTTCCTTCCTTCCTTCCTTCCTTCCTTCCTTCCTTCCTTCCTTCCTTCCTTCCTTCCTTCCTTCCTTCCTTCCTCTCTCCCTCCGTCCCTCCCTTCCTTACCTCCTTCCCGTCTTGTGGCTCTCAAACATCTGACATTTATTCTATGCGGCTCTTACATTCAGCAAGTTTGGCCACCCCTGGTCTAATCCATCGGCGCTCTTCCTACCTTTGCTGCTGTGCTTTTGAACGGCCGCCATTCCACCCCGGCGGCGTTTGTGCAAGAGAACTGGCCAGAGAATTGTGCTTTTTGCTGCGATCTTGCTCAAAAGCAAGCAATTAGGCCTCTTCAGAGGCGTGCGCGGCTTGTAATCAGTTACAACGAAGAAGGGAGAGCGAAGAGGGGAGAGCGTCAGAAAGAGCCGGAGCGGAAAGAAGTGACACAGGAACCCGGAGAGCTGCTTTGAAAAAATGTCCACCTCCGCAGGCCTGGATCAGAGAGCTCTAATTAGCAGGACACAGGAGTATCCAGTAATAAGGCCTGTCTGCAGAAGGAAGAGCTGCCGGACAATATGGGGGCAACTCTGGGTTGAAAGCCGGATTCAATTAACCGATGCCATTATTCAAGACGTTCATAAAGTAATCAAGCGCTTAAAAAAAAGAGAGAGAAAGCATTACATTTCCATCCGTTAAATGGCACTGCGGGCTGTTGTTGCCAGTCGTGGGGGTTACTGTGGCCGAGATCCACAAGCTGCCTGTGGAACCGGTTTAGTCTCAGGGTAAGACCTCACCTGGAGTCTTGTGCTCAGTTTTGGGCACCACGTTTTAAGGACAGAGACAAGCTGGAGCGGGTCCAGAGGAGGGCGACAAAGATGGTGAGGAGTCTGGAGACCAAGTCCTATGAAGAAAGGTGGAAGGAGCTGGGCATGTTTAGCTGGGAGAGGAGGTGGCTGAGAGGTGATACGATCACCATCTTCAAGTACTTGAAGGGCTGTCATCTAGAGGATGGCGCGGAATTGTTTTCTGTGGCCCTAGAAGGTAGGACCAGAACCAACCGGATGAAATTAAATCAAAAGAGTTTCCAGCTCAACATTATGGTCATCCAGACCGTTAGAGAAGTTCCTCAGTAGAACGGGCTTCCTCGGGTGGTGGGTGGGCTCTCCTTCCTCGGTGGGTTTTAAACAGAGGCTAGATGGCCATCTGACAGCAATGAAGATCCTGTGAATTTAGGGGGAGGTGTTTGTGAGTTTCCTGCAGTGTGCAGGGGGTTGACCCTGAAGATCCCTTCCAACTCTATGATTGTTCCAAGAACTCTCAGACCCTCCTTTCAGCCTTTTTCATTTGCTTTTGGCCTCTTGACAAACGCTATGGTGGGACTGAGATTCTAGGTGTCTGTGGGGTGACACAAGAGGGTGGGAAGTGCTGAAGTTTGACGTAGTGGACTCTTAAGTGTGCGGACATCTGGGAGAACTGGGTTTGAATCCCCGGTCCTCCACTTGCAGCTGCTGGAATGGCCTTGGGTCAACCACAGCTCTTGCAAGAGTTTTCCTTGAAAGAGCAGCTTCTGGGAGAGCTCTCTCAGCCCCACCCACCTCACAGGGTGTCTGTTGTGGGGGGGAAAGATAAAGGAGATTGTAAACCACTCTGATTCAGAGAGAAGGGTGGGGTATAAATCTGCAGTCTTCTTCTTCTTCGAGACATAGCTGACTCACAGCAATGCTGTGCGGCTTTCAATGCAAAAAGCAAACTGAGGCGGTTAGCCATTGCTTGCCTCTCTGTGACAACCCAGGACTTCCTTGCTGGTCTCCCATCTAAGTCCTAACCAGGGCAGACCTTGCTTCTGAGATCAGACAAGACTGGGCTAGCCTGGGCTATCCAGGTAGGAGGAGAGACGAAACAGGTGGTTTGCCATTGCCTGCCTCTGCATAGCAGCCCAGGACTTCACTGATGGTCTTTCTTATTACTAACCAGGGCAGACCCTGCTTAGCTTCTGAGATTGGACAGGACTGGGCTACTCTGGGCCATCCTGGTCAGGGATAAATAATCAAGTGCTTTCAAGTGATGGCCAATTTATATGACTCCGAGGAGCTTTCAAGGCAAGAGACACACAGAGGTGGTTTGCCATTGCCTGCTTTCCTTGGTGTCTCCCATCCAACATGGCTTCTCTTATGTTCTTATGTGACACAGAGTGTTGGACTGGATGGGCCATTGGCCTGATCCAACATGGCTTCTCTTATGTTCTTATGTGACACAAGAGTGTTGGACTGGAGGGGCCATTGGCCTGATCCAGCATGGCTTCTCTTATGTTCTTATGTGACACAGAGTGTTGGACTGGATGGGCCACTGGCCTGATCCAACATGGCTTCTCTTATGTTCTTATGTGACACAGAGTGTTGGACTGGATGGGCCATTGGCCTGATCCAACATGGCTTCTCTTATGTTCTTATGTGACACAAGAGTGTTGGACTGGAGGGGCCATTGGCCTGATCCAGCATGGCTTCTCTTATGTTCTTATGTGACACAGAGTGTTGGACTGGATGGGCCACTGGCCTGATCCAACATGGCTTCTCTTATGTTCTTATGTGACACAGAGTGTTGGACTGGATGGGCCATTGGCCTGATCCAACATGGCTTCTCTTATGTTCTTATGTGACACAAGAGTGTTGGACTGGAGGGGCCATTGGCCTGATCCAGCATGGCTTCTCTTATGTTCTTATGTGACACAGAGTGTTGGACTGGATGGGCCACTGGCCTGATCCAACATGGCTTCTCTTATGTTCTTATGTGACACAGAGTGTTGGACTGGATGGGCCATTGGCCTGATCCAACATGGCTTCTCTTATGTTCTTATGTGACACAGAGTGTTGGACTGGATGGGCCACTGGCCTGATCCAACATGGCTTCTCTTATGTTCTTATGTGACACAAGAGTGTTGGACTGGAGGGGCCATTGGCCTGATCCAGCATGGCTTCTCTTATGTTCTTATGTGACACAGAGTGTTGGACTGGAGGGGCCATTGGCCTGATCCAGCATGGCTTCTCTTATGTTCTTATGTGACACAGAGTGTTGGACTGGAGGGGCCATTGGCCTGATCCAGCATGGCTTCTCTTATGTTCTTATGTGACACAGAGTGTTGGACTGGATGGGCCATTGGTCTGATCCAACATGGCTTCTCTTATGTTCTTATGTGACACAGAGTGTTGGACTGGATGGGCCACTGGCCTGATCCAACATGGCTTCTCTTATGTGACACAGAGTGTTGGACTGGAGGGGCCATTGGCCTGATCCAACATGGCTTCTCTTATGTTCTTAGGTGACACAAGAGTGTTGGACTGGATGGGCCATTGGTCTGATCCAACATGGCTTCTCTTATGTTCTTATAGACTGAACACTCTGACTGGGGCAGTGTTGCTCTGTCTTCTTGGTGCTTGGGGGCAACAGTGGGAGGTCATCTGGAGTTCTGGCCCTGCTGGTGGACCTCCTGATGGCACCTGGTTTTTTTGGTCACTGTGTGACACAGAGTGTTGGGCTGGATGGGGCTACTGACCTGATCCAACATAGCCTCTCTTATGTTCTTATTGATTCAAAACCCTGACTGGGGCAGAGTTTCTCTGTCTTCTTGGTGCTTGGGGGCAAAAGTGGGAGATCGTCTGGAGTTCTGGCCCTGCTGGTGGACCTCCTGATGGCACCTGGTTTTTTTGGTCACTGTGTAACACAGAGTGTTGGCTTGATGAGGCCATTGACTTGATCCAACATGGCTTCTCTTATGTTCTTATAAATTCAGCACTCTGACTGGGGCAGTGTTGCTCTGTCTTCTTGGTGCCTGGGGGGCAACAGTGGTAGGGCTTCTGGAGTGCTGGTCGCACTGGAAAAGGCAGGTAGAGGAAGACTTGTGTCCCTCCCCTTCTTCTTCACTCCCAGTTTCCCTCACCCCACATCTTTCCAGCTTTGTGAATGTCACAAAGAGAAATTTGCCCCCTTTCTACTTGATCCCAACATTCGCGCCTCGTCCCCATCAGAGCAGAAGCAAGGCCCACAAAATGGGACAATCTTCTATAATAAGATTTTGCTTACTGCCATGAGACGCCATCTCTCCTTCCAGAGAGTGCCTCGCATATGATTCCCAGATGGTCCCTTAAGGGCCAGACTTGCTTACGTTCAGCAGGAGAACTCCGTGCCAGAATGCACATTAGACAAACGGTAAACTGGCCGCCCGTAGTTTTCCCTCGAAAATCTGCTTTGATGTGGCGTGAGGGGAATTGGAAGTGAAGAAGAAGGGGAGGGACACGACTCTTTCTCTAACTGCCTTTTCCAGTTCCGATCCATTCCCCCGAATCCCCCACTACGATAGGGTTGCCATCGATACTCCCTCTAAGCTGTGGAGTCTTGTGAGCAAAAATTCAACTTTGTGAGCTACTGGCATTAAACTTGTGAGGAGAAGAAGAAGAAGACTGCAGATTTATACCCTGCCCTTCTCTCTGAATCAGATTGGCTTACAATCTATGTCTTCTACCCCCACAACAGACACCCTGTGAGGTGGGTGGGGCTGAGAGGGCTCTCCCAGCAGCTGCCCTTTCAAGGACAACTCCTGCGAGAGCTATGGCTGACCCAAGGCCATCCCAGCAGCTGCAAGTGGAGAAACCCAGTTATCCCAGATAAGAGTCCTCGCACTTAACCTCTACACCAAACTGGCGGGTGCACCAATTAGCTTGCTCTGGGGCCATTTTTCCTGAGCTACAACAAAAATGTGTGAGCCAGAGGCTTAAAAACTGTAAGCTAGCTCACACTAACTCAGCTTAGGGAGAACATTGGTTGCCTTCCTCGGGTGGGGTTTGGAGATCTCTTGGAACATAAGAATGTAAGAGTAGCCGTCTTGGATCAGGCCACTGGCCCATCTAATCCAACACCCTTTGATACACAGTGACCGAAAGCCAGGTGCTCATCAGGAGGTCCACCAGTGGGGCCTGAACTCCAGAAGCCCTCCAACTGCTGCTCCTCAAGCACCAAGAAGACAGAGCATCACTGCCCCAGACAGAGGGTTCCCACTACACCAGAGGTGGCCACACTTGCTTAACGTAAGAGCCACACAGAATAAGTGCCAGATGTTTGAGAGCATCAGGACATGAACGTCAGGTGTTTGAGAGCCACAAGACATTAATGTCAGAGGAAGGAAGGAAGGAAGGAAGGAAGGAAGGAAGGAAGGAAGGAAGGAAGGAAGGAAGGAAGGAAGGAAGGAAGGAAGGAAGGAAGGAAGGAAGGAAGGAAGGAAGGAAGGAAGGAAGATGGGGGAGGGAGATGGGGAAAGAAAGAAACTTTATATGCATTCTCCAACCCACTGGCTGACTTGGCTTGGAGGATTGAAGTAAAGAAATTCCTCCTCCAAGCCCACTGACGGGGCAGTGGGGGCTGTGAGAGCCACACACTGTGTGAAAAAGCTACATGTGGCTCCTGAGGAAGGAAAATTGATGGGGAAGAGATGTGGAAAGAAAGCAACTTTAAATGCATTCTCCAAGACACCAGTCGGCTTGGCTTGGATAAGTGACTTAAAGAGTGAAATGTCTTCTCCAAGCCAGCTGATGGGTCAGTGGGGGGCTTCAAGAGCCACACGGCCACATGTGGCTCCCGAGCCACAGTTTGGCCATCCCTGCCCTATTTTGTTGTTGTTCAGTCACACAGTCGAGTCCGACTCTTTGAGACCCCCATGGACAAAGTCACGCCAGGCCCTCCTGTCTTCCACCATCCTCCGAAGTCTGCTCAAAATTCGCGTTGGTTACATCAGTAACGCTGTCCAGCCATCTCATCTTTTGCCGTCCCCTTCTTCTTTTGCCTTCTGTCTTTCCCAGCATCAGGGTCTTCTCCAGGGAGTGCTCCCTTCTCATTGGGTGGCCACAGTATTTGAGCTTCTATACCTGCTCTATACCTTGTGGCTAATAGCCGCTCACGGACCACAGCTCCAGATGTTTACCCATGTGACAAAGATGGCTGCACTGGAGTGGGTGAGACAAATGGCATTTTCCTCTTCTGAGGTGCCTTCTATCCCTAAATCCCACCCTCTCCTTAAGCCAACCCCAAATCTCCAGGAATTTCCCAGCCAGGAGCTGGCAACCCTATACACCTAGAAGCGATTTCTGGAACAGCATGAGCGACTGGGCTAGTACAGAGTCTCTCAGAGTGGCTCACAATCTCCTTTCCCTTCCTCCCCAAAACAGACACCCTGTGAGGTGGGTGGTGCTGAGAGAGCTCTGACAGAAGCTACCCTTTCAAGGACAACTCCTGTGAGTGCTATGGCTGACCCAAAGCCATTCCAGCAGCTGCAAGTGGAGGAGTGGGGAATCAAACCCGGTTCTCCCAGATTAGAGTCTGCATACTTAACCACCGCACCAAACTAATAGAAATAAAGTGTACAATCGTATCATCCCGAAACCATCAACCTACCCCCACCCCCAATCCGTGGAAAAATTGTCTTCCACAAAACCGGTCCCTGGTGCCAAAAAGGTTGGGGACCCTGTGAGGTGGGTGGGGCTGAGAGAGTTCTGACAGAAGACACCCTGTGAGGTGGGTGGGGCTGAGAGAGCTCTGACGGAAGCTGCCCATTCAAGGACAACTCCTGCGAGCGCTATGGCTGACGCAAGGCCATCCCAGCAGCTGCAAGTGGAGGAGTGGGGAATCAAAGCCAGTTCTCCCAAATAAGAATTTGCATACTTAACCACCGCAGCAAACTAATAGAAATTAAGTGCACAATCGTATCATCCTGAAACCATCAACCTACCCCCACCCCCGATCCGTGGAAAAATTGTCTTCCACAAAACCGGTCCCTGGTGCCAAAAAGGTTGGGGACCCTGTGAGGTGGGTGAGGCTGAGAGAGCTCTGACAGAAGCTGCCCTTTCAAGGACAACTCCTGTGAGAGCTATGGCTGACGCAAGGCCATTCCAGCAGCTGCAAGTGGAGGAGTGGGGAATCAAAGCCGGTTCTCCCAGATAAGAGTCTGCGTACTTAACCACCACACCAAACTAATAGAAATAAAGTGCACAATCGTATCATCCCGAAACCATCAACCTACCCCCACCCCCGATCCGTGGAAAAATTGTCTTCCACAAAACCGGTCCCTGGTGCCAAAAAGGTTGGGGACCGCTGGGCTAGTAGATATCTGCCGGCTCTGGCCTCATCGACTTCAGAGACTTTCTGCAAAGATCAGATGTTGCTCTTAACTTTGTGGCAGGAGAGCAGGAGACAGATAGAACAAACCGCCTCACTTGAAAGCTGCGTCGCCTCTAAGGCATTCCTGACGGTTAGCGTCTCCTGGATTGTGCAGATGAATCATACTCTGTGTCACCAAATATTCCAGCAGGAGCACAGCAGGTACATACAATTAGCTCTAATAAAACATCTCCAAGAGGCAGCCAGTCTGAAAGGTTTCGGCTTTGCTTTAAGGGATGTTTGTGCGTTGCTGAAGAGCCGGGGACTTTGCCGTTCGGAAAAGAGACGGCCTAGGGGAGGGGGGCACGATAGAGGTTTATTAAATGATGCACGCAGAGAGAGTTCACAAAGGATTTCTTCTCTCTCTCAAAAGACTAGAACTCGAAGGCATCCGATGAAACGGATGGTCAGTAGGTTCAGGATGGACGAAAGGAAAGACTACTTTACACAGGAAAGGAAAGGAAAGACTACTTTACACAGGAAAGGAAAGGAAAGGTCCCCTGTGCAAGCACCAGTCATTTCTGACTCTGGGGTGACGCTTGGCGTTTTCACACAGGGCTTACCCCGGAGCGACGTCCCTCTTCACCGCGCAGCGTCTGCGCGGATTTCGCACCAACTGCTCCACAGAACCCGGAAGAGCCGCGGCTTTTGCGTCGCAAATGTAAACTGGTTTTTGGCGGTTTACATTTGTGACGCAAAAGGTCGGGAACTTCCTGGTTCCTCGGAGCAGCCTTGGAGCAGTTGGTGCGAAATCTGCGCAGACGCTGCGCGGTGAAGAGGGACGTCACTCCGAGGTAAGCTCAGTGGGAGAACGGCCGTTGCTTTCATAATGTTTTCACGGCAGACTTTTTACAGGGTGGTTTGCCATTGCCTTCCCCAGTCCTCTACGCTTTCCCCCCTGCAAGCTGGGGACTCCTTTGACCGACCTCAGAAGGATGAAAGGCTGAGTCAACCTCAAGCCAGCTACCTGAAAACCCAGCTTCCGCCGGGGATCAAACTCGGACATCACACGCGCAAATGTGGAAACAAGACCAAATATCAGAACTGTGGGAATGGACTTTGAAAGTCATGCATTGGAGTGAAATGGACAAACTTGCAAGTACAATGGAACGTTAAAGGACATTTGGTGATCTTTGACAGTGGTTAATTCTTAAAGAAACTATGGATTACTGTTTTTAAAAACAGGATTATTAGATTGTAACTTTTTCGTTTCCTTGCTAATGATTAAGAAGAACAACCATGAAGATGGATTATAGCTATAACCTTTGGGTTTGTTCTTTTTTTTTGAAGAAGAAGATATTGGATTTATATCCCGCCCTCCACTCCGAAGAGTCTCAGAGCGGCTCACAATCTCCTTTACCTCCCCCCCCCCCAACAGACACCCTGTGAGGTAGATGAAGATATTGGATTTATATCCCACCCTCCACTCCGAAGAGTCTCAGAGCGGCTCACAATCTCCTTTCCCTTCCCCCCCCACCACAGACACCCTGTGAGGTGGGTGGGGCTCAGAGGGCTCTCACAGCAGCTGCCCTTTCAAGGACAGAGTCTCAGAGTGGCTCACAATCTCCTTTACCTTCCTCCCCCACAACAGACACCCTGTGAGGTAGATGAAGATATTGGATTTATATCCCGCCCTCCACTCCGAAGAGTCTCAGAGCGGCTCACAATCTCCTTTACCTCCCCCCCCCCCACAACAGACACCCTGTGAGGTAGATGAAGATATTGGATTTATATCCCGCCCTCCACTCCGAAGAGTCTCAGAGCGGCTCACAATCTCCTCCCCCCCCCCACAACAGACACCCTGTGAGGTAGATGAAGATATTGGATTTATATCCCGCCCTCCACTCCAAAGAGTCTCAGAGCGGCTCACAATCTCCTTTACCTTCCTCCCCCCACAACAGACACCCTGTGAGGTAGATGAGGGTATTGGATTTATATCCCGCCCTCCACTCCAAAGAGTCTCAGAGCGGCTCACAATCTCCTTTACCTCCCCCCCCCCCACAACAGACACCCTGTGAGGTAGATGAAGATATTGGATTTATATCCCGCCCTCCACTCCGAAGAGTCTCAGAGCGGCTCACAATCTCCTCCCCCCCCCCCCACAACAGACACCCTGTGAGGTAGATGAAGATATTGGATTTATATCCCGCCCTCCACTCCAAAGAGTCTCAGAGCGGCTCACAATCTCCTTTACCTTCCTCCCCCCCCCCCAACAGACACCCTGTGAGGTGGGTGGGGCTCAGAGGGCTCTCCCAGCAGCTGCCCTTTCAAGGAAGCACTAATCCTCTGAATCCCAGAGTGAGGAGGCAACATCAGAGGAAGGCCTTAGCCTGAGCAGTCGGGTTAGAACGGATAAAAGGAAGTCCTTCTTCACCCAAAGGGTGATTAACTCGTGGAATTCACTGCCACAGGAGGTGGTGGTGGCTGCAAGTATAGCCAGCTTCTAGAGGGGATCGGATAAACATCTGGAGCAGAGGTCCATCAGTGGCTATTAGCCATAGCTTATCGTTGGAACTCTCTGTCTGGGGCAGTGATGCTCTGCATTCTTGGTGCTTGGGAGAAGAAACAGTGTGAGGACTTCTAGTGTCCTGGCCCCACTGATGGACCTTCTGATGACGCCTGGTATTTTTGGCCACTGTGTGACACAGAGTGTTGGACTGGATGGGCCATTGGCCTGATCCAACAGGGCTTTTCTCATGTTCTTATGTCCTTTTTAAGCACAAACGTTCAAGGCCTGACAAGGCACAACCCATAATTCATGTAACAATCATCTCCAGCATCTCCAGTTCTCTGGCCATCAGCATGACGGCAACAGCTGAAAGGCTAAAGGCCAAACGTGACAGTTGCCAAATCAGAAAAGCTTACAAAAATTAACCACCGACAAAAGGAGCCAATTCCACACAGTTTGCTGTGGGCTCTATTTGTTCCTATTCAAAGCCGAGCCTGGCATGTCATTCATCGGTTTCCAAGACAAACCTAATCCATCGCATTTCCATAACTGGTAACCAAAGGAATGGGTACCAGACAATATGAGCAAAAATCCTACTTTGTGATCCACTGGTAGAAGAAGAAGAAGAAGAAGAATTGCAGATTTTTATGCCGCATCACAGACTCAGAGTGACTTACAATTAGGGTTGCCAAGTCCAATTCAAGAAACATCTGGGGACTTTGGGGGTGGAGCCAGGAGACATTAGGGTGGAGCCAAGATCAAGGCTGTGACAAGCATCATTGAACTCCGAAGGGAGTTCTGGCCATCACATTTAAAGGGACAGCACACCTTTTCAATTCCTTCCTTCCATAGGAAATAATGAAGGATAGGAGCACCTTCTTTTGGGGCTCATAGAATTGGACCCCCTGGCCCAATCTTTTTTGAAACTTGGGGGTATTTGGGGGAGAGGCACTAGATTCTATGCTGAAAATTTGGTGCCTCTACCTCAAAAAACAGCCCCCCCAGTGCCCCAGATACTCGCAGATCAATTCTCCATGATTTTCTGTGGGAATAAATCTCCCTAGGGAATAACAGACATTTCCCTCCCCTCCCCCCGCTTTCTGACGACCCTGAAGCGGGGGGAGGGCCTCCAAACCGGGGGATCCCCTGCCCCCACCTGGGGATTGGCAACCCTACTTACATCTCCTTTATCTTCTCCCCCCACCACAGACACCCTGTGAGGTGGGTGAGGCTGAGAGGGCTCTCTCAGCAGCTGTCCTTTCAAGGACAACCTCTGCCAGAGGTATGGCTAACTGAAGGCCATTCCAGCAGGTGCAAGTGGAGGAGTGGGGAATCAAACCTGGTTCTCCCAGATTAGAGTCCACACACTTAACCACGACACCAAACTGGCTCTCATTAAAATGGTGAGTTACCGCATCAATTAGCTTGCTCTGGGGCCATCCGTCCTGAGCTCAGACAAAAATGTGTGCGCTGGAGGCTAAAAAACTCAGCTAGCTCCCACTAACTCGGCTTAGAGGGAACGCTGGTACCAGATCTCCTGCAGGGATCCTGATCTAGATCCCTTGTAGACCTGGTTGGGCAACATAAGAAAGTCTAATTATCATTTAAAAGGGAGGGGAGGGGGTGGAAAGGCTTTAAACTGAAGGCAAACAAAACAATGCAAAAAGAAGAGGAAATTAACAAAGGAACAATTCCATTAAACGCTACAGCGAAGAAGGAGAAATCACTGCCTCTGGAACCTTGAAGCTTGCCAATTTTCTGCCAGTTGCAACAGATTCGTTCTAGTCCGGAGAAGAAAAGGGAAAGCGGAGGGAGAAAGGACGGGGTGAAGGAGGGAACGCTGCTAATGACAGAAGACAAACAACTGTGCCGAACAGTCTGAAACGACAAGGGGTGGCGTGGAGTGTATTTCCCGGCAGTAAGTCCTTGACATGTATTGGGGGGGGGGGGGGGGAGAATACAAAGTGTTTAATGGAAACTGAAGCCAAAAAGGGGGGGGGGAGGGAGAGACCTGACAAAATAATTGCAGGGAGAGAAAAGGAGGGGGGGGGTTCACTCCCTGAAAAGTAGGCACCTTTTGCACGGCAGCACTTGGAAAACAAGAAGAGAAAATGCAATCTGAGAGCCAGTTTTGTGTAGTGGTTAAGTGCATAGACTCTTATCTGGGAGAACCGGATTCAATTCCCAAACTCCTCCACTTGCAGCTGCTGGAATGGCCTTGGGTCAGCCATGGCTCTCACAGGAGTTGTCCTTGAAAGGGCAGCTTTTTGGAGAGCTCTCTCAGCCCCACCTACCTCACAGGGTGTCTGTTGTTGGGGAGGAAGGTAAAGGAGATTGTGACCACTCTGAGACTCTGAGATTCAGAGTATAGGGCCGGCTATAAATTCAATACCATCATCATCATCATCATCATCATCATCATCATCATCATCATCATCTTCTTCTTCTTCTTCTTCTTCTTCTTCTTCTTCTTCTTCTTCTTCTTCCTCGTCTTCTTCCTCATCTTCTTCCTCGTCTTCTTCCTGGTTCTTTATTGTACTTATGCAACAGATTTTCAACTGCACCTCCCCTG
Organism: Heteronotia binoei; assembly: GCF_032191835.1. Taxonomy (NCBI): domain Eukaryota; kingdom Metazoa; phylum Chordata; class Lepidosauria; order Squamata; family Gekkonidae; genus Heteronotia; species Heteronotia binoei. Next base: position 122,702,593 of record NC_083230.1, read on the forward strand.
CCAACTGTCTCCAAGGTGAAATTTGCCATTATTTTTTATGATGCACAAGCTACTTTTAATGTACCAGCTACACCCCTGCAAGGTAGGCCGTTCATTAAGACCATTTTGCAGAGGAAGGCTAAAACGCAGCGGGTCGCTCGAGAGCCAGCGGAAAGGACAAAGCCTCGTCAAAGCCTCGACAAAGCTAATGGCAAAGTCTCCGTTATCTCGGCTCAAAACATCCACCAGGTTAAAAAGACTAGACCAGGAGGTCCAATTCTATGAGTTCCAAAAGAAGGTGCCATCCTTCATTATTTCCAATGGAGGGAAGGCATTTAAAAGGAGTGCAGTCCCTTTAAATGTTATGGCCAGAACTTCCTTTGGAGTTCAATTATGCTTATCACAACCTTACTCCTGGCTCCACCCCCAAAGCCCTGGCTCCACCCCCAAAGTTGTGGCTCCACTCCCAACATCCTGGCCCCACCCCCAAAGTCCTGGCTTCACCCTCAAAGTCCCCAGATATTTCTTGAACTGGACTTGGCAACCCTAGATGTAGCCAACCCTCCAAGAGCTTACAGGGCTCTTCGTACAGGGCCTGCTGTAAGCTCCTGGAGGATTGGCTACATCAGGGAGGTGTGGCCTAATATGCAAAGGAGTTCCTGCTAGAATTCCTTACAGGGCTCTTCGTACAGGGCCTACTGAGAGCTCCAGGAGGATTGGCTACATCAGGGGGGTGTGGCCTAATAGGCAAAGGAGGTCCTGCTAGAATTCCTTACAGGGCTCTTCGTACAGGGCCTGCTGTAAGCTCCAGGAGGATTGGCTACATCAGGGGTGTGTGGCCTAATATGCAAAGGAGTTCCTGCTAGAATTCCTTACAGGGCTCTTCATACAGGGCCTGCAGTAAGCTCCAGGAGGATTGGCTACATCAGGGGTGTGTGGCCTAATAGGCAAAGGAGGTCCTGCTAGAATTCCTTACAGGGCTCTTCGTACAGGGCCTGCTGTAAGCTCCAGGAGAATTGGCTACACATATTAGGCCACACACCCCTGAGGTAGCCAATCCTCCTGGAGCTTACAAAAGAGAGCTTCGTAAGCTCTTGGAGGATTGGCTACATGAGGGGTGTGTGGCCTAATATGCAAAGGAGCTCCTGCTAGAATTCCACCCCCGATTCCCGTAACATTGATTTCAACTGCAATAAAAGGGAGAAGAGGGGATGGCGATTGGCTGGCTCTTCTCCGGCGGTGTTGAGCTGACAAGAGGGAGCTGGTTCTGCCGCAAAGCTCAGGGAGATGGACTGACGGGCTGTGGGCAGCGCGAGTCTCCGGTGGGGCTGGCCTTCACCCTTCTTCATCCCGCTGACGTTACAGCGCGATAACTAGCAAGGACAGAGTTTATATCCAGGAGGAGGCCAAGGAAGCAAAGGGGGCCAGGCAGCTTGGACACACCAGAGACAGCAATTAAGACCCCAACGAGGGAGGAAAAGAAAGGATGGGCGGAAGGCTCACCGAAGGGGAAAAGAATAAAACAAAAGCTCGCATCGCTGGAGGAGACAGCCGCTGGCAAGGCGGAAGTTGGTTTTATCCGCCGCTCAGTTTCGTTCCTTCTCTAGGGCAGGGGTAGCTAACCTTTAATAATAATAATAATAAATTTATTTTTATATCCCGCCCTCCCCCGCCAAAGGCAGGCTCAGGGCGGCTAACAAGACATGGTATGCACCATGATTACGGCAAAATACAATCGTTACTATAAAACAATTAAAATAGTTAAATTACATCCATAAATTAAGTTAAAATCAGATAGACAGTTAAACCATTATAAGTTATAAATTTCGGCGCTACAGTTCAGACTATGCATAGGATGGCTAGATGTCATTTCCCGGGTTTCATCTTAAAGCGAGCTGAAAGAGGGCAGTTTTGCAAGCCCTGCGAAACTGATTTAGGTCTCGCAGGGCGCGCACCTCCTCTGGTAGTTGATGCCACCATCGGGGAGCCATTGTTGAGAACGCCTGCTCCCTCGTCGTTTTCAATCTAACCTCCCTTGGTCCAGGGACTTTTAAAAGATTTTGAGAACTAGATCTCAGTGCTCTCTGAGGAACATATGGGGAGAGGCGGTCCCTAAGGTAGGCAGGTCCTCGGCCATATGGTGACCCACAAGCCGTGATCCCTCTAAGCTGAGTTAGCGTGAGCCAGCTCACAGGTTTTTTTAGCCTCCGGCTCACACGTTTTTGTCTTGGCTCAGGAAGGATGGTCCCGGAGCAAACGATTCTGTGCGGCAGCTCACAATTCGAATGCCAGCAGCTCGCAAAGTAGAATTGTTGCTCACAAAACGCCACGGCTTAGAGCAGGGGTGTCGAACTCCTTGGTTAGGAGGGCCGGATCTGACATAAATGAGACTTTGTTGGGCCGAGCCATGTTGGGCTGGGCCGCGTGCATCCCTATTTAAGATTAGGTAGCAGAGATATAAACTTTATAAAGGACACAAACACAATTAAAGATTTTTTTAAAAAAAGCTTAAAATAAAACATGCTTAAAGCATTAGCGCTCGTTGGTCTTACAGGTGCTTTCTTTGTATCTCTCCCACGTGATCCAGGAAACTGGCTCTTTCCTTCCTTCCCCAGGAGCCTCAGCCAATAGAAGGAAGAGAGGCTTGGCTCAGTAGCTCTGCTGTGCGATTGAGCAAGCCTGGCAAAGCAAGCTGTGACGCAGGAGGAAGCAAGAGAGAGAGAGAAAGAAGCAGATGACAGCCAGTTGCTCGGGGGCCTGACAGGAGCCTCCTGAGGGCCTGATTTGGCCCCCAGGCTGCATGTTTGACACCCCCAGCTTAGAGAGAACATTGCCACAAGTCCAAATTTTCTTGGTAGGATGACCCATCCAAGGCTGGCCCGAGGTCTTTCGGCACCCTAAGCAAACCGGGACCTCGGCACCCATCTAGGTCAGCATTCCGTTTTCTACAATGACCAACCAAGTGTTTCTGATAAACCAACAAACCAACAGCTATCCCCCCACTATGAACCCCAAGCAAGCGGCATTCTGACTTACACATTGGTCTTAAAGGTGCTTTCTTTGTATTTCTCCCACGGGATCCAGGGAACTGGGCAAAGGAAGCTCTGGAGTCTTTCCTTTCTTTCCTAGGGAGCCAGGAGGGGAAGGAGCCTCAGCCAATAGAAGGAAGAGAGGCTTGGCTCAGTAACTCTGCTGTGCAATTGAGAGAGCTTGACACATTGGTCTTAAAAGTGCTTTCTTTGTATTTCTCTCATGGGATCCAGGGAACTGAGCAAAGGAAGCTCTGGCTCTTTTCTTTCCTCCCTAGAGAGCCAGGAGGGGGGAGGAGCCTCAGCCAATAGAAGAAACAGAGGCTTGGCTCAGTAACTCTGCTGTGCAATTGAGAGGGCTTGACAAAGCGATCTCTCCCTCCCCTTCCTCCTCAAGAGAGGAGCCTCAGCCAATGGAGAAAATCGAGGTTTTGCTCTGTAGCTCCTGCGTGATTGAGAAGCCTTGCAAAGCAAGCTGTTATGCAGAAGGAAGCAAGAAGGAGGGTGAAGGAAGCAGACAAGAGCCAGTTGCTTGGCGGCCTAATACGAGCCCTCCAGGGGCCCACTTCAGCCCCTGAGCTGCATGTTTGACACCTCTGGGCTAGATGGATCAAAGGTCTGATTCGGTATAAGGAAGCTTTATGTGTTTAAGGCAACAGTTCTGGCCGCTATTGCCATGACAGCAGACACTGGGAACCATGGGAGATGTAGTTCCAGCTGTTCTCAAAATTCCTGAATGTTTTGGTGAGAATCCATAGCAACACTGATCCTCCAGAAATGCCCAGTAGTGCTCTCCTCTAGCTTGTGATGAGAGGGCAAAAAAGGCTCCCAGGGAATTCATGCACCCGAAACAGACCTAACTCATATTGGGCCTAGATACCACGGGTTCTAAGCTTGATACAAAATGCAACCAAGGACATTGTAAAAACCCAACTCCCAGATTCAGGGGCTCTTTAGTATGGAGAAACGTCGACTGAGGGGTGACATGATAGAGGTTTACAAGATTATGCATGGGATAGAGAAGGTAGAGAAAGAAGGACTTTTCTCCCTTTCTCACAGTACGAGAGACACTCAATCACAGTACGTGGACACTCAATCAAATTGCTGAGCAGTTGGGTTAGAACGGATAAAAGGAAGTCCTTCTTCACCCAAAGGGTGATTAACATGTGGAATTCACTGCCACAGGATGTGGTGGGTGACTACAAGCATAGACAGCTTCAAGAGAGGATTGGATAAGCATATGGAGCAGAGGTCCATCAGTGGCTATTGGCCACAGCTTATCTTTGGGATTCTCTGCCCGGGGCAGTGATGCTCTGTATTCTTGGGGATTTTGGCCACTGTGTGACACAGAGTGTTGGACTGGATGGGCCATTGGCCTGATCCAACATGGCTTCTCTTATGTTCTTCTGTGACACAGAGTGTTGGACTGGATGGGCCATTGGCTTGATCCAACATGGCTTCTCTTATGTTCTTAGGATTGGCTACATCAAGGGTATGTGGCCTAATATGCAAAGGAGCTCCTGCTAAAATTCCACCCCTGCCGCTTGGCCTCTCAGGCAGCTTTCTTGTGCCTTCGCGACCCACCGACAGTTCTCTGGACCCCATCTGGAAACCTCTCTCAGTCTCTGGCAAAACCAATCTCCCTTCCAGTTCCGCCATTTTGTTTTTTTCTGGCCTGCTTCATGGTTGGGCGATGATTCACCAAGGTACACCAGCCAACTCCCGGAACTCTCTCCAAACTGGCACGCATCGCAACAACAAGCTCTGGCACATGAGGAGAAGACAGACACTGCTCAATAACAGCCGTCTGGAGAGAAAGATGGCACACGAGTGTGTGCGTGTGTGGGGGGGAGGACAGTAATAACAAAAGTCAATGGCGGCCACCTCTGCGGTTGTTGGGTCTCTCCCTTCCACCAGTCAATTACCGGCGCTCAATGTTTTCTAGATGTACGTCCCCGCGAGTTCCTCCTTTTCCCGGCGCCCATTTCCCAGTCTCCGCGCATCCCTCCTTTTGATTTTTTTCCCTTCAAAACACACACTGCTAATGAGCCAGCAGTCACCCCTTTGGCAAGCAAACAAACAACTCAACTCAAGGGAGACGGGCCCGAGAGCTCCCCTGACACTGGGGCCAAGACCCACCCTGGGGACTTGATCCACGTCATCGGGGCACGGGAGAGGAGGAAAACAGACAGACCTCGGAGAGCTGGCCGAGGAGGAGGGAGGGAGGGAGCGAGGATGATACAGCCTTCTTGAATGATGAAGCCCCACCGAGGCCTGCACAAAGCCTTGAATGAGTCCTCGATTCGAGCCGTCTGGCATCCCCGCTCCTTCGGGAGCCCTCGTCCTCCGCTCTGGAAAGGCTGCCTTCACCCTGGCAACCTGCCAACCTGCCTGCTCCCTCCTCCCCCATCCCCATCTGCCATTGTTTCTCGTCGTTTTTAGGAAACAGTGTGGAGAACAATTAGAAAAGATAACGAGGGAGAATTACATAATTACAGGCCGCCCGAATCCAGAGCTTGGTGGGGGGAGGGATTTTCCCCCTACTCTCCCCCACCCCCTGCTTTGCAGCCACAGCTTCAGCCCAGTGTGCTAAGGGCAGAGTAATTAACAGAAAGCAAAGGCAAACCAGCAACACCCCGGGGTACCCTGTGCAATGTTCCAAGGGGTGCTTTTCGAGTGCCACAGCATGGGAATCGACTCACATGGGTGGAGACACCAGCTCTGAGCCAAGCTGAGCCAGTTCCACTAAGCCAGCTTGGCGTAGTGGTGAAGTGCGTGGACCCTTGTCTGGGAGAACTGGGTTTGATTCTCCACTCCTCCACCTGCACCTGCTGGAATGGCCTTGGGTCAGCCATAGCTCTCTTATCTGGGGGAACCGGGTTTGATTCCCCACTCCTCCACTTGCAGCTGCTGGAATGGCCTTGGGTCAGCCAGAGCTCTCTTATCTGGGAGAACCGGGTTTGATTCCCCACTCCTCCACTTGCAGCTGCTGGAAGAGCCTTGGGTTAGCCATAGCTCTCATAGTAGTTGTCCTTGAAAGGCCCCACCCACCTCACAGGTGGGTGTGAGCCACTCTGGGACTTTGAAATTTGGAATGGAGAGTGGGATATAAATCCAGTGTCTTCTTCTAAGATATAAATCCAGAATCTTTTAATGTGTTCCGGGGCTATCCCTTTTAGCACCTGAATGACTGGCGAGCTTTTAGGGGAAATATCAACAGGTGTGGATTTCCCCATCTCTGCAGCTCCATACTGGGGAGGGGGAGTTCTGCCTGTGGAAGTACAGACCTCGTGTCCAAGAGAGGACTTCTCCCAAAGTGCAACAAGTGCAGGATTTCGGTGTGACGAAGCTGGACTGGAACTGCAGTGCGGAGTTGCTTTACGCATGATGTGACCTCCTAGGTGGAATATATGGATTTCCACAGGGCTTTTTTTTGTAGCAGGAGCTCCTCTGCATATTAGGCCACACCCCCGCGATGTAGCCAATCCTCCTGGAGCTTACAGTAGGCCCTGTAAGAACAGCCCTGTAAGGAATTCTAGCAGGACCTCCTTTGCATATTAGGCCACACACCCCTGATGTAGCCAATCCTCCTGGAGCTCTCAGCAGGCCCTGTACGAAGAGCCCTGTAAGGAATTCTAGCAGGACCTCCTCTGCATATTAGGCCACACACCCCTGATGTAGCCAATCCTCCTGGAGCTTCCAGCAGGCCCTGTACGAAGAGCCCTGTGAGGAATTCTAGCAGGACCTCCTTTGCCTATTAGGCCACACACCCCTGAGGCAGCCAATCCTCCAAGAGCTTCCAGTAGGCCCTGTACGAAGAGCCCTGTAAGGAATTCTAGCAGGACCTCCTTTGCATATTAGGCCACACCCCCGCGATGTAGCCAATCCTCCTGGAGCTTACAGTAGGCCCTGTAAGAACAGCCCAGTAAGTTCTTGGAGGATTGGCTACAAAAGAGGGGTGTGGCCTAATATGCAAAGGAGTTCCTGCTGCAAAAAAACCCCCTGGGTTTTCAATATAAAAGTCAGTCAAGGGAGTCTGGATTCTGAACCAAGAACCTTGTGGCTAATGATGCTTTCTATTCCCACCCTGATGCCATCAAGGAATGCTCTGCAGAGGAAGGCAATGACCATCCGCCTCTGCTTCTCACTTGCCTTGAAAACCTCTTGCCCTCTACATGGGGCTGCCCCTGTGCCGAACCCGGAAATTGCAGTTGGTGCAGAACGCCGCCGCCCGGTTGTTATTGGGGCTCCCAAGACGGGAGCACATTCGGCCGGGGCTTCGGGTTCTGCACTGGCTGCCAATACTTTATCGAGTTCGATACAAGGTGCCGGTCATTGCCTTTAAAGCCCTATATGGCCTAGGACCTGCCTACCTGAGGGACCGTCTCTCCCCACATGTTCCCCAGAGAGTACTGAGATCGGGAACTCAAAACCTCCTCGTTGTCCCCGGGCCAAAGGAAGCCCGTTTGAAATCTACTAGGGATAGGGCCTTCTCCGTAATGGCCCCTTCCTGGTAGAACCAGCTGCCGGAAAAGGTAAGGGCCCCGCGGGATCTCGCTCAATTCCGCAGGGCCTGTAAGACAGTCCTCTTCCGGCTGGCTTACAACTAACCGGCACTTGAAACTTGAAACTGAGTGTAGTTTTTATAAGATTGCCGTATGTTTTTAATGTTTTAACTGTGTAAATTGTGTGAAATGTTTAAATTTTTATATTCTTATGTAAGTTTTTATATGCTGTAAGCCGCCCTGAGCCACCTGGTGGGAAGGGCGGGATATAAATTACAAATAAACTAAACTAAACTCTTCCTGGGATCACCATAAGCTGGAAACTAAGCAGGGTCAGTACCTGGATGGGAGACCACCAAGGAAGGCTCTGCGGAGGAAGGCAACGGCCAAACACCTCTGCTTCTCCCTTGCTTTGACAGCATCTCGTTCAGGTCTCCAGAAGTCGGCTGCAACTTTAGGCACACGCACAAGCACACGCTTCATTTTAGCTTTGATTGATTTCCTGGGGCTTTTTCACGGCCCTAGCCAGACAGCGGAGTCCTGAGCGTTAACCAAAGAAGGTTAAAATAAATATCATTTTATTAAATACAAAACAATACGTGTGCCTTCTGCAGACGCAGCTCTGGGATTAGAGAAAAGGAGGCACCAGCTGCCTCTAATGTAAGCTGGAGTCCGGATCCAGCCCACGGGAGCCACTGGATTAGGTGCCAGGCCTCACAGTCTGAGTTCCAGGACCGACCCTGAAAGGTGGCTGTGAAACCCTCAATCAAGTTCAGCACTTGGTCAGCTTCACGTCCCCACCTTTACAAGGCTCCCTTACAAGGTTTTTGTGGGCAGGGGTGGAATTCTAGCAGGAGCTTCTTTGCATATCAGGCCACGCCCCCCTGATGTAGCCAATCCTTCAAGAGCTTGCAAGGCTCTTTTTTGTAAGCTCCAAGTGGATTGGCTACATCAGGGGGGGTGTGGCCTAATATACAAAGAGACATTTAATGCCACATATTAATACCGCAGCTAGGATTTTGTTTGCTCAGAAATGGAAGCTTCAAGAGCTACCTACGAAACAGGAACTGATTGGGAAAATACTGGAAGCAGCAGATATGGAGTGTTTATCGTTATTGCTTGCTGGGAAATCCAAGGAAGAAGCAAGAGGATATTGGGAGAAGTTATATGTACGGTTAGACTCTTAAACTGCTTCGCTGTGAATTGTGGTTAATATTCTTCAATTTATATGCTTGAAATTTAAGCTTAACTGATAACTTAAATGGGAACTTACAATATAATTCTAGACATCTATTGCGATGAGAGGTTAAGAGTGTAACAATATGATGAAACTTTCTTTTATATGAATGATATAGCAACATGCAGAATGTATTCTGTCTTTCATAATAGTTGTCTTATTACTTTTCTATTTCCTTTCCCCCTTTCCCCTTTTTCTTATCTTTAAAAATAAAAAATTCTTGAATAATAATAATAAAAAGATATTGGATTTATATCCCGCCCTCCACTCCGAAGAGTCTCAGAGCGGCTCACAATCTCCTTTACTCCCCCCCCCCCAACAGACTCCCTGTGAAGTAGATGAAGAATTGGATTTATATCCTGCCCTCCACTCCAAAGAGTCTCAGAGCGGCTCACAATCTCCTTTACCCCCCCCCCCCCCACAACAGACACCCTGTGAGGTAGATGAAGATATTGGATTTATATCCCGCCCTCCACTCCGAAGAGTCTCAGAGCGGCTCACAATCTCCTTTACTTCCCCCCCCCCCCCGCCAACAGACTCCCTGTGAGGTAGATGAAGAATTGGATTTATATCCCGCCCTCCACTCCAAAGAGTCTCAGAGCGGCTCACAATCTCCTTTACCTTTCCCCCTCCCACAACAGACACCTTGTGAGGTAGATTAAGATATTGGATTTATATCCCGCCCTCCACTCCGAAGTGTCTCAGAGTGGCTCACAATCTCCTTTACCTTCCTCCCCCACAGCAGACACCCTGTGGGGTGGGTGGGGCTGGAGAGGGCTCTCCCAGCAGCTGCCCTTTCAAGGACAACCTCTGCCAGAGCTATGGCTGACCCAAGGCCATGCTAGCAGGTGCAAGTGGAGGAGTGAGGAATCAAACCCGGTTCTCCCAGATAAGAGTCCGCACACTTAACCACTACACCAAACTGGCTCTCCAAGGACTAATATGCAAAGGAGCTCCTGCTAGAATTCCACCCCTGTTTGTGAGGATGCACATGGTGAAGACTGGGAAACACCACGCATGTCCTCTCCTGTGTTCAAATCTTGTACTGGAACACCTGGCTGCAATAAGGATGCCATGAACGAATACCAACGGTTTTACTTTAATGGCCCAGGAGGGAGGGACAGTGGCTCAGTGGTAGAGCATCTGCTTGGGAAGCAGAAGGTCCCAGGTTCAATCCCTGGCATCTCCGAAAAAGGGTCCAGGCAAATAGGTGTGAAAAACCTCAGCTTGAGACCCTGGAGAGCCGCTGCCAGTCTGAGAAGACAAGACTGACTTTGATGGACCCAGGGTCTGATTCAGTAGAAGGCAGCTTCATATGTTCATATGTACTTTTGGCGAGCGACCACTGCATATTCCTTGGCATGGGCCTCAACGTGTTTTTGAGCAATTAGGATGTGCCTGCAAAAGGGGAAATGAGTCGTGTCTTCTGAGCTAGGGTTACTGTAAAACAGAAAGCCAGCCACTGCTTTGAATCCAGGATAGGCATTTGCAAAATGATCGGGGCTTAGCCTGGGCAGCCAGCCAGCTAGCTAGCCAACCAACCTGGCCTTTGAACGAGGAGCTACTAGCAAGCCAGTCACCAGTTCAATATAGAACCATGAAGAATTCCACCGCTATTCCACCACTATTGATAAAAAAGGCAAAGAATATGCATATGAATGCATTCAAAACAAACCAGCAAAATATTTCAAACGGTCTCTATGCACTAAAGAGCCAGTTTGGTGTAAGTGGTTAAGTGCACGGACGATTATCTGGGAGAACCGGGTTTGATTCCCCACTCCTCCACTTGCACCTGCTGGAATGGCCTTGGGTCAGCCAGAGCTCTCTTATCTGGGAGAACCGGGTTTGATTCCCCCTCCTCCACTTGCACCTGCTGGAATGGCCTTGGGTCAGCCAGAGCTCTCTTATCCGGGAGAACCGGGTTTGATTCCCCACTCCTCCACTTGCACCTGCTGGAATAGCCTTGGGTCAGCCGTACCTCTTGCACAGCTGTCCTTGAAAGGGCAGCTTCTGGGAGAGCACTCTCAGCCCCACCTACCTCACAGGGTGTCTATTGTTGGGGAGGAAGGTAAAGGAGATTGTGAGCCACTCTGAAATTCAGAGTGGTGGTTGAGGTATGAATCCAATATCATCACCATCATCTTCTTCTTCCAAGACTCAGAAATCAGACAATTCAACCCTTGAAAAAGAGTATCCATTTTTTTCTGGGAGGATGTGCAACATCGCTTTTCAGTGGGATGGAAAACACTGGGCTGTAAGAACATAAGAGAAGCCATGTTGGATCAGGCCAATGGCCCATCCAGTCCAACACTCTGTGTCACGTAAGAACATAAGAGAAGCCATGTTGGATCAGGCCAATGGCCCATCCAGTCCATCAATCTGTGTCACATAAGAACTTAAGAGAAGCCATGTTGGATCAGGCCAGTGGCCCATCCAGTCCATCAATCTGTGTCACATAAGAACATAAGAGAAGCCATGTTGGATCAGGCCAATGGCCCATCCAGTCCATCAATCTGTGTCACATAAGAACTTAAGAGAAGCCATGTTGGATCAGGCCAGTGGCCCATCCAGTCCATCAATCTGTGTCACATAAGAACATCAGAGAAGCCATGTTGGATCAGGCCAATGGCCCATCCAGTCCAACACTCTGTGTCACAGAAGAACATAAGAGAAGCCATGTTGGATCAGGCCAATGGCCCATCCAGTCCATCAATCTGTGTCACATAAGAACATAAGAGAAGCCATGTTGGATCAGGCCAACAGCCCATCCAGTCCAACACTCTGTGTCACACAGTGGCCAAAAACCTCCAAGTGCAATCATGAGGTCCACCAGAGGGGGCAGGGCACTAGAAGCCCTCCCACAGTTGCCCCCTCAAGCACCAAGGACACAGAGCATCACTGCCCCAGAGAGTTCCAACAATACCGATGGACCTCTGCTCCAGATATTTAATAAGAAATAAGGTTTACCCCTTCTGACCCTAGGGAGTGGGACCAAAACCACTCTCCAGTGTAGCCTGCTGTGGCGAACCCGGCACAGACGAGGGGAAGTCCAGCTGACGTTCCGAGTTCAGCCCATCTGCCTCCAGCAGTTCAAACAAGGCCAGCTTTGAAGGGGCTCGGCAAATCCCCGGAGAGGTTTCCGCTATCCTACCTGCCGGAGAGGATAAGGGAAGCAGTGTGCAGAGCACAGCCAACCCGTCTGTCAGGTGTCACCCGAGCGCCTCTCAGAAGGATTTGATAGCAACCGTACATGCCCTGACAAATCTAGAGCAACCTCAGGACTCCATGGCTTCTGTCACTGCCTGTGCGGGACTTCCAGGCGATGACAGTCAGCAAGCAGGGAGATCTGTTGCTGAGGCCGGTACGGATCCAACTCCAGTGAAGGGACCAAAAAGAATGCCCTTGTCAGAGGACTTGGGGGGGGGGGGGGGGAGGCTGTAATATGGAGGAACGCTGTCCAAAGGTGTCATGATCCTGGGGCTAGCGAGGCCTGCAGGCATCAGGGAAGCCTGCTTAGGAGTTACTGAAGAAAGCCTACATCTCCCAGGATCCCCTCTGTCCCTCTGACTGGGTGGCAAGGATTTTGGAGGGAAACTGGCCCAGAGAGTGGTGGGGCTTGAGAGGAGAAGATAAAAGGACCAAGCCCAGGAAGTGGGTGTTCTTTCCCTGGAAGGCTTAGCTGGAAGCAGGTTGTAGCCTGGAGAGCTGGAGAGCTGGAAGCAGGGGAGAGACCCTTACCCAAGGGGGTAAGTGCTGGTAAGAGTTGGGAGTGTAAGACAGACACGTTAGGGCATTTGTTTCTTTTCCCTTCACCCTTTTACTGGTTAATGAACCTTGTTAATTTATATTGCACTGGAATAAACCTTTTTGTTGTCGTTTACTCCGTTGTCATGATCGGGACCTTAGTCCTGGTCCTCACGCCCATTATTTGGCCTAGCTAACGGAGGCCTAAAGGGCTTGGGAGGGTACTCTGGGTACAGGAGCGGAGCTCCACAACCTCTAAATTATATTATGCTCTTTCTTTCTTAAACTGCCCCATTCCCCCCCAAAATACTTGCTTCTGGGATCCGTCGTTCAAACCCCCTGGTAGAATTTTGCTGAACTCGACAGAAGGCAAAAGAAGAAGGGGACGGCAAAAGAGGAGATGGCCGGACAGCATTCCTGATGTAACAAGCACGAATTTGAGCAGATTTCGGAGGATGGTGGAAGACAGGAGGGCCTGGCGTGACTTGGTCCAGGGGGCCGCAAAGAGTCGGACTCGACTGTGCGACTGAACAGCAACAACAACAAGAGTCGACAAACTTTCTAATATTTTTTCTCCACAAAATATGGGAACAGAACCAAAACATACCAAGCAGGCAGATGGAAATCTTCCTCCTGCCACCACTGTGGCCACAGAGGAGAAAGGCATTGAAAAAGGATGATGGGAGTAAGGTGTTATCATCACAGTTCTAATTCAAGAAGCATTTTGTTCGTCTCGAAGGTGCTGCTGGATTCTCGAAGGTGCTGCTGGATTCTTGCTCTCTTCTACTACATCGTTTAGCACGTGCAAAAGTGCCCAGGTTTCTATTTATTAACATACACGGTCACACATGAAGCGGACATATCCCCGGGCTAAAGATCCCCAGCTAAAAGATGCCCGTTTGACCACTACAATTCTCTGCGGCTGCGCCTGCCCTCTGGAAAGCCCTCCCTGAGGAGACCAGGGCCCTGTGGGATTTATCACAATTCTGCAAGACCTGTAAAACATATCCGTTCAGGCTTTTAATAACTAAGTGGAGGTACTTTTAACATCCCTGGGGGTGTGTATTATCTACCCCACAGTATCACCCCAAATGAATTCGAAACAGACAGAACGCCATCGGAACTGTATTTCAACTGCTTTAACATTGTAATGTTTTAATAACGTTTTATTGTTATAATGTGAATCTGTCATCGATTTTATGACTGTTGCTGGCCGCCCCGAAGCCCGTTTGGGGAGGGCGGGATACAAGCGCAATAAATAAATAAGTGAATAAATATACTGAAACAGACCAACGGTCCTTCGAGGTGAATATTGTCTACTCGGACTGGCAGCAGCTCTCAGGTGGAGCTCTTTCACATCATCCATCATCTCTGGTCCTTTCTAACTGGAGATGCTAGAGATTGAACCTGGGACCTTCTGCATGCCAAGCAGATGCTCTACCAATAAGCCACAGTCCATCCCCTGAATGGAATTCCCACATGTAGCTGGAAGAAGAAGAAGAAGAAGAAGAAGATGATGACGATGATGATGATGATGATGATGATGATGATGATGATGATGATGATGATGATGATATTAGATTTATATCCTGCCCAAGACTCTGAATCTCAGAGCGGTCACAATCTCCTCTACCTTCCTCCCCCCACCCACAGCAGACACCTTGTGAGGTAGATGGGGCTGAGAGAGTCCTCACAGAAGCTGCCCTTTGAAGGACAACTGTGAAAGCTCTGGCTGACCCAAGGCCATTCCAGCAGCGGCGAGTGAAGGATTGGGGAACCAAACCCGGTTCTCCCAGATAAGACTCTGCACATTTAACCACTACACCAAACTGGCTTTCATTAGTGGTCCAGATATAAGGCTGCCGGCTCCAAGATGGGAAACTCCTGGAGATTTTGGGGTTGGAGCCTGAGGACAGCAGAGTTTGTGTAGGGGACAGACCTCGGTGGGGTATAATGCCATAGAGCCTGCCTTCCACGGGGGCCGCTTTCTACACAGGAACTGATCTCTGCCGCCTGAAGATAAGTTGTAATCCCAGGAGATCTCCAGCCACTCCCTGGAGGTTGGCAGCCCTAAAATTCAGCCCAGCAGACGCTCCCCCACCCGCCCACCACCTCAGACTTGCGAGTGGCAAATACGAGGAAGGGAGAAACTCCATGCATGATTACGTTTGTTCGTTCGTGTCCAGGGGGCTCAAAAGAGCCAAACGTCTCACATCTTCACTTCCCTCGCCTGGACAAGCACTGCTCAGCGGGGGCAACTTATCCCCGGAACCGCTGACAGAAGCCACGACAGAAACACAGCAAAGAAGGGTGGAGGGGAAGCAATCCATAGTTTTTGAATCCTGGACAGTGCCGGCCGGTTTCCATGGCAACCCTTTGGTACGTACAGTAGCTGAAAGCCAGGCCCGATTTCATCGGTGCTCGCGTTCGCCGATAAAAGCCGAGGCCGCGGTCCGTGTGTCCTGCCCACAGATCAGCGCCCTGACAGAACCGACAGAGCCGAGTGCCCAGAACGCCGGGCGCTTCTCTCCCGCCCTCCCCGCAAGGTCTCGGAGGTGACAGCGGCGTCGGGAGTTAAAGCTAGCTGATTAGACATTCTCGACTGGAAGAGGAGAGTGTGGCATGCGCAGGGTGTGTTTGCTGCATTTCTCACTTCATCTTTCGCCCTGATTCTCTTTCTCCCCCCCCAAAAAAACCCTCTCCCAGATAGTGCTGCCAACCTCCAGGTGGCATATAACAAAGAAGAAGAAGATGCTGGTGCTGATGTTGATATTGGATTTATATCCCGCCCTCCAATCCGAATCTCAGAGTCTCAGAGCAGCTCACAATCTCCAATTACCTTCCTCCCCCACAACAGACACCCTGTGAGGTGGGGGGGGGGGGGTGAGAGGATTCTCACAGCAGCTGCCCTTTCAAGGACAACCTCTGCCAGAGCTATGGCTGACCCAGGGCCATTCCAGCAGCTGCAAGTGGAGGAGTGGGGAATCAAACCTGGTTCTCCCACATAAGAGTCCGCACACTTAACCACTACACCAGACTGGCATTGGGCTAGGGTTCCCAATCCCCAGGTCCCAGCGGGGGATCCCCCATTTTCACAGGCTTCTCCCCGCCCCCAGCCAGCTGGCCAGCGGGGGAAGCCCCGCCCCCTACAGTCACCATGCAGTTTTAGAGCTCCTGCAGGTCCGTTTTTAAAATATGTGCCTTTAAGGCTGAGCAGGAAGCAGGAAACAGGAAGGGCTTCGGAGAACGGCCCCTCCCTTTGTTTTGCTTTCGTTTTCAGATCAAGTAAAGTTCTGCAGGAACAAGACCCACTAAGTATTTGTGTGTGAGAGAGAGGGAGGGGGCAGGGGGTTCCCTGGTTTGGAGGCCCTTTAGAAAGCGTGGGGGGAGGGAAATGTCTACTGGGCACTCTGTTATTCCCTATGGAGAACGATTCCCATAGGGAATAATGGGGAATTGATCCGCGGGTGTTGAGGGCTCTGGGGAGGCTATATTTTGAGGTAGATGCACCAAATTTTTAGTATAGCATCTAGTGCCTCTCCCCAAAATACCCCCCCAAGTTTCAAAACGATTGGACCAGGGGGTCTAATTCTATGAGCCCCAAAAGATGGTGCCCCTATCCTTCATTATTTCCTATGGAAGAAAGGCATTTAAAAAGGTGTGCTGTCCCTTTAAATGTGATAGCCATAACTTCCTTGGAGTTCAATTATGCTTGTCACAGCCTTGTTCCTGGCTCCACCCCCAAAGTCCCCAGATATTTCTTGAATTGGACTTGGCAACTCTAATTGGGCCCCAACTTTTTTTGACACCAGGGACCGGTTTTATGAAAGACCATTTTTCCATGGACCGGTGGCAGTGGGGATGCAAGAGATTTTGCTGCCCCAGGCTGCCCCCATGCCCACACCCTGCCCCCCACGGGGGTCTTTAAATAAGGAGTAGGTGAAGGACTCTGCTTCACTCCGTGGCCCGGTTGCTAACAGGCCACGGACCGGTACCAGTCCACGGCCCAGAGGTTGGGGACCCCTGACTTAGAACACTCCGTGAGAGCTTTAATTAATACATATATTGAAAACACAGTTTTAAACCACAGTATTTTTCACCTATTAATTTAGAACTATTTTATAGACCAGTTTGCAATATACAGTATTTTTTTTCTTCGTTTGTAGGACTCTCTGAAGTCCAGTGCAGGTGTGAATGCAGTTCCCAAAACTGGTGTGGCTACAACTGGACAGCTGCTTCCGTCCAGTTTCAGAGTGAATCCTTCCTCAGGCAGCTCACCAAGGGATACAATTTCAATTTGGCACTGTTCTGTCTGTCTCCAAAGGATCAAGCACGGCTCCGCACTTCTCTTTGTCCCTGGCTTCTCTTGAAAGGGCCCTTTGGGAACTGCAGTCACACCTGCATTGGACTTCAGGAAGTCCTACAAATGAAGAAAAAACATTGCATATTGTAAAATGGCCTGTGAAATGATTCTAAATTCATATGTGGAAAATACTGTGGTTTAAAACTTTGTTTTCAATATATGTATTCGTTAAAACTGTCAAGTCGGCTGATTCAATAACGAGGCCTTGTTGATACAAAGTAACTAGTTTATTGATATCATTGTTCTCGACTACAGGGAGATTGAAAGACTGAGGTTCATACAGTAAAATGTATTCATATAAGGTACACTTCAAAAGGATTCTTAAGAGAGGGGCACTATGCGGGGCACATTCACACACTGATGTTACAATTTCGTTCTCAGGCTGATCCTGGCCTTGAGCGTCTCCTCCCACGATGCCCAGCCTGAGAAGGCACTATAATCTCTTTCACATATTCCCATTTCAAAGCAAACTACATAACAAAGGAAGGGGGGAAAGGAGAGTCCAAGCTAGCAGCATTGGCTTTTACCCAGGATGCTTCTCTCCTGAACCAAAGATTAAGTACAGACTTGACCAGAGTTAAAGCAGACTTGACAAAAACTCTCACAGAGTGTACTAGGTGATATACCTTACTTATACCTGTGAGCGCTCTGGTTTCACGATCTCCAGGTGGGACCTGGGGAGCTCTCAAAATTCCAACTGATCTCCAGGGGACGGACATCAGTTCCCCTGGAGAAAGTTGCAGCTTTGGAGGGTGGAATCCATAGCAGTGTCCCTGCTGAGGACTATGACCTCCAAAACCCAAACCCCGCTCTCCCCATAGGCAAGGCCAGCCCTAGACCGTCTGGCACCCTAGGCAAGGCTAGAGATGTAAAATTTCAGGAAATTTTAAAGCTCCGAAAAAACCCTAGTTTTTTCCCGGGTTTTTTTTTTTTTTCTCGGGGAAAAAAATGGAAATTTTCAGAAAAATTGAAAAAAAAATGCCACGTTAGCACTTCTTTTTTCTTTTCCAGACTGAAAGTCATTCTGTTACTTTAGGAACGTAAAATACGACCATGGGCAATTTTACTTGGCATGAAATTATCACAACAAGCATATTAAAAATATAGTGTATCCAAACAATTATTACAAACAGAATTTACCTTTTAAATAATATTTATTTGTAATTGTAACAAACGGAACAACCATCTCCTGAACTGTTTACTAGTTTATGTGGAACAGACAAAAAAAGCCTCCGCAAAACAATTTTAAAAAATCCAGAGGGAACAATTATTTATATTTCCTCTCCACAGTATTAAATAACAATAAAAAACTCATTCTCAAAAAAGAACTGAAGAGGGGGGGAAGTGTATAGAAAGGAGTGTCGGACTAAATTTCAATGAATGGGCATGACTCAGGACTTGCTTGTCCTCAGTGCACAGAAATTAGAATAATCTGATACCAGACATATTTTTTTAGCAATGTTTTGGGAAATATTTGAACACCTTTCTTAAAATATTTTATGATGTTAAAATAACATGTTCCATAATCTATCTATCTATCTATCTATCTATCTATCTATCTATCTATCTATCTATCTTTCCAATTTTTCAGAAAAAAAAACAAAAAAGGCTTCAGGAAAAAAATGGGGGGGGGGGTCCAAATATTTCCAGTTTTTTTCCGGGCCTTCACATCTCTAGGCAAGGCTAACTTCCGGTGCCCCTCTCCCACGGGCTGATAATGCCACCAAGTCACACAGGATGCTCAATGTCACGTTCTCCGGGCGCAGGCAGGCAGGAGTCCAAAGCCAGTCCAAGGTCAAAGTCCAGGAAGTCAAGCAGGAGCCAAGTCATCAATGCAGAATCACAAACCAGAATCAGAAGTCAATGTCCAAAAGCCAAAAGGTCAGGGTGCCAAGGAAATCAAGCAGATCAGGATCAGGAAAAAGCGTGGATGCAAGCCAGAGAATAGACTTGTTGCTTCCATGAGGTTACCAGGTCCTGGGTGGGAGCTATATGGGAGTCTCAATCAGCCTGCTCCCTGGGTGGCAGTGACTCTGCTAGAACTCAGGGCTGAGAGATCTGAAGCCTCGGCGTGCCTCATGTCTTCGCTCTGAAAGTTCTTTCCGGAGCCTGCTTCGAACTCTTGAGATGGGAGGAGGAGAGCCCGGAGGAGATTGATCGTCAACAGCTGACACTGCTGCCTGGAGAGTGATTGATGGGCCAGCTGCTGTTTGTTCAGCTGAGGAACTGGCTGGCAACCCTTCCAGGTCTGTTAACCCTTCCAGCTCCTCCTCGTCAGGGCTCACGACACTCAATTTGGTGCCCCCAGAAGCCCGGCACCCTAGGCAGTCACCTAGTTTGCCTAGTAGCTGGGCCAGCCCTGCCCATAGGAGTGCCAGCCCAACATTTAGGAACACCTGAAATCTGAAGGGAGGGGTTTAGGGAGGGGAGGGGCTTTGATAGGGTATAATACCATGAAGTCCACCCTCCCAAAGCAGCCGTTGTCTCCAGTTTTGAAGCAGAGGTTAGATGACCCACCTCACAGCAATGCTGATTTTGTGAATTAGGCAGATCGTGAGAAGGAGGGCAGGAAGGGTTGCATCAGGGCTTCGTTCTCATGGCTCCTTCTTACGTGCCCAGGGAAATGCAGATTGCCATTTTGGGGTGCGCCAGCAATAAGGTTGCCATGTCCCCCACACTCTCCAGAGAGGGGACTGTTTTTGCATGCGCAAAACCCACGGGGCACAATGATGTCACTCAGAAGTGACATCATCATGCCAGCGACATCGCACGCTGGACACTCCAGCAATTTGGGAGGGAAAACTCTATTTGTACCATAAAGTTTTCCTCTCAAATTGCTAGGGTGTCCGGGAAACTATAGAGTTTTCCCGGACTCTCATAGAGCGGCCAGCACACGATGTCGCTCTAAGAGACAGGAGGCTGGACTAAGATAGACCACTGGTCTGACCCAACAGAGTTCTTCTGATGTTCTTACGAAGGCCTCAGCCTCTATGCCCTGGTGTTGGCCCTCCAGAGGAATTGGTTGACCACCGTGTGAGGCAGGATGCTGGACCAGATAGACCATTAGTCTAATCCAGTGGGGCAATTCTGATGTTCTTATGAAGGCCTCAGCCTCTCTGCCCTGTGGTTGGTCCTCTAAAGGAACTGGTTGGACACTGTGTGAGACAGGATGCTGGAGTAGATAGACCACTGGTCTGATCCAGCAGGGCTCTTCTGATTTTCTTATGAAGGCCTCAACCTCTCAGCCCTGTTGTTGACCCTCCAGAGGAACTGGTTGCCCACTGTGTGAGACAGGACGCTGGATTAGATGGGCCCTCATGGGTGTGATCCAACAGGGCTCTTCTGATTTTCTTATGAAAGCCTCTCCGCCCTCTTGTTGGCCCTCCAGAGGAACTGGATGGCCACAGTATGAGACAGGAGGCTGGACTAGATAGATCATTAATCTGACCCAGCAGGGCTCTTCTGATGTTC
Source organism: Heteronotia binoei (assembly GCF_032191835.1). Lineage (NCBI taxonomy): Eukaryota > Metazoa > Chordata > Lepidosauria > Squamata > Gekkonidae > Heteronotia > Heteronotia binoei. The sequence continues at coordinate 122,722,921 of NC_083230.1, forward strand.
TTTGAAGGCCTCGGCCTCTCTGCCCTGTTGTTGGCCTCCTAGAGGAACTGATTGGCCACTGTGTGAGACAGAAGGCTGGAATAGACAGACCACAGGTCTGATCCCGCATGGCTCTTCGGATGTTCTCGCGTTGCTTCCCCTTTGGTCTGTCACATTTCAAAAGCTCCAGAGAACACAAGAACATAACATTATGACAGCTCACTGCCGTCTCTAAACCATAAAAGCAAACTCTTCCCCTCCCTCCCCGCAAGCCAAGGCGGTCGGGCTTTGCTGGGGGCTCCTGTCTCCGAACTAACCAGCTCGAAACTACCTAAAAGGCTCTGACAGGTAATTTCTACCATGAGAGAGGATAGCAATTTCATTGTCCAGGGGGAAAGATATCCAATGGGATCGGAAAACACTTACGCCTGCGAAACAGGGGTTTAATACGATAACAATTCCAAGGACCGCAGTAAGTAATTTTCTCAGCCGCACCTTTCTTTGCCTTCCAAGCTGCCAGCAAAGGTTCACGTCGCTTTTGCTTTTTTTAAAGGGGAGAGGGGAGATAAAAATCCAAAGAGTTTAAAAAAAAAAAAAAAGCGGATGAATCTCGGTGGAATAAATCAGAGATCTCACCCATGAAGGGTGATTACGCATCTCTCCGGGACTGGCAAGGACCCGCCGGCTTGTTTCTCTCCTCTCTCGCACCGCCCTGAGAATTATGGCCTTTTCTACATACGGTTCAGGAAAAATGGTCATTTTTTTCTGCGGAGGTGAAATGGGGCTGCCTGAACACCATTTTTCGCTGAGAATCCTAAAAGGGACAGTGGAGGAGCAAAGGAAGGGAGGGGATGGAAGATTTTGCTTTCATGGTGAGTAAAGAGAGCCTCCAAGTTCAGAGGCAGCCTATGAATCCCAGAACCAGGAGGCAACATCAGGGGAAGGCCTCAACCTCTCTGCCCTCTTGTTGGCCCTGTACAGGAACTGGCTGGCCGCTTTGTGAGGCTGGTGTAGGGTTGCCAATCCCCAGTTGGGGGCAAGGGATCCCCCGGTTTGGAGGCCCTCCCCCCGCTTCAGGGTCGTCAGAAAGCAGGGGGAGGGGAGGGAAATGTCTGCTGGGAACTCTATTATTCCCTAAGGTGATTTATCCCCATAGAAAATCATGGAGAATTGACCTGTGAGTATCTGGGGCTCTGGGGGGGCTGTCTTTTGGGGTAGAGGCACCAAAAATGCAGTATAGCATCTAGTGCCTCTCCCCAAAATACCCCCCAAGTTTCAAAATGATTGGACCAGGGGGTCTAATTCTATGAGCCCCAAAAGATGGTGCCCCTATCCTTCATTATTTCCTATGGAAGGAAGGCATTGAAAATGTGTGCCGTCCCTTTAAATGTGATGGCCAGAACTCCCTTTGGAGTTCAATTATGCTTGTCACAGCCTTGATCTTAGCTCCACCCCAATGTCTCCTGGCTCCACCCCCAAAGTCTCCTTGCTGCACCCCAAAGTCCCCAGATATTTCTTGAATTGTTCTTGGCAACCCTAGGCTGGTGGCTGCACTAGATTAAGTATGCAACAAACTGCTTGTATTTCAGCCCACAGTACCTGATCCCCTTATCTGATGAAGTGTGCTTAGAGAGCACATGAAAGCTCACGTTCTGAATAAAACTTGGTTGGTCTTAACGGTACAACTTGACTCCTGCTTTGTTTCCTAGTTTTTATTTTGCAATAATAATGCTGGTCAGTTTCCTGGCCTTATCCATACACATTGAGAGACCTGGTATTCCAAAGAGATCAATGTTCCCTCAAAGCTGCAGAGTCTTGTGAGCAAAAATTCTAAGCTATTGGCATTAAAAGTTGTGAGCCACTGGCATTGAAGTTCTAAGCTACTGGCATTAAAGTTGGGAGCTCCTGCATAAATTAGTGCGCTCTGGGGCCATCCTTCCTGAGCGAAGACAAAAATGTGTGAGCTGGAGGCTAAAAAGCTGTGAGCTAGCTCACCCTAACTCAGCTTAGAGGGAACACTGATGGAGATGCCCACGTAATGGATCGGGAATCTCCATCTATTGTTGTCTCTGCAGCCAGATCATGGAAACCTCTCCGGGCCAAGATTCACAAACCTCTCCAAGCGTTTTGCTGCCTTTATATTTAAAAGATTTGCCACCAGGGATTTTACCCAGTTGCCTTCTTGCAAAGCGATAAACTTTCACAATTGTGCAGTCATCGTTAACACAGTTGACAACTGTTTTCTCTCTGTCTTCCTAGTGACATGCCGATTTGGAAAAATTACAGGTTCAATCTTTTTTCTTCTGGTGGGCCATTTTAAGATTTTCCACCTTCAGGGCACACGACTTGTCTACTGTCTCTCCAGGTAATTCTTATTCAGCCTGGGGTTTTTTGTAGCAGGAACTCCTTTGCGTATTGGGCCACACCCCCTGATGTAGCCAAGCCTCTAAGACAGGGGTGGCCAACGGTACAACTCCCATCAGCCCCAGCCATTGGCCATGCTTGCTGGGGTTAATGGGAGTTGTAGGCAAAAAACATCTGGAGAGCTACCGCTGGCCACCCCTGCTCTAAGACCTTACAGGGCTTACTGTAAGCTCTTGGAGGATTGGCTCCATCGGGGGCAGAGCCTAATATGCAAAGGAATTCCTGCTACAAAAAAAACCCCTTCCTCCAAAGAGCTCAGGGCATCATACGCAGCTCCGTCCCACTTACCGCCTTTGTTTCCCATCACTGCTCTGAGAGGAAGCAAGAACAAAGTATTCTGTGCCAGCACCATAGAGTTTCTAGCAATTCCTACAGCTACCCATTGTCACTTCCGGGTTGTACCCAGAAGTGACCATGGGTCGTTGTAGGAATTGCTGGAAACTCTATGGTACCTGGAAGCAGGGGTCACTTTGTAGAAAAAAGAGATGCCGGAGCTCATTAGCACAACTCATTTGCATATGCCACCCTGTCCTGACATCACAGACAGGAGCGCTAAATTATAACAGCTCAGCATCTACCTTTGAATGCTTCTTGAATTACCTGCTGGACTCTTGGTTTTTTCTATTGCCAGACAGAGATAGGGCTGCCCCAAGTCCAATTCAAGAAATATCTGGGGACTTTGGGGGTAGAGCCAAAAGCACAATCGAAGCAAAGGGAGTTCTCATCATCATAGTTAAAGAGACTGCTACAGCACCAACCCCAAATCAGACTTTTCCCTGCAGCCACTGTGGCCGGACCTGCCTGTCCCACATTGGTCTTGTCAGCCACCAGCGAGCCTGCAGCAAACGTGGACTATTGCACCCTTCTTAAATCTTCGTTCGCGAAGCCAAGCCGAGAGAGAGAGAGAGTTAAAGAGACAGCACACTTTTAAAATGCCTTCCCTCCACTAGAAATAATGAAGAATAGGGGCATCTTCTTTGGGGGCTCATAGAATTGGACTCCCTGGTCCAATCTTTTTGAAACTTGGAGGGTGTTTTGAAGAGAGTCATCGGATGCTACGCTGAAAATTTGGTGCCTCTACCTCTTAAAACAGCGCCCCCCCGGGAGCCTCAGATACTCGAGGATCAATTCTCCATTCTACCCTATGGGAATCAGTCTCCATAGGGAATAATAGAGTGCCCAGCAGACATTTCCCTCCCCCCCCTGCTTTCTGATGACCCTGAAGCGGTGAGAGGGCCTCCAAAATGGGGGATCCCCTGCCCCCACCTGGAGATTGGCAACCCTAGACAGAGAGCACATATTAATCCTGCGCGTCCAATGATGCTCCTGCACGTGTGGATCAGATGTAAGATGCCTTACATCCTACGCTGATCCCGCTTGACTCTTCCCAATTACCTGCTCTGCAGCCCTCGGAGAGACAAGAAAAGAGGGAGAGATAACCTTGATGTTTCGCCAAGCTGGGTAAGGGAGAAAATAACCTTTCATAAAAATGGAAATGTTTTTAAAAGAGCCGGGGAGGGGGGAATGGGGGGCAGGAGGTGAGGGCTTCCATCCCGCCTGCGAACAACCTGGTTGAGCATTTCTCCTTCCGTTCAAATATAAACTGAAAGAGAGCCTCTTCGATCACGCCGATGATCAGCAACGAATCGCTCCCTTTGCGAGTGCTAATGGCGGCAGCAATTTGCAGGAATCAAAAGTCACTTGCCTTTCTCGGGTCATTTTACTAAACCATCACAAGGGCTAACTGTTGGCATCAGTTTCACAATCAAGGGGGAGGGGCAGAATGTGGGCGTTTTCACACATAGTGGTTAAGTGTGTAGACTCCTATCTGGGAGAACGGGGTTTGCTTCCGCAGTCCTCCACTTGCACCTGCTGCAATGGCCTTGGGTCAGTCACAGCTCTCACAGAGCTGTCCCTGAAAGGGCAGCTTCTGGGAGAGCTCTCTCAGCCTCACCTACCTCACAGAGTGCCTGTTGTGGGGGGAAAAGATAAAGAAGATTGTAAGCCACTCTGAGACTGATTCAGAGAGAAGGGCAGGGTATAACTTTGCAGTCTTTTTCTTCAAACATGTTTTTTGAAGGGGGGCAAAATTAAAAAATGACGCCCCCTTATGGGACATTCTATCTTATGGTCCCAAAGAATACAATGGACTCCATACCCAATTTGGCACACACACCCCTCTGTCAGCGCCTGGGAAAAGCACCCCCCTCTGCCCCTGCCCCCCAGATCCGGCCCTGTCCCCAAGTAATGTAGTTTCCATCCACATCAGTGACCCTTTGCAAAGTGCATTGAAAGTGGATTCGAAGTGTGTTCTTTAATCCCGACTTGGACCATTTCCATAAGAACATAAGAGAAGCCATGTTAGATCAGGCCAATGGCCCATCCAGTCCAACACTCTGTGTCACACAGTGGCAAAAATTTATATATATATATATATATATATATATATATATATACACACACACACACTGTGGCTAATAGCCACTGATGGACCTCTGCTCCATATTTTTATCTAAACCCCTCTTGAAGATGGCTATGCTTGTGGCCGCCACCACCTCCTGTGGCAGTGAATTCCACATGTTAATCACCCTTTGGGTGAAGAAGGACTTCCTTTTATCTGTTTTAACCTGTCTGCTCAGCAATTTCATCGAATGCCCACGAGTTCTTGTATTGTGAGAAAGGGAGAAAAGTACCTCTTTCTCTACTTTCTCCATCGTATGTATAATCTTGTAAACCTCTATCATGTCACCCCGCAGTTGACGTTTCTCCAAGCTAGAGTCCCAAGCGTTTCAACCTTTCTTCATAGGGAAAGTGTTCCAGCCCTTTAATCATTCTAGTTGCCCTTTTCTGGACTTTCTCCAATGCTATAATATCCTTTTTGAGGTGCGGCGACCAGAACTGCACACAGTATTCCAAATGAGACCGCACCATTGATTTATACAGGGGCATTATGATACTGGCTGATTTGTTTTCAATTCCCTTCCTAATAATTCCCAGCATGGTGTTGGCCTTTTTTATTGCAAACGCATACTACTTCTGCAGTAGTGAAATTCCCCACGTCGACTTCTTAAAACTGTGCATTATGTAACGCTTTCCACAATGCATTTTTCTTCACCAGAGAGGGAAAACTGCAGGTTTGACCCCGGTGAGGGAAAATCTACTGTGGAAAGTATCACATAATGCGCAGTTCTGCAAACAACGCGGGGACTTCCACTACTGCGCCAACAGTGCTGGATATCCCAGGCCAGCCCAGTCTCCTCAGATCTCAGAAGCTAAGCAGAGCGAAACCTGGCAGGTACTAGGATGGGAGACCCTGTTGGAATACCAGAAGCGGGAGGCAAAGGCAGGCTGTATCAAGCCTCTTCTCTGAACGTCCTCCTTGCCCCAGTAGGGGTCGCAAGAAGTTGCCATGACTTCCAGGCATACACACACGTGCATGCACACACATACACACAAAAACACACACACACAAAAAAAAAAACCTCTGAAAGTTTGTTATTTAAAAAGGTAAGGGTAGCCCCCTGTGCAAGCACCAGTCGTTTCCGACTCTGGGGTGACGTCGCATCACAATGTTTTCACGGCAGACTTTTGAATGGGGTGGTTTGCCCTTGCCTTCCCCAGTCATCTACGCTTTCCCCCCACCCCCCAGCAAGCTGGAGACTCATTTTACGGACCTCGGAAGGACGGAAGGCTGAGTCAACCTGGAGCCGGCTACCTGAACCAGCTTCCACTAGGGTTGCCAAGTCCAAATCAAGAAATATCTGGGGACTTTGGGGGTGGAGCCAGGAGAAATTAGGGGTGGAGCCAAGATCAAGGCTGTGACAAGCACAATGGAACTCCAAAGGGAATTCTGGCCATCACATTTAAAGGGACGGCACACCTTTTCAATGCCTTCCTTCCATAGGAAATAATGAAGGATAGGGGCACCTTCTTTTGGGGCTCATAGAATAGGACCCCCTGGTCCAATCGTTTTGAAACTTGGGGGATATTTTGGGGAGAGGCACTAGATGCTGTACTGAAAATTTGGTGCATCTACCTCATAAAAACAGCCCCCCCAAAGCCCCAGATACCTGCAGATCAATTCTCCATTATTTTCTATGGGAATAAATCTCCATAGGGAATAATGCAGTGTCCAGCAGACATTTCCCTCCCCTCCCCACACTTTCCGACGACCCTGAAGCGGGGGGAGGGCCTCCAAACCGGGGGATCCCCTGCCCCCACCTGGGGATTGGGAACCCTAGCTTCCACTGGGATCGAATGCAGGTTGTGAGCAGAGGGCTCCGACTGCAGTACTGCAGCTTTACCACTCTGCATTTAATGTGTATGAGATAGTGGACGATGCTGATTGGACTCAGGATACATAATCCCAAGATTCTTGCCTCACCTCTCCCCTCTTAAAAAGCAAGGTTCTAGGCCTTACAAGAAGATAGGCTAGAAAGCGCAGCGACAAGAAAGCATTTTCTTAATCATATGCCTTATTTATACCCATTTTTGTCCCCAATGGGGACCCAAAGCTGCTCACGTGGTCTCCACTCCTCCAGTTTATCCACACACAACAACCCTATGAGACAGGTTTGGTTGAGAATATCTGACTGACCTGAGGTCATCAGGTGAGCGTCCATGGCAGAGTGGGGATAATAACAACAACAACAATAGTAATTTTTTTAAAAAAATTATATCCCGCCCTCCCCACCGAGGCAGGCTCAGGGCGGCTTCGAACCTGGACCTCCCAGATTCTAGTCTGACAATAGCACCAATACACTATGTCGGCTCTCCTCCAAGGAAGTCATAGAATCATAGAGTTGGAGGGGACCTCTAGGGTCATCGAGTCCACCCCCCTGCACAATGCAGGAAACTCACAAACACCTCCCCCTAAATTCACAGGATCTTCATTGCTGTCAGATGGCCCTCTAGCCTCTGTTGAAAAACCTCCAAGGAAGGAGAGCCCACCACCTCCCGAGGAAGCCTGTTCCACCGAGGAACCGCTCTCACGGTCAGGAAGTTCTTAGAATCATAGAGTTGGAAGCGACCTCCAGGGTCATCTAGTCCAACCCCCTGCACAATGCAGGAAACTCACAAACACCTCCCCCTAAATTCACAGGATCTTCATTGCTGTCAGATGGCCATCGAGCCTCTGTTGAAAAAGCTCCAAAGAAGGAGAGAGCCCACCACCTCCCGAGGAAGCCTGTTCCACTGAGGAATCGCTCTAACTGTCAGAAAGTTCTTCCTAATGTTGAGCCGGAAACTCTTTTGATTTCATTTCAACCCATTGGTTCTGGTCCTACGTTCTGGGGCCACAGAAAACAATTCCATACCATCCTCTATATGACAGCCCTTCAAGTACTTGAAGATGGTGATCCTATCACCTCTCAGCCACCTCCTCTCCAGACTAAACATGCCCAGCTCCTTCAACCTTTCCTCATAGGACTTGGTCTCCAGATCCCTCACCATCTTCGTCGCCCTCCTCTGGATCGGTTCCAGCTTGTCTATATCCTTCTTAAAATGTGGTGCCCAAAACTGAACACAAGACTCCAGGTGAGGCCTCACCAGAGCAGAGTAAAGCGATACCATCACGTCACGTGATCTGGACATTCTGCTTCTGTTGATACAGCCCAAAATTGCATTTGCCTTTTTAGCCACCGCATCACACTGCTGACGCATGTTTAGCAATTGGAATTCTAAGGGGAGGGGCTTCAGCGCCCCATTGTAAATCCATGCTGCCACTCACATCATGAGTCGGAAACCCATTTAATGGGATCAACTCGTGTGAATAAAAGGGCAGGTTAAGGGGCTGCCAGCTCCAGGTTGGGAAATCCCTGGGCATCTGGAGGTGCGGTCTGGGCAAGGCCTTGGAGGGGTATAATGCCACAAAGTTCAACCTCCAAAGTAGCTGTTTTTCTCCAGGGAAATTGATCCCGGTCAGGGGTGGAATGCTAGCAGGAGCTCCTTTGCATATTAGGCCACGCACCCCCTGATGTAGCCAATCCTCCAAGAGCTGACAAAAAGAGCCCTGTGAGCCCTGTAAGCTCTGGGAGGATTGGCTACATCAAGGGGTGCGTGGCCTAATATGCAGAAAGAGCTCCTGATAGAATCCCACCCCTGATTCCCGGTAAGGCTGGAGATCAGCTGAAATTGTGACAGAGGTTGTGAAAGAGGTTGCGAAATTGTGAAAGAGGCATAGAGTTGCCAATCCCCAGTGGGGGCAGGGGATCCTCCGGTTCGCAGGCCCTCCCCCCGCTTCAGGGTCGTCAGAAAGCGGGGGGGGGGGGGAGGGAAATGTCTGCTGGGAACTCTATTATTCCCTAGGGAGATTTATTCCCGTAGAAAATAATGAAGAATTAATCTGTGGGTATCTGGGGCTCTGGGGGAAGGCTGTTTTTGGAGGTAGAGGCACCAAATTTTCAGTATAGCATCTAGTGCCTCTCCCCAAAGTACCCCCCAAGTTTCAAAAAGATTGGACCACGGGGTCCAATTCTATGAGCCCCCAAAGAAGGTGCCCCTATCCTTCATTATTTCCTATGGAAGGAAGGCATTGAAAAGGGTGTGCCGTCGCTTTAAATGTGATGGCCAGAACTCCCTTTGGAGTTCAATTATGCTTGTCACAGCCTTGATCTTGGCTCCACCCCTAATGTCTCCTGGCTCCTCCCCCAAAGTCTCCTGGCTCCACCCCCAAAGACCCCAGATATTTCTTAAATTGGACTTGGCAACCCTATACAGGCAGCACGAGGTTAGTACTATAGAGAAAAAGACTGTGAAGAGAAAAAGACTGTGAAGTGGGATAATTGGTTTCTTTAAGTTTCTGTGTACAGTCTGGATGAAAGAATTCATTACAGGCTGTTCTCTGATGATTCTGGTTCTTGCGTCTTCAGCAGACTCTTAACCTTCTAAAAGTGCCTTTATGCACTTTAAAAGCGCCTGTGATTTTTCTGCAGACTGCTTTGGATTCATTTTGGTGCAGGCAGTTTGAGAACAGAGGTCATGTCTAAGGGCCTGAGTGCACTCGTGCGTTTCACATTGCAGTCTGTCTAAGGCAGAAGCTTTGGATTACTAAAGTGCCTTTTGAGCACATTTATACGGTTTGCCTTAGATTGTTTAGGAACAGAGTCTACTCAGAAGTAGAGGCCAAAAGAGTTTCCCCTGTTACATATATGTTTTGATAGTATAGCTTCACCCTGATGTTTTTTTTTTTTCATTTATAGTACCAGGAGGTTGGCAACTCTGCTAGGGAAGCTTCCGAGCAGAGCTCGTTCCAAATTTTGTGACAGCTCTCTTTAGTTCAGTCTGAAACTTCAACTTCTCGATTCATTATTTTCCCGCTGCTTATTTAAAGCTATTTACCTCTGGTCTCTCTGCAGAGCACAAAGCGGCTGGCAAAACGGCTTTACGGTTTCGTGCTCCGAATAAAAACCCTTAAGTGTTCTTTTTTCTCACAGCCAATTTAAGGGCTTCCAATCCAACAGCTGCAGAACGGATGCCTGATTTGGCACCCTTTGACATACCGGGTTGCCAATCTCCAGGCGGGACTTGCAGATCTCCTGCTATTATAATTGATATCTGGGTGACAGAGATCTGGTCCCCTGGAGAAAATTAAAAAGAGCACTGTGCCTATTGTATTATTTGCCATTAGGGTTGCCAAGTCCAATTTAAGAAATATCTGGGGACTTTGGGGGTGGAGCCAGGAGACTTTAGGGGTGGAGCCAGGAGACATTAGAGGTGGAGCCAAGATCAAGGCTGTGACAAGCATAATTGAACTCCAAAGGGAGCTCTGGCCATCACATTTAAAGGGACGGCACACCTTTTCAATGCCTTCCTTCCATAGGAAATAATGAAGGACAGGGGCACCTTCTTTTGGGGCTCATAGAATTGGACCCCCCAGTAAAATCTTTTTGAAACTTGGGGGGTACTTTGGGGAGAGGCACTAGATGCTACACGGATAATTTGGTGCCTCTACCTCAAAAAACAGCCCCCCCAGAGCCCCAGATACCCACCGATCCATTATTTTCTATGGGAATAAATCTCCCTAGGGAATAATAGAGTTCCCAGCAGACATTTCCCTCCCCGCCACCACCCCGCTTTCTGACGACCCTGAAGCGGGGGGAGGGCCTCCAAACCAGGGGATCCCCTGCCCTCACCTGGGGATTGGCAACCCTATTTGCCATTGTGCCTTGCAAGTCTGCATAGGTGTTTGTGCTCCATCTGAAAACTGCTTACATTCAGTGGTTACTAACCACATTTCTGATTCCGCTTTTTGAAGTGTATTATCATCTCTTGAAAAAGGAGAGCCAGTTTGGTGCAGTCGTGAAGTGCGTGGACTCTTATCTGGGAGAACTGGGTTTGATTCCCCACTCCTCCGCTTACAGCTGCTGGAATGGCCTTGGGTTAGCCATAGCTCTTTATAGGAGTTGTTCTTGAAAGGGCAGCTTCTGGGTGAGCTCTCTCAGCCCCAGCCACCTCAGAGAGTGTCTGTTGTGGGGGAAGGAGATAAAGGAGATTGTAAGCCACTCTTGAGTCTCTGATTCCGAGGGAAGGGTGGGGTATAAATCTGCGGTTCTTCTTTTCTTCAAAAGTTGGTGCATTCAAAGTTATAGCTAGTATGGAACATAAGAACATAAGAGAAGCCATGTTGGATCAGGCCAATGGCCCATCCAGTCCAACACTCTGTGTCACACAGTGGCAAAATTTTTTATATATACACACACACTGTGGCTAATAGCCACTGATGGACCTCTGCTCCATATTTTTATCTAAACCACTCTTGAAGGTAGCTATGCTTGTGGCCGCCACCACCTCCTGTGGCAGTGAATTCCACATGTTAATCACCCTTTGGGTGAAGAAGGACTTCCTTTTATCCGTTTTAACCTGTCTGCTCAGCAATTTCATCGAATGCCCACGAGTTCTTGTATTGTGAGAAAGGGAGAAAAGTACCTCTTTCTCTACTTTCTCCATCCCACGCATTATCTTGTAAACCTCTATCATGTCACCCCGCAGTCGACGTTTCTCCAAGCTAAAGAGTCCCAAGTGTTTCAACCTTTCTTCATAGGGAAAGTGCTCCAGCCCTTTAATCATTCTAGTTGCCCTTCTCTGGACTTTCTCCAACGCTATAATATATAATATAATAATGGAGTATTAATGAAATATGTAGAACGGAATACGTAAATGATGAAACTTGCAGAAATCGTCTGAGACAGAGTGTCTATTGAGCAGCAAGTAGGAGATAAAATTAGAATGAGAAAGAGTTCAAAAATGAGCTATAAATGTATTGTAAGGCATATAAATGTAGTTTAATGTAGAAACTGATGGATAATACGCTTTGAATATCAATCCCTTTAAATTTTTGGCATATTAAAGCTTATAGCAAGTATGTGGCATTGGTGAAATATGTAATATAGAAAATGTACTAATGATTAAATCACTGTAGAAAATGTCTTAAAAGTTCTAATGAAGGGGACGCTGGGGAGAAGTAACTCTTTTACCTCTTTGTTTAATATATCCTGTATAAATATGTTTTATAAGCAATGTATGACCCCTTTCTTCCCTTCTGTAACCTTTTTATGCTATCATTTTGTTTTTAAAATAAAAAAAATACAAGAAATTGCCCACATAGAAGAAGACTGCAGATTTATACCCCACCCTTCTCTCTGAACCAGAGTCTCAGAGTAGCTTACAATCTCCTTTATCTCCTTCCCCCACAACAGACACTCTCTGAGGTGGCTGGGGCTGAGAGAGCTCACCCAGAAGCTGCCCTTTCAAGGACAGCTCTGCGAGAGCTCTGGCTGACCCAAGGCCATTCCAGCAGGTGCAAATGGAGGAGTGAGGAATCAAACCCGGTTCTCCCAGATAAGAGTCCACACACTTAACCACTACACCAACCATAGAATATTAGAATATCAGGGAAGCTCCTAGTCTGGTTTTCTTCCAGATCAACTTTTCTTTAAAAAATGCAAGAATCTTTTCTATGTGCAGTAGGGGTCGTTCATTCACATGACCGAGCCCCCAATAGTCCAAACTAGGGTTTCCTGTTTATCTGCTATGTGTAAGGCCTTATGTTCAGCCCTTTCTGACCCGACACGTCCCAGGTTTGAGATCTCAAATACCTCAGAAGCACTGAAATCAGCACGAGGCCTATCAGCGGTTCCCGTGTGATAGAATCACCTCCAGCTACTCTTTTAGAAAGGGAAAGGCAAGAGAGAGATGTCGGAAATGGAAAGGACAGCAAATAATGGGGAAAAATCCGTCGAGAAAGAGAGAGAGAGAGGGAGAGACGCAATACAGAGAAGATGGAAATTGGAATTATAACCTGCACTATTGAAGTGCTACCTGAGACGTTCTGCCAAGCAATTCCACAGAGCTGTTTAAGAGTCTGGGTGATTTCTTTCTTCTTTTATTTCTTCCTGCTTGGCAGAGTCAGGAAGCTGAGCGGGGCTACGGGAAACTGTTTTACATTTCCCCCAATTCCTTTTTTTTTCCCCTTCAGTATTTGTTACACATCACACTCCCCAACTTTTCATTTTCGAATGAACTTCACGGTGTGTTCCGCCGTCTCAAACGACGGCATGTGGAGGGAGACGGGAATCTGAAATTTTGTTTGAAGCGTTGCGCACGGTGGCGCATGCTTATGTGTTTGCAGAATCGTGCGGGATCACAGTCCTGGAGTTCGGTAATGATTTCTGGAGAAACTGAAAGGTTTCCTGGGGATTTTATTTAAAAAAACCAGTGGTCCTTTTTTGAGGGAATGTGTGCCATTGTTTTTAGAAGATAATGGATTTATATCCCACCCTATACTCTGAATCTCAGAGCGGTCTACAATCTCCTTTCCCTTCCTCCCCCCAGAACACTGTGAGGTACGTAGGGCTGAGGTAGCACTCCCAGAAGCTGCCCTTTCAAGGACAGCTCTGTGAGAACGGTGGCTGACCCAAGGCCATTCCAGCAGCTGCAAGTGGAGGAGTGGGGAATCAAACCTGGTTCTCCCAGATAAGAGAGCTCTGGCTGACAAGGCCATTCCAGCAGCTGCAAGTGGAGGAGTGGGGAATCAAACCCGGTTCTCCCAGATAAGAGAGCTCTGGCTGACCCAAGGCCATTCCAGCAGCTGCAAGTGGAGGAGTGGGGAATCAAACCCGGTTCTCCCAGATAAGAGAGCTCTGGCTGACCCAAGGCCATGCTAGCAGGTGCAAGTGAAGGAGTGGGGAATCAAACCCAGTTCTCCCAGATAAGAGAGCTCTGGCTGACCCAAGGCCATTCCAGCAGCTGCAAGTGGAGGAGGGGGGAATCAAACCCGGTTCTCCCAGATAAGAGAGCTCTGGCTGACCCAAGGCCATTCCAGCAGCTGCAAGTGGAGGAGTGGGGAATCAAACCCGGTTCTCCCAGATAAGAGAGCTCTGGCTGACCCAAGGCCATTCCAGCAGCTGCAAGTGGAGGAGTGGGGAATCAAACCCGGTTCTCCCAGATAAGAGAGCTATGGCTGACCCAAGGCCATGCTAGCAGGTGCAAGTGAAGGAGTGGGAAATCAAACCCAGTTCTCCCAGATAAGAGAGCTCTGGCTGACCCAAGGCCATTCCAGCAGCTGCAAGTGGAGGAGTGGGGAATCAAACCCGGTTCTCCCAGATAAGAGAGCTCTGGCTGACCCAAGGCCATTCCAGCAGCTGCAAGTGGAGGAGTGGGGAATCAAACCCGGTTCTCCCAGATAAGAGAGCTCTGGCTGACCCAAGGCCATTCCAGCAGCTGCAAGTAGAGGAGTGGGGAATCAAACCCGGTTCTCCCAGATAAGAGATGTCAGAAGTGCGTAGAAGTCCTGCAGTATGAGTGTCTGATAAGAGCAGCCTCTGTTAAACAGTCTACAAAGACACAACTCAGTAAGCCGGTTGAAAACAGTTGTATTGGGGTTATAGCATAAGAGTGGTTAAAGGCAGTCCAAAGTAGTCAATGCACAGTTAGTCAGTCCATCCAGGTCAGAAGTACAAAGTCACAAATCCAAATCTTAGTCTACACATACCAGGGTCATTGCCATCATCAGTCAAACGGACAGAGTAACAGTCTCTGTGATCAAATAGCTCAACACGTCTCCAACACTCCTTCCTCCTCATCAACCCAAGGCAAAGTCTAAGGACTAGGTTGTTGGTTCTTATGGTAGAGCTGGCCTATCATGTTCCACCCTACTTAATTGGCTTCACATGCCTCCATTAGCTTCACATGCTTCTCATTGAGCTAGTATAGTTGGAGTTACATAATGTAGCATCAGCAGTTTCTATCTTAAAGTGCCTGGTGCTAACAAGAGAGCTATGGCTGACCCAAGGCCATGCTAGCAGGTGCAAGTGGAGGAGTGGGAAATCAAACCTGGTTCTCCCAGATAATATATATATATAGTACACCGGCGGGGGTCAAGTAAAGGGGGCAGGGGTAGGTAGAAAGTAATATATGGGATAGAGAAAAAAAAGTAGGTATTAATGATATAAGAAATTGAATATAGTGCCATATGTTACTAATAAAATTGTTTGAAACAAACCTGGTTCTCCCAGATAAGAGTCCGCACAAGAACCCACAGGGGTGGAATTCTAGCAGGAGCTTCTTTGCATACTAGGCCACACCCCTGATGTAGCCCATGCTCCAAGAACTTACAAAAAAGACCCTTGTAAGCTCTTGGAGGATTGGCTACATCTGGTGGATGATCTCCAGCGGCATCTGGATCGAGGCGACGTGGCAGTGCTGATGTTGTTAGACCTGTCAGCCGCGTTTGACACGGTCGACCATCGGTTACTGACCCGTCAGCTCACCGACGCAGGGATCAGGGGGTTGGCCTTACAGTGGCTTTCCTCCTTCCCTGATGGACAGGGACAAAGGGTGGCAATTGGGGGAGAGCTGTCCCAGAGGCACTCGCTAGACTGTGGGGTGCCGCAGGGAGCAGTTCTCTCGCCGATGTTATTTAACATCTACTTGTGCCCCCTCGCCCAGATTGCCCGGAGGTATGGGCTGGGGTGTCATCAATATGCGGACGACACCCAGCTCTATCTACTAATGGACGGATGGCCTGACTGCGATCCAAAAAACCTGGACCTAGCGCTGCAAGCCATGGCAGGTTGGCTCAGGCTGTGGGTTGAAGCTGAATCCAACGAAGATGGAGGTCCTTTGCTTGGGTTGTGGCGCTCTGGGAGGAGAAATTCCTCTCCCAGCTGCAGCTTCCAGGTTCGGCAAAAAGGCAGCTCCATGTAGAGGGCAGTACAGTAATCCAGTCTTGAGGTGTCCGTTGCATGGATCACTGTTGCTAGGTCCTGGCGCTCGAGGAAGGGGGCCAACTACCTCGCCCATCTAAGATGAAAAAACCCGGATTTGGCAGTGGCCGCTATCTGGGCCTCCATTGACAATGAAGGCTTCAGTAGGACCCTCAAGCTCTTGACCTGGTGTGACATTGGCCTGATCCAACATGGCTTCTCTTGTGTTCTTATGTGACACAGAGTGTTGGACCGGATGGGCCATTGGCCTGATCCAACATGGCTTCTCTTGTGTTCTTCTGTGACCCAGAGCATTGAACCGGATGGGCCATTGGCCTGATCCAACATGGCTTCTCTTGTGTTCTTCTGTGACCCAGAGCATTGGACCGGATGGGCCATTGGCCTGATCCAACATGGCTTCTCTTGTGTTCTTCTGTGACACAGAGCATTGGACCGGATGGGCCATTGACCTGATCCAACATGGCTTCTCTTATGTTCTTAAGTGACACAGAGTGTTGGACTGGATGGGCCATTGGCCTGATCCAACATGGCTTCTCTTATGTTCTTCTGTGACCCAGAGTGTTGGACTGGATGGGCCATTGACCTGATCTAACATGGCTTCTCTTATGTTCTTATGCGACACAGAGTGTTGGACCGGATGGGGCATTGGTCTGTTCCAACATGGCTTCTCTTATGTTCCTACATTCACCCTCCCCCCCAAAAAAAATTAAAAAGCCAGGTTGCAAATTAATCACTGGAGATCCCTCAATGAAGAATTATAGCCCCCACTTGGCCAAACAATGCAACGCCTTCCTCGCCGCTGTTTTTAACGTAGGGCTCGGGAAAAGCGCACGCTTGGCAGACGCGGCCTTGCATTTTCCGCCCCAGAAGGTCAGAGCTGGTGTGAACCCTCCGGGGCGCATCCTAGGGAGAGAGCTGATTGGAAAAACACAGCCTTGCTGTGCGGCGCTGCTCCGCAACAGGCGAGAACGCATCATCAGCTTGTGCCCTGCAGCCTGTAAACACACCTTCTCAGGAAGGGCTGCCGCAGCGAGAGCCTTCCCTGGGCTCATTAAATGCCATTCAATCCTCCCCTAGCCCAGAGGCTATGGACCCACCTCCTCCGTCACACCCTTAATTGCTCTGTGCCAAGTGGGAGCCGTTGGTGGCGCAGGCAGCTGCCTCTCCCCGCCCCGGTGCTGCAAAGTGCTAAACAATTAGGAAGTGTGGGAATTGCACCACCGCCACGCTTGCTTCCCCTCTGGTAGAAGGAGAGGCAGGCAAGTTCTCTCCAAAGGACAGAACACCTGGATTCGGCCCAGGCAGGGGTGACATGACAGAGGTTTACAAGATGATGCATGGGATAGAGAAGGCAGAGGAAGAAGTCCCTTTTCTCCCTTTCTCACAATACGAGAACTCGCGGACGTTCGATGCAATTGCTCAGCAGTCGGGTTAGAACGGATTAAAGGAAGTCCTTCTTCATCCGAAGAGTGATTAACATGTGGAATTCACTGCCACAGGAGGTGGTGGCAGCTACAGCATAGCCAGCTTCAAGAGGGGATTGGATAAACATCCGGAGCAGAGGTCCATCACAGTGGCTATTAGCTACAGTGTAGTGTTGGAACGCTCTGTCTGGGGCATTATGCTCTGTATTCTTGGTGCTTGGGTGGGTGGGGCACAATGGGAGGGCTTCTAGTGTCCTGACCCCACTGATGGACCACCTGATGGTGCCTGTTAATTTTTTGGGAGGTGCACTGTGTGACACAGAGAGTTGGACTGGAGGGGCCATTGCCCGGATCCAACATGGCTTCTCTTATGTTCTTTTTTCTGCGCAGTGATCCTCTATATTCTTGGTGCTTGGGAGGGGCAACAATGTAAGGACTTCTGGTGTCCTGGCCCCACTGGTGGACCTCCTGATGGTGCCTGGGTTTTTTTGCCACTGTGTGACACAGAGTATAGGAGAGGATGGGCCATTGGCCTGATCCCACATGTCTTCTCTTATGTTTTTGTGTCTGGGGCAGTGATGCTCTATATTCTTGGTGCTTGGGAGGGGCAACAGTGTGAGAATTTCTAGTGTCCTGGCCCCATTGGTGGACCTCCTAATGGCACCTGGGTTTTTTTGGCCACTGTGTGACACAGGGTGTTGGACTGGATGGGCCATTGGCCTGATCCAACATGGCTTCTCTTATGTTCTTATGTGACACAGAGTGTTAGACTGGATGGGCCATTGGCCTGATCCAACATGGCTTCTCTTATGTTCTTATGTGACAGAGTGTTGGACTGGATGGGCCATTGGCCTGATCCAATATGGCTTCTCTTATGTTCTTATGTGACAGAGTGTTGGACTGGATGGGCCATTGGCCTGATCCAATATGGCTTCTCTTATGTTCTTATGTGACAGAGTGTTGGACTGGATGGGCCATTGGCCTGATCCAATATGGCTTCTCTTATGTTCTTATGTGACAGAGTGTTGGACTGGATAGGCCACTGGCCTGATCCAACATGGCTTCTCTTATGTTCTTATGTGACAGAGTGTTGGACTGGATGGGCCATTGGCCTGATCCAACATAGCTTCTCTTATGATCTTATGTGACACAGTGTTGGACTGGATGGGCCATTGGCCTGATCCAACATGGCTTCTCTTATGTTTTTATATGACACAGAGTGTTGGACTGGATGGGCCATTGGCCTGATCCAACATCGCTTCTTTTATGTTCTTATGTGACACAGAGTGTTGGACTGGATGGGCCATTGGCCTGATCCAACATCGCTTCTCTTATAATCTTATGCAGGGTTGCTATCCCTATGGGTAAGTAGGGATGCCCACCTCCAGGTGGACCTCGGGATCCCCCAGACTTCAGAGATTGCTTTCATTGCAGAACATGGCAGCTTTAGAGCGTGGAGTCTACAGCAATGGACCTAGGGTTGTCAGCCTCAAGCTGGTAGCTAGAGACCTCCCAAGATTACATTCAATCTCCAGGTGACAGGGATCAGTTCCCCTGGAGAAAATGGCTGCTTTGGAAGGTGAACTCTATGGCATCGGTGACCAAACTTGCTTAATAATAAGAACCACGTGGAATAAATGGCAGGTGTTTGAGAGACGCAAGACATGAACGTCAGATGTTTGAGAGCCACAAGTGGAGGGAGGGAGGAAGGGAGGGAGGGAGGGAGGGAGGAAGGAAGGAAGGAAGGAAGGAAGGAAGGAAGGAAGGAAGGAAGGAAGGAAGGAAGGAAGGAAGGAAGGAAGGAAGGAAGGAAGGAAGGAAGGAAGGAAGGAAGGAAGGAAGGAAGGAAGGAAGGGACATGATGAAGATTTCCATTTCTCTGGCTTTATTTATTTTAGTTGTTTTCCCATTTGTTGTGGGGAAAATATTAGAAAGTTTGTCAAATCTTAGAGTTCAGCAAAATTCTCATGGGTGGGGGTTGAACAATGGAGCCCAGAAGCATTGGAGGGAGGAGAGAAAGAGCACAGTACAATTTACGGGTTCCAGAGCTCCGCTCCTGTGAGCTCCTGCTTAAAATGATACCTCCCACACACAGAGAGCACACACAGAAGGGGTTTACAAAACGTGCAACGTATTTTGTTCACCTTCTTTGTTCTCTTTTCCAAAAGTTCAACAAGCACACCTTGTTCTCCGCTTCCCCCCACCTCGATTTCTCCTTCACCGACGCATCTATTATTGCATTTTTCATTAGGAACATTTTGCAAGCAATCTGTTGATTCGCGGTATTAGAATTGCAAACAAATGCCAACGCTTCCCACCGCACGGCTCTTCATTTCAAATGCAGCATTGATTTCCCACTATTGTTGGGGCGAGTGAGTGACACTTCGCATTGATTTCCACCCTTTTGAAGATTTCCGCTCCCTGAAGCACCAGCCCGTCAGTTCTGCAGCAGCGGCTCAAAAAGTTTGCTACAACTTCCGCCAAAAAATTCCCAGGGCTGCTTTGACCCAATCAGGCCTTGAACTTAATTTGTTCCTGAGCAAACTTGGCAATCATTTGCTTTAAATACCAAGGCTAAGTCCTGGAATATGTAGGACAAGTGAGGACCTGCGATACTCACGGGGGACCCCTTCCCTCCTTAGTTTTAACTCGGTTCATAAGAAGACCCCTACTGGATCAGACCAGAGGTCCATCTAGCCCAGCATCCTTTCTCACACAGTGGTCAACCAGTTCCTTTGGACAGCCAACAACAGGGCACAGAGGTTGAGGCCTTCATAATAGCATAAGAAGAGCCCTGTGGATCAGACCAGTTGTTCATCTAGTCCAGCATCCTTTCTCACACAGTGACCAACCAGTTCCTTTGGAAGGCCAACAACAGGGCACAGAGGCTGAGGTCTTCATAAGAACATTAGAAGAGCCCTGCTGGATTAGGCCAGTGGTCTATCGAGCCACACCCAGTGGCCAGCCTGTTCCTCTGGAAGGCCAACAACAGGACAGAGAGGCCGAGGCCTTCATAAGAATGTCAGAGGAGCCCTGCTGGATCAGACCAGAGGTCCATCTAGCCCAGCATCCTTTCTCACACAGTGGTCAACCAGTTCCCTTGGACAACCAACAACAGGGCACAGAGGCCGCGGCCTTCATAAGAACATCAGAAGAGCCCTGTTGGATCAGACCAGTTGTTCATCTAGTCCAGCATCCTTTCTCACACAGTGAACAACCAGTTCCTTTGGATGGCCAACAACCGGGCATAGAGGCTGAGGTCTTCATAAGAACATTAGAAGAGCTGTGCTGGATTAGGCCAGCGGTCTATCGAGCCACACCCAGTGGCCAGCCTGTTCCTCTGGAAGGCCGACAACAGGGCAGAGAGGCCGAGGCCTTCATAAGAACATCAGAGGAGCCCTGCTGGATCAGACCAGAGGTCCATCTAGCCCAGCATCCTTTCTCACACAATGGTCAACCAATTCCTTTGGACAGCCAACAACAGGGCACAGAGGCCGAGGCCTTCATAAGAGCATCAGAAGAGCCCTGCTGGATCAGACCAGTTGTTCATCTAGTCCAGCATCCTTTCTCACACAGTGACCAACCAGTTCCTCTGGAGAGCCAACAAAAGGGCAGACAGACTGAGGCCTTCGTAAGAACATTAGAAGAGCCCTGCTGGATTAGGCCAGTGGTTTACCGAGCCCCACCAGCCTGTTCCTCTGGAAGGCCAACAACAGGGCAGAGAGGCTGAGGTCTTCCTAAGAACGTCAGAAGAGCCCTGCTGGATCAGACCAGCCGTCCATCTAGTCCAGCATCCTCTCTCACCCAACAACCAACTGGTTCCTCTGGGCAACCAACAACAGGGCAGAGAGGTCAACGCCACTGTCACCAGACCCACCCAGTTTTCTCCCCTCTCCATGCATCATCCCTCTGTCCCCACCTTAATATCTGTTGAAGGAAACCCCACGTTTGGCGGCTCCCCAAGACTGTAAGCAGGATACATTTGGTGGAGAGGGGAATCTAAGGAGGCCGAATTGGCTTTGAGTAATTTATTCCAAGGCCGGAATGCAGGGTTCTCTTAAAGTCGCAGCCGTGCCCTTTGAAGACCACCCCTCATTAAGCTCTCGCGCTCACAAACGACTGATTGATTTTTATCGCCGCGGCAAAGATCTGCAAATATGAACTCCTCGATGCAACCCGAACGTCACCCGGGCAACTTCCATTGTAAGCAGCCGCTGACACGCTGACTCCTTTGTCCGCGTAGGAGCTGCAAGAGGCTATTAATTCCATTATGGCTCAATCAACCAGGAGTGTCCGTGCCGCCGTCACCCCGGTTGCTTGGCTGGTTCGGGCAAAGAGGCCGAAATCGGCACTCCGAGAGCGCCGAACTTTTAAAGGAAACGGCCGCGGACTTTGCACTGGGCTAGTTAGGGGGAGAATTGCACAGAAATGCATGGGGCCCTTCACTGGACAAATAATGCTTTACGGATGACCGAACGGAGCAGAGATTCCCCAGTGGGGTAACTGTGTAGTGATGCCAGCCTCCGGGTGGGACCTGAGGATCCCCTGGAATTGCAGGTCATCTCCGGACTACAGAGATCGGTTCCCCCTGCAGAAAAGGTGCGCTTCGGAAGATGGACTCTGTGGCAAGGGTGGCCAAACTTGCTTATCGTAAGAACCGTATAGAACAGGTGTGTCAAACATGTAGCGCTGGGGCCGAATCAGGCCCCCGGAGGGCTCCTATCAGGCCCCCGAACAACTGGCTGTCATCTGCTTCCTTCTCCCTCTCTCTTGCTTCCTTCTGCATCACAGCTTGCTTTGCCAGGCTTGCTCAATTGCACAGGAGCTACAGAGCAAAGCCTCTATTTTCTCCATTGGCTGAGGCTCCTCCCTTAAAGGGAAGGAAGGGGAGGGGGAGCTTGCTTTGCCAGAGTCTCTCAATCCCACAGCAGAGCTGCTGAGCCAAGCCTCTCTTCCTTCTATTGGCTGAGGCTCCTCCCCCTCCTGGTCCCCTTAGGAAGGAAGGAAAGAGCCAGAGCTTCCTTTGCCCAGTTCCATGGATCCCACGGGAGAGATATAAAGAAAACACTTTGTTAAGACTAGTGACTGCTAATCTTTAATTGTTTTTGCCTGTGTCCTTCATAAAGTTTGTATCTCTGCTACCTAATCTTAAATAGGTACACACATGTCCCATTCCGACATGGCCCAGTCCAACAAGGTCTCATTTATTTCAAGTTCAAGTTCAAAGAAGAAGAAGAAGATATTGGATTTATATCCCGCCCTCCACTCCGAAGAGTCTCAGAGTGGCTCACAATCTCCTTTACCTTCCTCCCCCACAACAAACCCCTGTGAGATAAGTGGGGCTGAGAGGGCTCTCACAGCAGCTGCCCTTTCAAGGACAGAGTCTCAGAGTGGCTCACAATCTCCTTTACCTTCCTCCCCCACAACAGACACCCTGTGAGGTGGGTGGGGCTGGAGAGGGCTCTCACAGCAGCTGCCCTTTCAAGGACAACCTCTGCCAGAGCTATGGCTGACCCAAGGCCATTCCAGCAGGTGCAAGTGGAGGAGTGGGGAATCAAACCCGGTTCTCCCAGATAAGAGTCCGCACATTTAACTACTACACCAAACTGGCTCTCAAGTTTATTTATATCCCACCCTTCCCACCAAAGTGGCTCAGGGCGGCTCACAAGACATAAAAATCTAACATAATTTGAATTTAAAACACCTTACACAGTTAAAACAGTAGAATAATAAAACATATAAAACATATAACGGCGGTCTATCAGAACCACACTACATTTATGTCAGCTCTGGCCCTCATAACAAATGAGTTCGACACCCCTGATGCAGAATTAATGTCAGATGTTTGAGAGCTGCGAGACATGAATGTCAAATGTGGGTTTTTGTTAGCCACTGTGTGACAGAGTGTTGGACTGGATGGGCCACTGGCCCAATTCAACATAGCTTCTCTTATGCTTGAGAGCCACAAGAGGAAGGAAGGAAGGAAGGAAGGAAGGAAGGAAGGAAGGAAGGAAGGAAGGAAGGAAGGAAGGAAGGAAGGAAGGAAGGAAGGAAGGAAGGAAGGAAGGAAGGAAGGAAGGAAGGAAGGAAGGAAGGGAGGGAGGGAGGGAGGGAGGTACCTCCAGGGTCATCTAGTCCAACCTCCTGCAAAATGCAGAAAATCCACAAATACCTCCCCCACCCCGACATACATCCCCAGTGACTTCTCCTTCTCCTCCTCCTCCTCCCCTTCCTCCTTCTAAATGTGAACGATCAATAAAAGAATCAAGAAGTTCCGGATTGAATCAGAGGGCCCACCGAATGTGGTACCCTCCCTAGAACCGAATTAGAGTAACATGCTTCAGAGAGCCTTTGGTCCCAAGTGTCGTCTGACCCTTACCCGAGCTAGCGGATGCACTTCCATCCTTCAGCCATCTTCTGTTGGGGGGCGCCAAAGAGTGACACAGAGCAGCCCAGAAAGTGCCTCGTTGGGCAGATTCATACAAGGAGTCATGGCCACCGGATCTGACCACCAAAATGCCCAGGTGCCTATAAACCAGGAGTGACCAAACTGTGGTTCGGGAGCCATGTGTGGCTCTTCCACAGATATTGTGTGGCTCTCAAAGCCCCCACAGCCCCGTCGGCCGGCTTGGGGAAGGCATTTGTCTCTTTAAATCGCTTCTCCAAGCCAGGTCACCTGACAGCTTGGAGAATGCATTTATAGTTAAAGTTGCTTTCTTTCCACTTCTTCCTTCCTATCTATTGGCTTTCCTTCCACCTTTCTTTCCATCTTTCCTTCCTTGCGGCTCTCAAACATCCGACATTCATGTTTTGTGGCTCTCAAACATCTGACGTTTACTCTATGTGGCTCTTTTGTTAAGCAAGTTTGGCCACCCCTGTTATATACCATTACATAGAATCATAGAATCATAGTTGGAAGGGACTTCCAGGGTCATCTAGTCCAACCCCCTGCACAATCCAGGAAACCCACAAATACCTACCCCAAATTCACAGGATCTTCATCGCTGTCAGATGGCCATCTAGCCTCTGTTGAAAAACCTCCAAGGAAGGAGAGCCCACCACCTCCCGAGGAAGCCTGTTCCACTGAGGAATCGCTATAATGGTCAGGAAGTTCTTCCTAATGCTGAGCCAGAAACTCTTTTGATTTCATTTCAACCCATTGGTTCTGGTCCTACCTTCCGGGGCCACAGAAAACAATTCCGCACCATCCTCTATAGGACAGCCATTCAAGGACTTGATGGTGATCCGATCACCTCTCAGCTGCCTCCTCTCATAGAATCATAGAGTTGGAAGGGACCTCTAGGGTCATCTAGGCCAACCCCCTGCACAATGCAGGAAACCCACAAATACCCACCCCAAATTCACAGGATCTTCATCGCTGTCAGATGGCCATCTAGCCTCTGTTGAAAAACCTCCAAGGAAGGAGAGCCCACCACCTCCCGAGGAAGCCTGTTCCACTGAGGAATCGCTCTAACGGCGAGGAAGTTCTTCCTCGTGTTGGTGATGATCTCTAGCTGGCAAAAGATCAGTTCCCCTGGAGAAAATGGCTGTGTTGGAGGGTAGACTCTATGGCATTACATCCTGATGAGGCCTCTCCCCATACTCCACCCTCTCCCGCATCCACCCCCATTAGGAAGAACTTCCTGACCGTTAGAGCGATTCCTCAGTGGAACAGCTTCTTCGGGAGGTGATGGGCTCTCCTTCTTTGGAGGCTTGTGGCGGCTTTTAGTGTTTTGTTGCCTTGGGGTGGCAGCAGCGACTGTCGCCCCGCTGACGCCACCCCGGGTCAGTCGCTTGAGGCGATAACTGTCGTCGTCGGCTCTGCTCGCTTTAAAAATAGTGTGGTCAAGTTGGCCGAACTCTTGTGAGGGAACTTTTCTCTCACGAGTTCTGCCGCCATTTTGGTGGGCTCAGCAACCGAGAACCAGAAATAGTGGCTCGGTTCCTGTGAGGAGAAGTCCTTGAAGGGCTGTCATCTAGAGGATGGTGTGGAATTGTTTTCTGTGGCCCCGGAAGGTAGGACCAGAACCAGTGGGTTGAGATTAAATCAAAAGAGTTCAACATTAGGAAGAACTTCCTGACCGTTAGAGCGATTCCTCAGTGGAACATCCACCTCTGGCCACCACTTCCTAACATCTCCAAGTCAAGGGGGTCACCCCCCCCTCCCATGCCTCTCTGCACTAGAAATGGTTGAAAAGAAATTTTAGCCGCCGCTCATTCCATCCAGGATGACAAAGAAAATCTCTTCCACTCAAAGTCACCTCAGATCCATCAGCGTCTGACCTCCGCCTGTCAGCCGTGCTTTACGTGGCTCATTCATATTAAAGGCATGCAGCTCCACAGGGCTCTGATTCCTGATATAAATATATTACTTTTTTAAAAAAGAAAGAAATACTGATTACCCCGAAGTAACAAAGAGTCAGGAGAGAAAGGCAGTTCAGAATCAGCCTTAAAGGAGGTGAGCATTTGAATATTTATCTCGACTGACTTGCATGAATGAAAGATGAATGTATTAATTTGAGACATAGAGGACGATATTGGATTTATATCCCGCCCTCCACTCCGAATCTCAGCGTCTCAGAGTGGCTCACAACCTCCTTTATCTTCCTCCCCCACAACAGGCACCCTGTGAGGGGAGGAGGAGTGGGGATTCAAACCCAGTTCTCCCAGATAAAAGAGCTATGGCTGACTCAAGGCCATTCCAGCCGGTGCAAGTGGAGGAGTGGGGAATCAAACCTGGTTCTCCCAGATAAGAGTCCGCACACTTCACCACCACACCAAACTGACTCTGCCAATGAGGTCCCAATGAGAGCCAGTTTGGTGTTGTGGTTAAGTGTGCAGACTCTTATCTGGGAGAACCGGGTTTGATTCCCCCTTCCTCCACTTGCACCTGCTGGAATGGCCTTGGGTCAGCCAGAGCTCTCTTATCTGGGAGAACCGGGTTGGATTCCCCACTCCTCCACTTGCACCTGCTGGAATGGCCTTGGGTCAGCCAGAGCTCTCTTATCTGGGAGAACCGGGTTTGATTCCCCCTTCCTCCACTTGCACCTGCTGGAATGGCCTTGGGTCAGCCAGAGCTCTCTTATCTGGGAGAACCGGGTTGGATTCCCCACTCCTCCACTTGCAGCTGCTGGAATGGCCTTGGGTCAGCCAGAGCTCTCTTATCTGGGAGAACCAGGTTTGATTCCCCACTCCTCCACTTGCAGCTGCTGGAATGGCCTTGGGTCAATAAGAGCTCTCTTATCTGGGAGAACCGGGTTTGATTCCCCACTCCTCCACTTGCACCTGCTAGAATGGCCTTGGGCCAGCCATAGCTTTGGCAGAGGTTGTCCTTGAAAGGACACCTGCTGTGAGAGCTCCCTCAGCTCCACCCACCTCACAGGGTGTCTGTTGTGGGGGGAGAAGATATGGGAGATTGTAAGCCGCTCTGAGATGCTGAAATTTGGAGTGGAGGGCAGGAATTCATTGCAGTATAGTGCTGTTAGAAGAAGATGATGACATTGGATTTATATCCCGCATTCCACTCCAAATCTCAGAGTCTCAGAGCGGCTCACAACCTCCTTTATCTTCCTCCCCTACAACAGACACCCTGTGAGGTGTGTGGGGCTGAGAGGGTTCTCACAGCAGCTGCCCTTTCAAGGACAACTCCTACGAGAGCTATGGCTGACCCAAGGCCATCCCAGAAAGTGCAGGAAGAGAAGCGGGTAATCAAACCCGGTTCTTCCAGATAAGAGCCCACACACTTCACCACGGCAACAAACAGGAATGCATGAAGCTGCCTTAGATCCAGTTTGGGGTCGCGGTTAAGAGCGGCAGACTCTAATCTGGAGAACTGGGTGTGATTCCCCACGTCGCCTCCACATGCAGCCAGCTGGGTGACCTTGGGTCAACCACAAGTTCTCTTGGAGCTCACTCAGCCCCACCTACCTCACACGGTGTCTGTTCTGAGGAGGGGGAGGGGAAGGAGATTGTAAGCCGCTCTGAGACTCTGAAAGAAAAACCTCCAAGGAAGGAGAGCCCACCACCTCCCAAGGAAGCCGTTCCACTGAGGAATCACTCTAACTGTCAGAAAGTTCTTCCTAATGTTGAGCCGGAAACTCTTCTGATTTAATTTCAACCCACTGGTTCTGGTCCTACCTTCTGGGGCCACAGAAAACAATTCCACACCATCCTCTATAGGACAGCCCTTCAAGGACTTGGTGATCCTATCACCTCTCAGGTACCTTCTCTCCAGGCTAAACATCCCCAGATATAGAGATATAAACTCTAGCAGAATTGAGATGCAAAAGGAAGCCAGAGAAAGGGAAAAGGAAGCAGACAAGAGCAAGTTGCTTGGGGGCCTGATAGGAGACTTCTGGGGGGCTAATTTGGCCCCTGGGCCGCATGTTTGACACCCCTGGACTAGATTATTCTTGGGGTCCTTTCCAGCTTTATGCTTCCAAACCAAAGTAACATAAATCAAACTGCAGCGGTGACAAAGTGCATTTCCACAGCACTGGAGAAAGGTGATATGATCACCATCTTCAAGTCCTTGAAGGGCTGTCATACAGAGAATGGTGTGGAATTGTTTTCTGTGGCCCCGGAAGGTAGGACCAGAACCAACAGGTTTAAATTAAATCAGAAGAGTTTCCGACTCAACATGAGGAAGAACTTCCTGACCGTTAGAGCGGTTCCTCAGTGGAACAGGCTTCCTCCTCGGGAGGTGGTGGGCTCTCCTTCCTTGGAGGTTTTTCAACAGAGGCTAGACAGCCATCTGACAGCAATGCAGATCCTGTGAATTTAGGGGGAGGTGTTTGTGAGTTCCCTACATTGCGCAGGGGGTTGGCCTACATGACCCTGGAGGTCCCTTCCAACTCTATGATTCTAAGATTCCACAGGCCTCCAAGTAATCATGGAAAGATTCCAAACATCACAGAGCCCAACTCGGAGGTCATTTTGCCCGAGGTTGTCCTTGCCGATGACTTGCTAGAAGAGCCCTCCTTGCGCTTCTAACTCGGCAGAAATTAGTCATGCTAGGAAAGCACTCATGAAGCGTTCAGATAATGTATATTTTAGTCAGAGAGGCAAAGGGAAGGCTCAGCCCGACACCTGAGGAAAGCAGCGCTTTTACTTACGCTGCACCATAACTGGGGTCAAGAGACGCTACGGTTTGGTAGCAACCAGTCATTTTCCGCATCACTGGTCTGTCAAAATATGCCTCTGCCCATGCGTAAAATGCAAAAAGGAGACCGAAGGAAGGTGCAAAGTGGGTTGCTGAGTCAAGGCGTCTTCGAAGACGGAAGGATGCACAACACGGCCAGGCGGGATTGCCAGCCTCCAGGTAGCCCCTGGAGATCTCCTGTTGGTAGAACTGATTGGCCAAGATCTGTTGCACTGGAGAAAATGGCAGCTTTAGAGGGTGGACGTGAGGGCACTATGCCCTGCTGAGGTCGCCCCTCTCCTCTCCAAACTCTGCCTTGCCCAGGCTCCATCCCCCAAATCTCCAGGTATTTTCCAGCCTGGAGCTGGCAACCTGAGTAAAGAAGAAGAAGAATCATAGAATCATAGAGTTGGAAGGGACCTCCAAGGTCATCTGCTCCAGAGCAGTGGTGGGCAACAGGATCTGTGGGCAGAGAATTCCCAGCCTTCACCGGGGGCTCAGAAGCCCAAGAGACCACTAAGGAATACCAGGGTTGCTATGCAGAGGAAGCCAATGGCAAACCACCTCTGCGCATCTCTTGCCTGGAATGCCTTGTATATGGAGTCATCGTGAGCTGGATGTCACTTGATGGCACTTCTCCTCCTCCTCCTCCTCCTCCCAGGGTCAGCCCGAAAGCACACGGCACCCCAGGCAGGCTTACTGCCCGTGCGCCCCCAGGCTGACCCCTTCCTGGTTTTTCTGCAGCACCACAATGCAGCGCTGCACTTCACTCCGCTCACCCTGCCCCACCCAGCGTGCTTAGACGCCAGCCTCGTGCTTACCGGCTTTGGGGGACATCAGAATAGCGCTCTCTTACTAGAGAGCAGAACGAGCCTCTAACTCTAACCCTAACCCTGTTCCGGAAGGGAGAGGGGAGAGTGAAGCCTCTTCCTGCTTTATATTAAGAGAAGGGTCTATTGCGATGCCGGCCGAAGTGGGTAAGCACGAGGCTGGCGTTGCTACTCTGAGCATGCCGGGGGGAGGGCGGCAGCGGGTAGGTCACCTTCCTCCTCCCCTCGCGCACGCGCTCAGAGTAGCGACGCCAGCCTTGTGCTTACCCACTTTGGCCTGCATCACAATAGACCCTAGGCTTCCGAATCCCCTGGTCCCAGCAGGGGATCCCCCGTTTTTACAGCCTTCTCCCCGCCCCCAGCCAAGTGGCCCATGGGGGAAGCCCCGCCCCCCACAATCACCATGTAGTTTGGGAGCTCTTGCAGGTCCGTTTTTAAAATATGTGCCTTTAAGGCTGAGCAGGAAGCAGGAAACAGGAAGGGCTTCGGAGAACGGCCCCTCCCTTTGTTTTGCTTTCGTTTTCAGATCAAGAAAAGTTCTGCAGGAACAAGACCCACTAAGTATTTGTGTGTGAGAGAGAGGGAGGGGGCAGGGGGTTCCCTGTTTTGGAGGCCCTCCCCCCACTTTAGAAAGCGTGGAGGGGAGGGAAATGTCTACTGGGCACTCTATTATTCCCTATGGAGAACGATTCCCATAGGGAATAATGGGGAATTGAACCACGGGTATTGGGGGCTCTGGGGGGACTATGTTTTGAGGTAGAGGCACCAAATTTTTAGTATAGCATCTAGTGCCTCTCCCCAAAATACCCGCCAAGTTTCAAAACAATTGGACTAGGGGGTCCAATTCTATGAGCCCCAAAAGATGGTGCCCCTATCCTTCATTATTTCCTATGGAAGAAAGGCATTTAAAAAGGTGTGCTGTCCCTTTAAATGTGATGGCCAGAACTCCCTTGGAATTCAATTATGCTTGTCACACCCTTGTTCCTGGTTCCACCCCCAATGTCTCCTGGCTCCGCCCCCAAAGTCCCCAGATATTTCTTGAATTGGACTTGGCAACCCTAATAGAACCTTCTCTTAATATAAAGCAGGAAGAGGCTTCGCTCTCACCCCTGCCTTCCGGAACAGGAAGGGAGGGGGGACCAAAGCCTCGTTCTTCTCTATATAGAGATCACTATTCTGATGCCACCTGAAGTCAGTAAGTGCGAGGCTGGTGTCTAAGCACGCTGGGGGGGCGGGGGGGAGGTGGCCTGCCCATGCCAGAGAGGGGTCTGCCCACTGCCGTCAACTGCCCCAGGGCAATTAGGCATTTGTCTTGGGTGCCGGAGGGGGAGAGCCCAATTTGGTGCCCCCCCCGCCGGGCGCCCTAGGCAAATACCTAATTTGCCTAGTGGGCGAGCCGTACCTGCCCCCCCCCTCCCAGGAGCTATGGAAGCTGAGCGATCTACCCTTGTTTACACACATTCTCACCAACGCAAGACCATCCTCTTAATAACATACTATTCTGTGAATACTAGAAACCAAAACCAAGACACAATTCTTTGGGGGGCAGTTAGCTTTTTCATGAGTCGAATCTTTGTCTGATACAATTTCAGCCTGGTAATTACAGTATCATCTCCCTGCAATTAAAATGTAATGATGCCAGTAAAATAAGCCTACAACCTTGGAAAGCCATACAAAGCCATACGCTGACACCGGTCCAGCACATTACAATTTTGATTACCCAGTTACAAGCTAATTCATTTAAACTATAACCCCATTTATCCAGGCACCTTGAAGGACGTGAAATTTGGCCGAAATAGAAAGAATGCACATTTTTTCCAGTACAAACATCCGTAGAGCCCTGCTGGATCAGATCAGTGAAGGTCCATCTAGTCCAGAATAACGTCTCACACAGTGGCCAACCAGTTCCTCTGTCGGGCCAACTACAGGGCAGAGAGGCCGAGGTCTTCCTAAGAACATCAGAAATGCCCTGCTGGATCAGATCCGTCAAGGTCCATCTAGTCCAGAATAACGTCTCACACAGAGGCCAACCAGTTCCTCTCAAGGGCCAACAACAGGGCAGAGAGACTGAGGCCTTCATAAGGACATCAGAAGAGCCCTGCTGGATCAGACCAGTGAGGGTCCATCTAGTCCAGAATAACGTCTCACACAGTGGCCAACCAGTTCCTCTGGAGGGCCAACAACAGGGCAGAGAGGCCGAGGCCTTCCTAAGAACATCAGAAGAGCCCTGCTGGATCAGACCAGTGAGGGTCCATCTAGTCCAGCCTCCTGTCTCACACACAGGCCAACCAGTTCCTCTGTCGGGCCAACTACAGTCCAGCATCCAGTCCAGCATCCTGTCCCACATACTGACCAACCAGTTCCTCTGGAGGGCCAACAACAGGGCAGAGAGGCCGAGGCCTTCCTAAGAACATCAGAAGAGCCCTGCTGGATCAGACCAGTGAGGGTCCATCTAGTCCAGCCTCCTGTCTCACACAGAGGCCAACCAGTTCCTCTGTCGGGCCAACTACAGTCCAGCATCCAATCCAGCATCCTGTCCCACATACTGACCAACCAGTTCCTCTGGAGGGCCAACAACAGGGCAGAGAGGCCAAGGTCTTCATAAGAACATCAGAAATGCCCTGCTGGATCAGATCCGTCAAGGTCCATCTAGTCCAGAATAACGTCTCACACAGAGGCCAACCAGTTCCTCTGTCGGGCCAGCAACTGGGCATAGAGGCTGAGGACTTCCTCCGATGTTGCCTCTTGGGTCTGGGCTTCAGAGGTTTACCGCCTCTGAACAATTCCCCTCAGTCACCATGGCTGGTAGTCACTGATAGACTTCTCCTCCATGAATGTATCTAATCCCCTTTTGAAAACTGTTTATACTTGTGGCCATGTGACGTTCATGTCTTTCAGCTCTCAAACCTCTGATGTTTTTTCATGCGGCTCTTACATTAAGCAAGTTTGGCCACCCCTGTCCTAGATACACCCAAAGATCATCTTCGCCTTCTTTGCTACCACACCACACTGTCGAAGCAAACACAAAAGTGAACAATTGCCCGTAGGCCGAGTCTTGTATTCAAACACTAACCTGTCTGATTCTTTATATTATTTTCAAATATTGTTTGGGATCTCTTTATAACCTCGCTGTGTGTCTCTGAGTGAATAATATTTCTTTCTAACACCACCGTCGCATTCAGCCATCAGTTAAGGAGTTAGCATTTGGGCATGAAGAATAAAGGGAGCAGGGAGACACCAGGAGAGCAAAGTCGTGCCATTTCCAACTGTGTAATCCAGAGGTGTCAAACATGCTGCCTGAGGGCCGGATCAGGCCCCTGGAGGGCTTCTACCAGGCCCCAGAGGAACTGGCTGTCATCTGCTTCCTTCTCTCTCTCCTGCTTCCTTCTGTTATCACAGCTTGCTTTCCCAGGCTTGCTCAATCGCACAGGAGCTACAGAGCAAAGCCTCTATTTTCTCCATTGGTCGAGGCTCTTCCCTTGGGGAAGAAGGGGGGGAAGGGAGAGCTTGCTTTGCCAGGCTTTCTCAGTTGCACAGCAGAGCTACTAAGCCAAGCCTCTCTTCCTTCTATTGGCTGGGGCTCCTCAGAGCAAGAGGTGTCAGTTATCAGAGACTGTTAATTAAACAAAATATTGCAAGAGTGCTAGTGTTTTAAGCATGTTTTAAGTTTTTTTAAAAAACATAAGAACATAAGAGAAGCCATGTTGGATCAGGCCAATGGCCCATCCAGTCCAACATTCTGTGTCACATAAGAACATAAGAGAAGCCATGTTGGATCAGGCCAGTGGCCCATCCAGTCCAACGCTCTGTGTCACATAAGAACATAAGAGAAGCCATGTTGGATCAGGCCAATGGCCCCTCCAGTCCAACATTCTGTGTCACATAAGAACATAAGAGAAGCCATGTTGAAACAGGCCAATGGCCCATCCAGTCCAACATTCTGTGTCACAGAAGAACATAAGAGAAGCCATGTTGGATCAGGCCAGTGGCCCATCCAGTCCAACACTCTGTGTCACATAAGAACATAAGAGAAGCCATGGTGGATCAGGCCAATGGCCCCTCCAGTCCAACATTCTGTGTCACAGAAGAACATAAGAGAAGCCATGTTGGATCAGGCCAATGGCCCATCCAGTCCAACACTCTGTGTCACAGAAGAACATAAGAGAAGCCATGTTGGATCAGGCCAATGGCCCCTCCAGTCCAACATTCTGTGTCACATAAGAGAAGCCATGTTGGAACAGGCCAATGGCCCATCCAGTCCAAAATTCTGTGTCACAGAAGAACATAAGAGAAGCCATGTTGGAACAGGCCAGTGGCCCATCCAGTCCAACACTCTGTGTCACATAAGAACATAAGAGAAGCCATGTTGGATCAGGCCAATGGCCCCTCCAGTACAACATTCTGTGTCACATAAGAACATAAGAGAAGCCATGTTGGAACAGGCCAATGGCCCATCCAGTCCAACATTCTGTGTCACAAAAGAACATAAGAGAAGCCATGTTGGATCAGGCCAATGGCCCATCCCGTCCAACACTCTGTGTCACAGAAGAACATAAGAGAAGCCATGTTGAATCAGGCCAATGGCCCATCCAGTCCAACATTCTGTGTCACATAAGAACATAAGAGAAGCCATGTTGGAACAGGCCAATGGCCCATCCAGTCCAACATTCTGTGTCGCACAGTAGCCAAAAAACCCAAGTGCCTTCAAGAGGTCCACCAGCGGGGCTAGAAGCCCTTCCACTGTGTCCCCCCACCCAAAAGCACCAAGAATACAGAGCATCATTGCCCCAGACAGAGAGTTCCAACAATAAGCTGTGGCTAATAGCCACTGACGGACCTCTGCTCCATAGGCTTATCCATTCCACGTGTTCATCACCCTTTGGGTGAAGAAGTCCTTCGTTTCATCAGTTATGACCCGACTGCTCAGCAATTTCACTGAATGCCCACGAGTTCTTGTATTTTGAGAACATCTTTGTATTGAGTTTTTGTACTGTGAGAACATCTTTGCGTTTGTCCTTTATAATGTTTATGCCTGGCCTTACATTTTATGACACGCATGGCCCAGCCCCTCAACGTCCCATTTATGTCAGATCTGGCCGTTCTAACAAATTAGTTTGACTCCCCTGGTGTAATCCTGCCCCAAGGGGGCCCCAAAAGGGACTGCAACGCCTGCCGCTCTTAGCCGCTTCTCCATAAATCCGGAAAGATCTCTCCATGTGGGCGTAATTATAGCAACATAATTTATGCGCTCCGATACGCTGCCTATATATTTTGCCACGCAGGTGGGCGTGCACACATTAAAATAGCTGGAAACCCCTATTTAAGCCTACGATAGCTATTCGCAGTGTTTGACATCTTCCGGTATCAAGAGATGCTCGGGAGGTGAAATAATTATATCGGTGTTTGCTCCTCCTCCCCCCGTGTCAATTTCCATCCAAGTCCCCTCCCACCCCCGCCAAAAAAATCCTAGGATGGAATAATTTCCAGCAGATAGAAGGATCTCAAAAGTGGGAAAGAAGGAGAGATTCCCTGGCACTCAATTCAGAGTCGAGATGAACCAGCTGGGCTTAAAATAACAGGCGAGCAGACAGGATTTTGTCAAGTGTTTCAATGAGCCTTCGCAAGAAACCTGCTGATTTGGCCCGCCGTCAAGCGAAATGCAACAATACTGTCAGAACACCTATTTTTTTTCTCCAAACCGCCCCCCCGCCCCATCTTTATTAACAGAACCTGAAAAACAAGCAGGTATTTTTGGACTCTCGTCTAACAAATGCCTCTAACAACATCTGGCACGTGCATACGGGAAGTGTGGATGTATGGGTGTGGTGACGTGTCGGCACTCTTGCTGATGTCTCCATCAAATCTTTCCCTTGTGCAAGCATTTATATCTGGGAGACGTTAAAAACGCCGGCATGTAACAAAAAAGAAATGTCTTTAAAAGGGCTGGCTGTCATGAATCACTCCGATCCGCAGGATTTGTAAAAGGCATGAGACTTTGCAAAACAAAAAACCCCAAACCCTCATTCTCTAACGTGATAAGGGAGCGCCAACGCTTGAAAGTTCATATTCCGAAAATCTTGTTGAGCTCTAAGGTGCTCGTGGACTCGAATGTAGCTGGGTAGGGAGAATTTTGAGAGAGGCACATCCGGTTCTAATTCAGTGATTACAAGAGATCTTTTTTTTTTTTTAATGCAGACCTAATTAACAGGAGAAGAGCCCCACCGGATCGGCTGAGCGGCCCATCTGGTCCAGCATCATGTCTCACGCAGTGGCCAACCGGTTCCTCTGGAGGACCAGCAACAGGGCAAAAAACACCCTGATTAAAGGTGTGAGCTATTGCACGGATTAGTTTGCTCTGGAGCCATAAGAACATAAGAGAAGCCATGTTGGATCAGGCCAATGGCCCATCCAGTCCAACACTCTGTGTCACACAGTGGCCAAAATACACGCACACACACACACACACACACACACTGTGGCTAATAGCCACTGATGGACCTCTGCTCCATATTTTTATCTAAACCCCTCTTGAAGGTGGCTAGGCTTGTGGCCGCCACCACCTCCTGTGGCAGTGAATTCCACATGTTAATCACCCTTTGGGTGAAGAAGGACTTCCTTTTATCCGTTTTAACCTGTCTGCTCAGCAATTTCATTTTTCCTGAGCTGAGAGGGAAATGCGTGAGCTGGAGACGAAAAAATCGTGAGCTTGCTCGCGCTAAATCAGCTTAGAGGGAACGCTGGAGAGGCCTCCCCGGCGTCCCCCACTCCGCGTTCTTGGCCAAACCCATAACGTTGCCGACAAAAATCATCAGACATCCGATTTCCAAGTGTGGCGACAAGGGCATTTGCACCTGCATCACCCCAAGCTGGAGATGACAGGCTAAGGCTCTCCTGGGGGTTTGTAAGTGCCATTAGTGAGGGGCCGTTTTCAATTGAAAAAATCAATCACGTCAATAAGCAGGGACAAGCCTTCAAGAGCTGGCCTGGAAGGGCAGAGCACTCCGGGTTCAGGCGCTAGACTTGCAAATGACCCCGGGGCAAAGGTGATCCACCTTTTTTATGTCTCCGGCTTCCCCAGCTGCAGAGAGAGGAGAGAGAGAGAGCTGGGATCTAGTTAACACAAAAGGGGAGTTATGACAAGGGAGAGGGGGGAAGCCGGGAGATCAAGAAGGGCAGCGCTCTGTCGGGAAATTGAAATGTTCTGTTTCCTTTTCTTTTTCTCTTCTGAAAATAAAAAGGAAGAACAAGTTTGGAAATGTAATCCCCGGGAGTTTTTTTGCAGCAGGAACTCCTATGCATAATAGGCCACGCCCCCCGATATAGCCAATCCTCCAAGAGCTTACGGGGTTCTTCGTGCAAGGCCTACTGTAAGCTCCAGGAGGATTGGCTACATCGGAGGTACGTGGCCTAATATCAGGTCTTTTTGGTAGCAGGAACTCCTTTGCATATAAGGCCACACACCCCTGATGTAGCCAATCCTCCTGGTGCTTCCAGTAGGCCCTGTGCTAAGAGCCCTGTAAGGAATTCTAGCAGGACCTCCTTTGCATATTAGGCCACACACCCCTGATGCAGCCAATCCTCCTGGAGCTTCCAGTAGGCCCTGTGCTAAGAGCCCTGTAAGGAATTCTAACAGGACCTCCTTTGCATATTAGGCCACACACCCCTGATGCAGCCAATCCTCCTGGAGCTTACAGTAGGCCCTGTACGAAGAGCCCTGTAAGGAATTCTAACAGGACCTCCTTTGCCTATTAGGCCACACACCCCTGATGGAGCCAATCCTCCTGGAGCTTACAGTAGGCCCTGTACGAAGAGCCCTGTAAGGAATTCTAACAGGACCTCCTTTGCCTATTAGGCCACACACCCCTGATGGAGCCAATGCTCCTGGAGCTTCCAGCAGGCCCTGTACGAAGAGCCCTGTAAGGAATTCTAACAGGACCTCCTTTGCCTATTAGGCCACACACCCCTGATGGAGCCAATCCTCCTGGAGCTTCCAGCAGGCCCTGTACGAAGAGCCCTGTAAAGAATTCTAGCAGGACCTCCTTTGCCTATTAGGCCACACACCCCTGATGCAGCCAATCCTCCTGGAGCTTCCAGCAGGCCCTGTACGAAGAGCCCTGTAAAGAATTCTAGCAGGACCTCCTTTGCCTATTAGGCCACACACCCCTGATGTAGCCAATCCTCTTGGAGCTTCCAGCAGGCCCTGTACGAAGAGCCCTGTGAGGAATTCTAGCAGGACCTCCTTTGCCTATTAGGCCACACACCCCTGATGTAGCCAATCCTCCTGGAGCTTCCAGCAGGCCCTGTACGAAGAGCCCTGTAAGGAATTCTAGCAGGACCTCCTTTGCCTATTAGGCCACACCCCTGATGCAGCCAATCCTCCTGGAGCTTCCAGTAGGCCCTGTGCTAAGAGCCCTGTGAGCTCTTGCAGGTAGGGTTGCCAATCCCCAGGTGGGGGCAGGGGATGCCCCGGTTTGGAGACCCTCCCCCTGCTTCAGAGTCATCAGAAAGCGGGGGGAAAGGAAATGTCTGCTAGGGATTCCATTATTCCCTATAGAGACCAATTCCCACAGGCTACAATGAAGAATTGATCCGCGGATATCTGGGGCTCTGGGAGGACTGGGGTTTTTTTAGGTAGAGGCACAAAATTTTCAGCATAGCATCCAGTGCCTCTCCGCAAAATACCCTTCAAGTTTCAAAAGGATTGGACCAGGGAGCCCAATTCTATGAGCCCCAAAAGAAGGTGCCCCTATCCTTCATTATTTCCAAGAGAAGGAAGGGATTTCAAAAGTGTGCAGTCCCTTGAAATGTGATGGCCAGAACTCCCTTTGGAGTTCAATCGTGCTTGTCACAACCTGGCCCCTGGCTCCGCCCCCAAAGTCTCCTGGCTCCACCCCCCAAAGTTCCCAGGTATTTCTTGAATTGGACTTGGCAACCCTACTTGGAGGATGGGCTACATCAGGGGGTGCGGCCTAATATGCAAAGGCGGTCCTGCTGCAAAGAAAAGCCCCGATAATCACAGATCGATGAAAGCTCCCAAAGAGAATGTGAACAGTTCTTGTGGTCACAACTGGATTCTCCTGCACATTTCAGGATATGAACGCACACCCACACTGGAGCACATGAAGCTGAAATTAACAAACACCTCCCCATAAGTTCACAGGATCCTCATTGCTGTCAGAAGGCCATCTAGCATCTGTTGAAAGACCTCCAAGGAAGGAGAGCCCACCACCTCCCGAGGCAGCCCGTTCCACTGAGGAACCGCTCTAATGGTCAGGAAGTTCTTCCTAGTGTTGAGCCGGAAACTCTTCTGATTTAATTTCAACCCACTGTTCCTGGTCCTTCCTCCTGGGGCCACAGAAAAGGAAGGTGGACTCTATAGCGTTATACACTTGCTTAGGTCCTTCTTGAGGACCTGGCAACTAGGCTTGCCAATCCCCAGGTCCCATCGGGGGTTTTCCCACTTTCCCATGCTCCTTCCCGCTCCCAGTCAGCTGGCCGGCGGGGCAGAGCTCCGCCCCCACAGCCCCCATGTGCCTTTCCACCTCTGGAGGCTTCAGGCTCCACATGGAAAGGCTTCCTCTTGGGATGGTGTGTCTGTGTCTTTAAGGCTGAATGGGGGCGGGGGGAGCAGGCAGAACAACGTGGCTGCTCCCAGAGGCTGGGAAAGCAGCCCAGACACTCCACTGGTTGCACAACCTTTTCAGAGATCATTTGCATAGGAAAGGTAAACTCGAACCTTTGATAGCTCTGTGTTGCTTTGAAGAAGGTGGAAGTTCAGCAACTCGCGAGTAGAGATGCCAGTCCTCAGGTGGGCATATTGTACAATATTAATTCAACAATATTAATTGTTGAATTGGATTATAATAATCAGTTCGTTGAAGTTTCATACTTAAATAATTGCAAATGAATTAACAATTGGGGTCGTTATTTTGCCACCGTTTCTCTTTGGCTTTTCATTCTCTCCGTGATTCTCTCTATTGTAATCCTCAGGTGGGAGCAGGCCCTCCCTTCCTTCAGAGTCGTCAGAAACGAGTGGGGGGGGCAAATATCTGCTGGGCGCTTCATTATTGGAGATCGATTCCCATAGAGTATAATGGACAATTAATCTGGGGGTATCTGGGGCTCTGGAGTTGCTGTTTACTGAGGTAGAGGCACCACATTTTCCGCAGAGCATATGGTGCCTCTCCTCAAAGTGCTCTCCACGTTTCAAAAAGATTGGACAAGGGGGTCCAATTCTATGAGCCCCAAAAGAAGGTGCCCCTATCCTTCATTATTTCTAATGTAGGGAAGGCTTTTAAAAGGTGTGCGGTTCCTTTAAATGCGATGGCCAGAGCTCCCTTTGGCGCTCAATTGCGCTTGTCACAACTTTGCTTATGGCTTCACTCCCAATGTCTCCTGGCTCCACCCCCAAAGTCTTCTGGCACCACCCCCAACGTCTTCTGGCTCCACCCCCAACGTCTTCTGGCTCCACCCCCAAAGTCTTCTGGCTCCACCCCCAACGTCTTCTGGCTCCACCCCCAACGTCTTCTGGCACCACCCCCAACGTCTTCTGGCTCCACCCCCAACGTCTTCTGGCTCCACCCCCAACGTCTTCTGGCTCCACCCCCAAAGTCTTCTGGCACCACCCCCAAAGTCTCCTGGCTCCACCCCCAACGTCTTCTGGCTCCACCCCCAACGTCTTCTGGCACCACCCCCAACGTCTTCTGGCTCCACCCCCAACGTCTTCTGGCTCCACCCCCAACGTCTTCTGGCACCACCCCCAACGTCTTCTGGCTCCACCCCCAACGTCTTCTGGCTCCACCCCCAACGTCTTCTGGCACCACCCCCAAAGTCTTCTGGCTCCACCCCCAAAGTCTTCTGGCACCACCCCAATGTCTCCTGGCTCCACCCCCAAAGTCTTCTGGCTCCACCCCAAAGTCTCCTGGCTCCATCCCTAAAGTCCCCAGATATTTCTTGAATTGGACTTGGCAACCCTACTGGCAACCCTAGTATAATGTCATAGAGTCCACCTCCCAAAGCAGCCATTTCCTCCTGGGGAACTGATCTCCGCAACTTGAATTATTTCTGGAAGATGTCCAGCCACCATCTAAATATTGGTGACCCTATCAGGTCCCACCTGGAGACAGCAACCCTTTGCCTTGGGGGCCCTGATTGGGTGGAAAAGCAGCATTAAAATGTTTTTAAATAAATAAATCCAACCAGCGCTTTAAAGGGTTTCCAACCGTGGGGGCTGAAAACAGGACAGATTTCAGTGGGCTAAGTCTCTCCCTCCACCACACACCAGCCTGGCCAAAATTCTGTCTTTCTCCAAGCCAAATTTTGTTCCCCTGAGCTGGAAAAGACCTTTTTCTTTTTTCTGAGACAGTCTGAGAAGCCATTGCCAGCAGCAACCTTTATTGACAAAATTTTATTTGACTGCTTTTCTTGAACAAAACGGGGGAAAAAAACCCCCAAGACAATTTCCAAAATTTAAAGAAAAATTACATTAAAAATGCAGCTAAAAGGGAACCCGAGCCCAGCCTATCAAACTGTAAACATCTGTAGTCATCAAAATTATCACTCATCTTGACATTTTCTTGGGATTAAATGGTTTTTCTTACTTATCTCTTTGTCAAGGTTCTGGCTGCCTGCCCCAACCTGGCTTACGTTAGAAGGGAAATTGCTCTCATTCAGCGGAAGGTAACGACAGAGCTCTCCGTAAGCCAAAGAATATTTGCAAAAGAGCTTAGAACACTTTGCGAGCAAGACTGAATATGCAGAGCTGTATCAATGGGGCTTCCAAATTTTGGCCTCTGGGATGGACAATCTGTATGTGGTAGAGGAAGAGCACAGCACTGATTGGGGATGGCCTATGGCAGAGTTGTAGAGCCTCTGTTTGGCATGCAGAAGGTCCCAGGTTCAATTCCCGGCATCTCCAGTTAAAAGATCTGGCAGTAGGTGATGGGAAAGACCTCAACCTGAGACCCTTGACAGCCTGAAAGCAGGGCTGTAGCTCAGTGGAAGAGCATCTGCTTGGCATGCAGAAGGTTCCAGGTTCAATCCCCGGCATCTCCAATTAAAAGGATCAGTTAGGAGATTGTGTGAAAGACTTCAGCCTGAAATCGTGGAGAGCAGCTGCCAGTCTGAGTAGACAATACTGACCCTGACGGACTGATGGTCTGCTTCAATACAAGGAAGTTTTGTGTGAGATTTCTATACAGGGGATGGGCTGTGGTAGAGTTGTAGAGCCTCTGCTTCACATGCAGAAGGTCTCAGGTTCAATCCCCGGCATCCCCAGTTGAAAGGACCAGGCAGGTGGTGATGAGAAAGACCTCCGCCTGAGACCCTGGAGAGCCATGAAGTGGAGCTGTAGCTCAGTGATAGAGCATCTGCTTGGCATGCGGAAGTGCTCAGGTTCAATCCCTGGCATCTCCAGTTAAAAGATCTGGCAGTAGGTGATGGGAAAGACCTCAACCTGAGACCCTTGACAGCCTGAAAGCAGGGCTGTAGCTCAGTGGAAGAGCATCTGCTTGGCATGCAGAAGGTTCCAGGTTCAATCCCTGGCATCTCCAGTTGTAAGGACCAGGCAGGAGGTGATGGGAAAGACCTCCGCCTGAGATCCTGGAGAGCCATGAAGTGGAGCTGTGGCTCGGTGGCAGAGCATATGCTCAGCCTGCAGAAGGTCCCAGGTTCAATCCCTGGCATATCCAGTTGAAAGGACCAGGCAGGAGGGGATGGGAAACACCTCGGCCTGAGATCCTGGAGAGCCATGAAGTGGGGCTGTAGCTCAGTGGTACAGCAGCTAGCTGCTTGCCATGCAGAAGGTCCTTGCCTCAATCCCCGGCACCCCCAGTTAAAAGGACCATAATAAGGAAGCCAGTCTCAAGGTGGGACCTGGAGATGTCCTGGAATTACAGCTCATCATCAGACTATTCCCGGTTGGGAAATTGCTGAACTTGGGAGCAGAGCCAGGAGGAAGGGAGGGACCTCAGAAGGGCACAATGCCAGAAAGTCCAAACCAGGGGAACTGATCTTTGTCGTAGGAGATCTCCAGGCCTCACCTGCAGGCCGGCAACCCCATGTCCAAGACCTCCAAATCCTCATGTGGTTGCAGCTGGTTTAGAGTTGCCAATCCACAGATGGGAAAAACACTGTTACAGAAACCGTAGACTCAAATTATACACTCAGTTGAATTCCACTTATTTATCACTTGTGTTATTTACAAGGAGAGCCAGTTTGGTGTAGTGGTGAAGTGTGCAGACTCTTATCTGGGAGAACCAGGTTTGATTCCCCACTCCTCCACTTGCACCTGCTAGCATGGCCTTGGGTCAGCCAGAGCTCTCTTATCTGGGAGAATCGGGTTTGATTCCCCTCTTCTCCACTTGCAGCTGCTGGAATGGCCTTGGGTCAGCCATGGCTCTCTTATCTGGGAGAACCGGGTTTGATTCCCCACTCCTCCACTTGCAGCTGCTGGGATGGCCTTGGGTCAGCCAGAGCTCTCTTATCTGGGAGAACCGGGTTTGATTCCCCACTCCTCCACTTGCAGCTGCTGGAATGGCCTTGGGTCAGCCAGAGCTCTCTTATCTGGGAGAATCGGGTTTGATTCCCCCCTCCTCCACTTGCAGCTGCTGGAATGGCCTTGGGTCAGCCAGAGCTCTCTTATCTGGGACAACCGGGTTTGATTCCCCACTCCTCCACTTGCACCTGCTGGAATGGCCTTGGGTCAGCCAGAGCTCTGGCAGAGGTTGTCCTTGAAAGGGCAGCTGCTGTGAGAGCCCACTCAGCCTCACCCACCTCACAGGGTGTCTGTTGTGGGGGAGGAAGGTAAAGGAGATTGTGAGCCGCTCTGAGACTCTTCGGAGTGGAGGGCGGGATATAAATCCAATATCTTCATCTACCTCACAGGGTGTCTGTTGTGGGGGAGGAAGGTAAAGGAGATTGTGAGCCGCTCTGAGACTCTTCGGAGTGGAGGGCGGGATATTAATCCAATATCTTCTTCTTCTTCTACATCCCACATTCCAAAACAAAGTCTTTGGCATCCACTTTAGCAGTGCACTTCCTGGTTGCTGTTAGATGAACGCTGACTCAGGTGTAGACACAATTCAGACACAGCTTGAATAATGGAAGTGGCAGTTCTTTCACCACCAGTCGATAAAAAGGACAACGCTCACAGCCTTGTCAACTTCACTGGCTGAACGAAGAGGGCTGGCAACGTGATTTCCTGGATACAATCATGTTTCGATGAATAAACAATTCTTCCTCTGGCCACCCGACTTACCACAGAA
The DNA here is from genome assembly GCF_032191835.1 of Heteronotia binoei. Classification (NCBI taxonomy): domain Eukaryota; kingdom Metazoa; phylum Chordata; class Lepidosauria; order Squamata; family Gekkonidae; genus Heteronotia; species Heteronotia binoei. The sequence continues at coordinate 122,766,205 of NC_083230.1, forward strand.
CCTGTGCTCACAATTATTCATGACAGTAATCACTGCAGATACTTCCCAAGGCACCGTAGGGTATAATGGAAAATTGATCTGTGGATATCTGGGGCTCTGGGGGGGGGGTTGTTTTTTGAGGTAGAAGCACCAAATTTGCAGCATCGCATCCGGTGCCCCTCCTCAAAACACCCTCCAAGTTTCCAAAAGAAAAGTTTGGAGGCCCTCTCCCTGCTTCAGGGTCATCAGAAAGAAGGAGAGGGGAGGGAAATGTCTGCTGGGCACTCCATTATATCCTATGGAGACCAATTCCCATTGAGTATAACGGAGAATTGATATGTGGGTATCTTGGGCTCTGGGAGGGGTTGTTTTTTGAGGTAGAAGCACCAAATTTGCAGCATCGCATCCGGTGCCCCTCCTCAAAACACCCTCCAAGTTTCAAAAAGATTGGACCAGGAGGCCCAATTCTATGAGCCCTCAAAGAAGGCACCCCATCCTTCATGATTTCCAAAAGGAGGGAAGGCATTGAAAAGGCATGCGGTCCCTTTCAATGTGATGGCCAGAACTCCCTTTGGAGTTCAGTTATGCTTGTCACAACCTTGCTCCTGGCTCCACCCCCAATGTCTCCTGGCTCCACCCCCAATGTCCCCTGACTCCACCCCCAAAGTCCCCAGATATTTCTTGAATTGGACTTGGCAACCCTAGGTTGGTTTCAGCGTGGTAGCTCTTGCTTGCAGGGAATTTGTCTCTGAGCTGCCGGGAAAGTAGAAACAGATCCTAGCGCTCTTGTTCCTTGCCCTGCTCATGCTTGCTGGATTTGTCCTCCCCGCAGCTCCCAAAAGGGCAAAGGTTGCTGACACGACACCTCCCGCTGGCTCCAAGACCATCTCGGAGTTTTGTTTCGGAGGGAGCCCGCCAACTTCGGCCACAACCCCTGTGCCCCAGCACCGGAAGATGAGCTCAAGTCAGGCTCCGGAGCCCGTAGGGCAAGACGGAGGTCAGGAGGCCTATTCCGGGCCGCCCTTCTGTCAATCCTGAGACATAAGAGGCTATTTCTTTAGTGCCGTCGTCCGCCGGAACGGGAAATGGCTTCTTTGTTGAGAGAGCGCGGGAGAAAAACATGGGCTTCTCGATTCCCCCAGGGAGCGGACGTGTCTAAGGGGTGTCAACACAAAGGTGTCGAACTCGTTTGTTATGATTCAAGTAGGCAGCCGTGTGGGTCTGAAGCAGCGGAACAAAAGAGGAGTCGATTGCCCCTGTAAGACCAGCCTCGTTTTATTCGGAACGTGAGCTTTCGTGTGCATGCGCACGTCTTCGGACGAGGAATGAGGTACAGCGGGGGGGGGGGGGCAACGTAGGGTTGCCAAGACCAATTCAAGAAATATCTGGGGACTTTGGGGGTGGAGCCAGGAGACATTGGGGGTGGAGCCAGGAGACCTTGGGGGTGGAGCCAGAAGCAAGGTTGTGACAAGCGTAATTGAACTCCAAAGGGAGTTCTGGCCATCACATTTCAAGGGACAGCATACCTTTTCAATGCCTTCCTTCCATAGGAAATAATGAAGGATTGGGACACATAGAATTGGACCCCTGGTCCGATGCTTTTGAAGAAGAAGAAGAAGAAGAAGAAGAAGAAGAAGAAGATATTGGATTTATATCCCGCCCTCCACTCCGAAGAGTCTCAGAGCGGCTCGCAATCTCCTTTCCCTTCCTCCCCCACAACAGACACCCTGTGAGGTGGGTGGGGCTGGAGAGGGCTATCACAGCAGCTGCCCTTTCAAGGACAACCTCTGCCAGAGCTATGGCTGACCCAAGGCCATGCTAGCAGGTGCAAGTGGAGGAGTGGGGAATCAAACCCGGTTCTCCCAGATAAGAGTCCGCACACTTAACCACTACACCAAACTTGCTCTTGCCAAGGTTTGAAACTTGGATGGTATTTTGGGGAGAGGCACCAGATGCTACGCTGCAAATTTGGGGCCTCAATCTCAAACAACACCCCCCTCCCAGAGCCCCAGATACCCGCGGATCCATTCTCCATTATTTCCTATGGGAATACATCTCCATAGGGAATGATGAAGTTCCCAGCAGATATTGCCCTCCTCTCCCCCCACTTTCTGATGACCCTGAAGCGGGGGGAGGGCCTCCAAACCGGGGGATCCCCTGCCCCGACCTGGGGATTGGCAACCCTAGGCCAAGGGTAGCTGGCTGGGGCTGATGGGAATTGTAGGCAAAAAAGCATCTGGAGAGCTACCGTTGGCCACCCCTCCACTTGCAGCTGCTGGAATGGCCTTGGGTCAGTCGTAGCTCTGGCAGAGGTTGTCCTTGAGAGGGCAGCTGTTGTAAGAACTCTCTCAGCCCCACCCACCTCACAGGGTGTTTGTTGTGTGTGGGGGAGAAGATATAGGACAGGGGTGGCCAATGGTAGCTCTCCAGATGTTTTTTGCCTACAACTCCCATCAGCCCCAGCCATTGGCCATGCTGGCTGGGGCTGATGGGAAGTAGGCAAAAAAACATCTGGAGAGCTACCGTTGGCCACCCCTGAGGTACAGTAAGCAGCTATATGTGGCTCTGTTATGAGGGATGGATCTGACATAAATGAGACCCTGTTGGGCCAGACCACGTCGGGTTGGGCCGAGCCACGTCGGGCTGGACCACGTGTGTGTCTATTTAAGATTAGGCAGCAGAGATGTACATTTTATAAAGAACACAGACAAACACAAAGATATATTTTTCGAAAAACTTAAAACATGCTTAAAGCATCAATACTCATTGATCTTAAAGGTGCTTTCTTTGTATCTCTCCCAAGGGATCCAGGGAATTGGGCAAAGGAAGCTCGGGCTCTTTCCTTCCTTCCCCAGGGGGCCGGGGGGGGAGCCTCAGCCAATAGAAGGAAGAGAGGCTTGGCTCAGGAGCTCTGCTGTGCAATGGAGAGCGCCTGGCAAAGCAAGCTATTCCTCACCCCCCTTCCTACCCAAGGGAGGAGCCTCAGCCAATGGAGAAAACAGAGGCTTTGCTCTGTAGCTCCTGTGCAATTGAGCAAGCCTGGCAAAGCAAGCTGTGATGCAGAAGGAAGCAAGAGATAGGGAGAAGGAAGCAGATGACAGCCAGTTGTTCGGGGGCCTGATAGGAGCCCTCCGGGGGCCTGATTCGGCCCCAGCGCTACATGTTTGACACCCCTGTTCTATACGGTTCTTACGATAAGCAAGTTTGGCCACCCTTGCCACAGAATCCATCTTCCGAAGCGCACCTTTTCTGCAGGGGGAACCGATCTCTGTAGTCCGGAGATGACCTGCAATTCCAGGGGATCCTCAGGTCCCACCCGGAGGCTGGCATCACTACACAGTTACCCCACTGGGGAATCTCTGCTCCGTTCGGTCATCCTTACAACAGAAGAAGGAAGGAAGATGCAGAAGGAAGCAAGAGAGAGGGAGAAGGAAGCAGATGACAGCCGGTCGCTCGGAGGCCTGATAGGAGCCCTCGGGGGCCTGATTCAGCCCCCGGACTGCACTTTCGACACCCCCGCCATAACTGATACCCGCTGCCGTTTACATACACATCAGCATTGTTCTGTCCCAAGCCTCGCCTCCGTTTAAACTTTCCTCCCTCTTGCATACCACCTCCACTTCTCTCTCCTCCTCCTCCGTCCTATTCCTCTCTTGTAGAGCGAAAAATCACCTCTCCAGTTTTGTTTCTTTAACAACCTACGGACATGTACAAGAAGTGAACATCTCCCTGCTTTGTTCCAGGCGCGATAACGACAGCAGCCCCGGCTTGCAATAGCATGGGGCGGGGAAGGGGGGGGGGACACTTCCAAATTAAAAAAAGCCATGTTCTCGGAAAGCATTTAAATTTCAAGGGGGAGGGTTTTGCCGTTTCCCCGAGAAGCACCCTGCACTGAATGTGATGGGGGGCAGGAGGTTAAAACACAGACATCATAACCTTTATTACTTCATTTTGGTGCACGAAGCCATTAACGGCAGGAGGCATCGCAGATGCGCCACAACATCGGGGGCCGGAGAGAAATTCAATACACACGTTGTAACCTAATTTACGGGCAATGCGGAGAAGGGGGGGAAGACGCGTGTGGGGCAGAGGCAGAGCATCTGCGCAACCCCCTCCCCGTAGAAACGAACGCAAGCCATGGCAGGGAAAAGGTAGACGGTCTTTGAAGGGCTCCCTGGTGCAAGGGAGCGACGAAACGGCTCCCTGAGCACGGTGAAGTACCGCTCTCCCCCCTTCAGTTAAATCATGAGGCTGTGGCTCAGAGGCACAACGTTTGCACGGTGTGCCAGAGGTCCCAGGTTCAATCCCTGGCCTCTCCAGTTAAAAGGATGAGGTGATGGGAAAGACCTCAGCCTGAGACCCTGGAGAGCCATGAAGTGGGGCTGTGGCTCAGTGGCAGAGCCTCTGCTTGGCACGCAGAAGGTCCCTGGTTCAATCCCCGGCATCTCCAGTCAAAAGAACCAGGCAGGAGGTGATGGGAAGGACCTCAGCCTGAGACCCTGGAGAGCCATGAAGTGGGGCTGTGATTCTGTGGTAGAGCATCTGCTTGGCACGCAGAAGGTCCCAGGTTCAATCCCTGGCATCTCCAGTCAAAAGAACCAGACAGGAGGTGATGGGAAAGACCTCAGCCTGAGACCCTGGAGAGCCATGAAATGGGACTGTGGCTCAGTGGCAGAGCCTCTGCTCAACATGCAGAAGGTCCCAGGTTCAATCCCCAGCATCTCCAGTTAAAAGGACCAGGCAGGAGGTGATGGGAAAGACCTCAGCCTGAGTCCCTGGAGAGCTGCTGCCAGTTGGAATGGGAGATACCAACCCTGATGGGACCCATGGTCTGATTCAGTGGTAGAGCTTCTGCCTGCCATGCAGAAGGCCCCAGGTTCAATTAAGAGGATCCAGGTAGAGCAAAGCAAGAGTCAAGTTGCACCTTTAAGACCGACCAAGTTTTATTCAGAAGGTCAGCTTTCGTGTGCTAGAAGAACACTTCGTCAGGCAATAGGACGGAATGGCAAGCAGTCCTGAATATACAGAAAGTGGGCAGTGAGTTCGTATGCGGAGTCATGGAAATAGTTTTTTGGCAGATTAAAAGAGCCACTAGTTGGGGTCCGGTGTTTGTTAGTTAGCGTTAACTGGGCTGAAACAACAACGAGAGGTAATTGCGTTGGAATAGCAGATTGATGTCCATGTAGTAAACCCATTAAGTATCCTGGGTGTGAAGTGCAATAAATGAGAGTCTATTGTAATGTTAGCTCTGGGTTTCTCAGACGTTTGTTTTAAACATGTAACACACATATAAACATCATTCTAGGTTGCCATTAAAAACAATTAAAATATAGTGGAAGATGGGTTAGTATTTGTAATGAGATACACAACCAGAAGCCCCATTTGAATATGTCAGTACAAAAAACATTAAGAACAGAAGAAGAAGAAGATGATGATGATGATATTGGATTTATATCCCACCCTCCACTCCGAATCTCAGAGTCTCAGAGCGGCTCATAATCTCCTTTACCTTCCTCCCTCACAATAGACACCCTCTGAGGTGGGTGGGGCTGAGAGGACTCTCACAGCAGCTGCCCTTTCAAGGACAACCTCTGCCAGACCTATGGCTGACCCAAGGCCATTTCAGCAGGTGCAAGTGGCAGAGGGGGGAATCAAATCCGGTTCTCCCAGATAAGAGTCCGCACACTTAACCACTACACCAAACTGGAACATAAGAGAAGCCATGTTGGATCAGGCCAATGGCCCATCCAGTCCAACACACTGTGTCACACAGTGGCCAAAAAAAAACAACCAGTGCCATCAGGAGATTCACAAGTGGGGCTAGAAGCCCTTCCAATTTGCACCCCCCCCCCCAAAACACCAAGAATGCAGAGCATCACTGCCCCAGACAGAAAGTTCCAACAATACCCTATGGCTAATAGCCACTGATGGACCTCTGCTCCATATTTTTATCCAATCCCCTCTTGAAGCTGACTATGCCTGTAGCCGCCGCCACCTCTTGTAGCAGCGAATTCCACATGTTAATCGCCCTTTGGGTGAAGAAGGACTTACTTTTTATTCTGATACACTATTCTAAAAGAGAAATACATTAGAATACTGTGGATATATAGCTATACTTGGTGAAAGTGAGGTTAGTATATGTAATGAGATTTAAAAAAAATGTAATCTACAAGGATCCAGGTATTAGGTGATGAGAAAAAAACTCTACCTGAAATCTAGGAGATGCCAGGGATTGAACCTGGGACCTTCGGCACGCCAAACAGATTCTCTCCCAGCCAGCCACAGCCCCTCCCCACACTGACACAGTTGGAAAAGTAAGACACTCGACTGATCTGCATTTTTAAATCTGTGAGGGCCTAGTTCTGCCATGAAAAAAACCCTATGCCCTGCCCTCAGAAAGCAAGCATGTCAGGGATAAAGATAAACTAGCTTCACCAGGGAAAGAATATGCCCTGCACTTAGAAAGCAAACATGTCAGGGATAAAGATAAACTGAAAAAAGTACTCCCCTGTGCAAACACCAGATGTTTCCGACTCTAGGGTAACGTTGCTTTCACAACGTTTTCAGGGCAGACTTTTTTACAGGGTGGTTTGCCATTGCCTTCCCCAGTCATCTACACGTCCCCCCCATCCCACCCCCAGCAAGCTGGTACTCATTTTACCAACCTCAGAAGGATGGAAGGCTGAGTCAACCTGAGTGGGCTACCTGAAACCAGCTTCCGCTGGGATCAAACTCAGGTCATGAGTAGAGTTCAGACTGCAGTACTGCAGCTTTACCACTCTGTGCCATGGGGCTTACCAAGATAAACTAGTTCCACCATGAAAAGAATATGCCCTGCACTTAGAAAGCAAGCATGTCAGGGATAAAGATAAACTAGCTCCATTGTGAAAAGCATGTGCCCTGCACTTAGAAAGCAAGCATGTCAGGGATAAAGATAGACTAGCTCCATCGTGAAAAGCATGTGCCCTGCACTTAGAAAGCAAGCATGTCAGGGATAAAGATAAACTAGCTCCATCGTGAAAAGCATGTGCCCTGCACTTAGAAAGCAAACATGTCAGGAATAAAGACAAACCAGCTCCATCATGAAAAGCATGTGCCCTGTACTTAGAAAGCAAGCATATCAGGGATAAAGATAAACTAGCTCCGCCATGAAAAGAATATGCCCTGCACTTAGAAAGCAAGCATGTCAGGGATAAAGATAAACTAGCTCCGCCATGAAAAGAATATGCCCTGCACTTAGAAAGCAAGCATGTCAGGGATAAAGACAAACCAGCTCCATCATGAAAAGCATGTGCCCTGTACTTAGAAAGCAAGCATATCAGGGATAAAGATGAACTAGCTCCATTACAAAAAGCATGTGCCCTGCACTTAGAAAGCAAGCATGTCAAGGATAAAGATAAACTAGCTCCATCATGAAAAGAATATGCCCTGCACTTAGAAAGCAAGCATGTCAAGGATAAAGATAAACTAGATTAATCATGAATAAAAGACACCCTGCACTTAGAAAGCAAGCATATCAAGGATGATCCTAACTAGTTCCATTATGAAAAAATATATATGTTCTGCACTGGAAAACACATCAGGCAAGAGACTAAAGTAGTCCCAAGGCAGTATTCCCTCTAAGCTGAATTAGTGTGAAGTAGCTCACAGTTTTTCAGCCTCTAGCTCACACATTATTGTCTTAACTCGGGAAAAATGGCCCCAGAGCAAACAGATTTATGCAGCAGCTCACAACTTTTAATGCCGATAGCTCACAAAGTAGAATTTTTGCTCACAAGACTCCACAGCTTAGAGGGAGTATTGGTCCCAGCATGATTTTTTTTAAAGCTCTGCACTTAGAAACCAAGTATGTCAGGGATGATACTAAACTAGTTCCATCATGGTGGAGGGGGACGACATGTTCTGCAGTTAGAAAGCAAGCATATCAGGGATGATATAAACTAGCTCCATCATGAGGAAAAAATATATATATGTTCTTCATGTAGCAAGCAAACCTCCCAGGGTCGATGCTGAATTAGATCCGTTCTCCTTGACATCTAGTTTTCCCTGTGCAGGGAAATTCTTTTACGGGAACTCCCATCTGCAATTTGAAGCTTAGATGCAGGTTAACTAACCTCAGCGAGAACCGCATGCCAATATAATATAATAAATGCGTAATAAAAATTAACACCCCCAGGAAAGACACCTTGGCACAGCTTGTAAACCACGACTGGGCCTGCTAAATTTTGGAAGCCAGAACAGGGGAGGAAGCAGCCAAGAGCAAACTCAGCGAGGGACAAAAAAAAAAGAAGAAACCCACAAAGACATCCCTGATAGCGGGCTGACTTCCCTACAGACAATTAAGCACCAGTTAATGTAATCACCTACTACCGACAGAGCTAACAATACAGGAAATAAAAACATAAGTCACGCCAGGCGTCTGCCAGCGGCTCCCTGGCACCACGCAAAAGGTCTGCTGGCTGCCATTGGAATGTCATGCCAGCGACGACGCCGTCCCAAATCGGATGGCATGCAAAGGGCAAAAGCGGCTATTATAATGTCAAACAGGACGTGTTCAGCAGAAGGCACCTGGGATTGCCTTAACAGGAGAAGGGAACGGTGCCCTGGATTCCAGACAGCAGGCAGGGAGCGAGGTGGGCTCCAGGCCGATTCCTAGAGAGGAGCAAAATCTACTCGTGGCGGAGCACTGCGCCTTGCCTCTGTGCACTTGCAGATGTGTAAGAACATAAGAGAAGACGTGCGGGATCAGACCCATGGCCCATCCAGTCCAACACTCTGTGTCACATAAGACCATAAGAGAAGCCATGTTGGATCAGGCCAAGGGCCCATACACTCCAACACTCTGTGTCACATAAGAACGTAACAGAAGCCATGTTGGATCAGACCCATGGCCCATCCAGTCCAACACTGTGTCACACAGTACCCCAAACCCAGGGGCCATCAGGAGGTCCACCAGCAGGGCCATAGGAACATAAGAGAAGCCATGTTGGATCAGGCCAATGGCCCATCCAGTCCAACCCTCTTTGTCACAGAAGAACAGAAGAGAAGCCATGTTGGATCAGACCAATGGCCCATCCAGTCCAACACTCAGTTTCACATAAGAACAGAAGAGAAGCCATGTTGGATCAGGCCACTGGCCCATCCAGTCCAACACTCTGTGTCACACAGTGGCCCAAACCCAGGGGCCGCCAGCAGGGCCAGAACTCCAGAAGCCCTCCCACTGTGGCCCCCTAAGCACCAATAGTTCTGCCTGCGGACGAACTCCCATATTCAATGCGGATCATATCTCGAAACTCAGAGCTGGAAGAGTCCCCAAGAGTCATCTAGTCCAACTCTCTGCACAATGCAGAAAATTCGCAGCTATCGTCTCCCTCCCCACCTCCCACCCCCGTGACTCTTGCTCTACACCCAGAGAAAGGTAAAAAAAAACCTCCAGGATCCCAGGGCCGATTTAGCCTGGAGGAAAATTCCTTCCTGACCCCAAAGTGGCCACAGGTATTACCCTGGGCATTTAAGGAAGAGCCAAGCTTACCTTGGGTAGATGCTTCTCTTGAGGAAATCATGGCATTTTGGTGTAGAGCCAGTTTGGTGTAGTGGTTAAGTGTGCAGACTCTTATCTGGGAGAACCGGGTTTGATTCCCCACTCCTCCACTTGCACCTGCTGGAATGGCCTTGGGTCAGCCATAGCTCTGGCAGAGGTTGTCCTTGAAGGGCAGCTGCTGTGAGAGCCCTCTCCAGCCCCACCCACCTCACAGGGTGTTTGTTGTGGGGGAGGAAGGTAAAGGAGATTGTGAGCCGCTCTGAGACTCTTCAAAGTGGAGGGCGGGATATAAATCCAATATCTTCTTCTTCTTCTTCTTAAGTGTACCATACAAGCTTAAAGGCAGCCAGCCTCCCAAGAGGATAGTACCAGGAAAGCCAACCACCAACACAGAAAAGAAGCATATACGGTTATAGGGTTGCCAGTCCCCAGGTGGGGGCAGGGGATCCCCCGGTTTGGAGATCCCCCTGCTTCAGGACCATCAGAAAGCGGGCTGAGGGGAGGGAAATGTCTTCTGGGAACTCTATTATTCCCTATGGAGATGTATTCCCATAGAAAATCATGGAGAATTGATCTGCGGGTATCTGGGGCTCTGGGGGGAGCTGTTTTCTGAGGTAGAGGCACCAGATTTTCAGTTTAGCATCTAGTGCCTCTCCCCAAAATACCCCCCAAGTTTCAAAACGATTGGACCAGGGGGTCTAATTCTATGAGCCCCAAAAGAAGGCGCCCCTATCCATTATTTCCTATGGAAGGAAGGAATTGAAAAGGTGTGCCGTCCCTTTAAATGTGATGGCCAGAACTCCCTTTGGAGTTCAATGATGCTTGTCACAGCCTTGATCTTGGCTCCACCCAATGTCTCCTGGCTCCACCCCCAAAGTCTCCTGGCTCCACCCCCAAAGTCCCCAGATATTTCTTCAATTGGACTTGGCAACCCTATACGGTTGTCAACTCAGGGTTGGGAAATTCCTGGAGATTTGGGGGTGTGGCCTGGGAAGAAGGGGATTTGGGGAAGGGAGGGGACTCAGCAGGGGACAACGCCATACAGCCCACTCTCCAGAGCAGCCCTTTTCTCCAGGGCAAGTGAGCTTTGCCATCTGGAGGTCAGCTGTTATTCCGGGAGATCCCCAGGCCCCACCGGAAAGTTCGCAAGCCCACATCCCCCAATTCATTTGCCCCCTAGGCATGAGGTTTGACCAGCAAACACTTATTTAGACCTGCTATCCATATGTTCCTCTGGAACCTGAGGAGCTAAATTGATCGCACCTGAGGGAGAGAGGAGAAGAAGAAGAAGGACAACTCCTATGAGAGCTGTGGCTGACCCAGGGCCATTCCAGCAGCTGCAAGTGAAGGAGAAGAAGAAGAATTGGAGATTTATACCCCGCCCTTCTCTCTGAATCAGAGACTCAGAGCGGCTTACAATCACCTATATCTTCCCCCCCCACAACAGACACCCTGTGAAGTGGGTGGGGCTGAGAGGGCTCTCCCAGCAGCTGCCCTTTCAAGGACAACTCCTATGAGAGCTATGGCCGACCCAGGGCCATTCCAGCAGCTGCAAGTGAAGGAGAAGAAGAATTGCAGATTTATACCCCGCCCTTCTCTCTGAATCAGAGACTCAGAGCGGCTTAGAATCTCCGATATCTTCTCCCCCCACAACAGACACCCTGTGAGGTAGGTAGGGCTGAGAGAGCTCTCACAGAAGCTGCCCTTTCAAGGACAACCCCTTTTATTATTAAAGAATTATTATTATTACGAGAGCTATGGCTAACCCAGCAGGTGCAAGTGGAGGAGTGGGGAATCAAACTTGGTTCTCCCAGATAAGAGTCTACGCACTTAACCACTGCACCAAACCGGCACTTAACCACTACACCAAACTGACAAACAGACAGACAGACAGAAATAGAGAGAGGCAGACAGAAAGAAAGAGAGACAGAGACAGAGAGGCAGACAGACAGACAGAGACAGAAAGAGAGACAGAGAGAGAGAGGCAGAGACAAAGAGAGACAGAGACAAAGAAACAGAGAGACAGAGACACACAGAGAGAAACAGAGAGAGAGTGAGACACAGAGATACAGAGACACAGAGAGAGAGAGAACCCAAGAGAAAAAGCTTCAAGGGCTCACAGGAGAAAGGAAGACTGAAACAAGGAAAGGATCAAAGAAACGAGGGTCTATGAGTTCCCTGCGGGACCATGACATCTTGTCACTTCCTATAGGCCTCCCGTGCACCCCTTATCTCTGCCCCTTAATCACGCCCCCGACACACAGAGCAAACACAGGGAGATTTGCACACTGACAAAGCTGATGTGTTTAATTAGATTCCATCAGGAAGAGTCTGAAAAATTAACATGGAGAGATTTCCACCGGCCCCAGCGATAACCTCTCCCAGAGAGTGCCGGGATTTATAGCCAGCCGTCGGTTGAGCAGAAGTTATGGGAACTCCCGAGGAGGATGAGTTTCAAAAGCGAGCCCATAGGAACCCTGTTGGGGTTATCACTGGGCAAGGTATTCATTCATCAAGGCAGGAGCCGGGTTCCAAACAGCTCATGGGGCAGAAACTGGAAGGAACGCCAAGGAGGAGAGGGGAAGGCAGCAAAGAGCAGAGCTGGGGCAAATCTGTGTATTAAAAAGAAAGTTTGAGACCAGTGCCACCCTGAAGACCAACCAAGTTTAATTCTGGGTAGAGGTCTTTATTTGTAGCAAGAACGGCTCTGCATATTAGGCCACACACCCCTGATGCAGCCAATCCTCTTCGAGCTTACAGGGCTCTTCTTACTGAACCTACTGTAAGCTCTTGGAGGATTGGCTACATCAGAGGGGTGTGGCCTAATATCCAAAGGAGGTCCTGCTAGAATTCCTTACAGGGCTCTTCGTACAGGGCCTACTGTCAGCTCCAGGAGGATTGGCTGCATCAGGGGGTGTGGCCTAATATGCAAAGGAGGTCGGCTAGAATTCCTTACAGGGCTCTTCGTACAGGGCCTGCTGAGAGCTCCAGGAGGATTGGCTGCATCAGGGGGTGTGGCCTAATATGCAAAGGAGGTCCTGCTAGAATTCCTTACAGAAATACAAAAAGTTCTACTATAATGAAATGAACAGCCCACAACAGTGGGCATACATTCATACAGTATAAATAGAAATAGAAAACAACAGTCTCAGAACAATATTCCAAGGAGGACCCCACACAGTCACAGAGTTTTCAAAATGAGTACAATGACTCAAAAATAAAGTTCCACAGGAGTCCCTCCGTTGTTTGTTGACTTCTGAAGGACAAATTCTAGCCTTCACGCAAACCCCGGATTTGATTGCGTTCCGCTGCTCCTGCAGCTTCCTTATCCCGGATTTGATTGCGTTTCTATTTATACTGTATGAATGTATGCCCACTGTTGTGGGCTGTTCATTTCATTATAGTAGAACTTTATATACACCAGTTAAGAGTGTTTGTGCACAATATTTTGTATTTTTGTATTTTTGTATTTCATATATTGTGCTGCCACTGTTCTTTTGCAGAATTCCTTACAGGGCTCTTCGTACAGGGCCTGCTGAGAGCTCCAGGAGGATTGGCTGCATCAGGGGGTGTGGCCTAATAGGCAAAGGAGGTCCTGCTAGAATTCCTTACAGGGCTCTTTGTACAGGGCCTGCTGAGAGCTCCAGGAGGATTGGCTGCATCAGGGGGTGTGGCCTAATAGGCAAAGGAGGTCCTGCTAGAATTCCTTACAGGGCTCTTCGTGCAGGGCCTGCTGAGAGCTCCAGGAGGATTGGCTGCATCAGGGGTGTGTGGCCTAATATGCAAAGGAGGTCCTGCTAGAATTCCTTACAGGGCTCTTTGTACAGGGCCTGCTGAGAGCTCCAGGAGGATTGGCTGCATCAGGAGTGTGTGGCCTAATATGCAAAGGAGGTCCTGCTAGAATTCCTTACAGGGCTCTTCGTGCAGGGCCTGCTGAGAGCTCCAGGAGGATTGGCTGCATCAGGGGTGTGTGGCCTAATATGCAAAGGAGGTCCTGCTAGAATTCCTTACAGGGCTCTTCGTGCAGGGCCTGCTGAGAGCTCCAGGAGGATTGGCTGCATCAGGGGGTGTGGCCTAATATGCAAAGGAGGTCCTGCTAGAATTCCTTACAGGGCTCTTCGTACAGGGCCTGCTGAGAGCTCCAGGAGGATTGGCTGCATCAGGGGGTGTGGCCTAATAGGCAAAGGAGGTCCTGCTAGAATTCCTTACAGGGCTCTTCGTACAGGGCGTACTGGAAGCTCCAGGAGGATTGGCTGCATCAGGGGGTGTGGCCTAATATGCAAAGGAGGTCCTGCTAGAATTCCTTACAGGGCTCTTCGTACAGGGCCTGCTGTAAGCTCCAGGAGGATTGGCTACATCAGGGGTGTGTGGCCTAATACGCAAAGGAGGTCCTGCTAGAATTCCTTACAGGGCTCTTCGTACAGGGCCTGCTGTGAGCTCCAGGAGAATTGGCTGCATCAGGGGTGTGTGGCCTAATATGCTACAAGAAAAGCTCTGACCATTACATATTGGTAGTGGGACTAGTTGCCAGGAAACTAGTTAGCATTCAGATGCATAAGTAACTCAGCAGTCAGCTATCCGCCTGAATCTGGGTTTGTTTGTTTTTTTAAAAAGTAAACTTACCAAAAACAAACAAACAAACTGTGGAACAACGAGGACTAGAAACTATGCTTCATTTTTATTGAGGAAAGCCGGAAAGCCCAGGAAGCTGAATTCTACACTAAGGTTGCCAACTCTTGAGTTCAGAAACATCTGGAGATTCGAGGGCGGAGCCTGGAAGGGTGGAGTTCAGGGAGGGGAAGGACTTTGGTTAGGGTATAACACCAAAAAGTCAGGGGCCACACAACCTTGATTGTAGCCAATCCTCCTGGAGCTTACAGTAGACCCTGTACTAAAAGCCCTGTAAGCTCTTGGAGGATTGGCTACATCAGGGAGGTGTGGCCTAACAGGCAAAGGAGTTCCTGCTACAAAAAAAAGCCCTGCAGTCCACTGTCCAAAGCAGCCATTTTTTTCCCATCCTTTGGGGAGGGACGGTGGCTCAGCGGTAGAGCATCTGCTTGGTAAGCAAAAGGTCCCAGGTTCAATCCCCAACATCTCCAACTAAAAAGGCTCCAGGCAAATAGGCATGAAAAACCTCAGTTGGAGAGCCGCTGCCAGTCTTGAGTAGACAATACTGACTTTGATGGACCGAGGGTCTGATTCAGGGGTCATTCTGGAGAAAGGTGGTGGAGCTCATCCAGGGATTGTTATGCAGCTGCACCTACTATCCAATGGACAAGGAGGTGGGACTCTCAGAAAGGTTCAGGAGCTGTGCTCCTGTGAGCTCCCACTGAATCTGAGGCCTGGTCTGATTCAGTAGACGGCAGCTTCATAAGTTCATATATGTTCTCCAGAAGAAGTGGGACAAACGTTTTAAAAGAATACATATTAAATTAATAAGTAATCTATGTAGTCTGGAAATAAACTGGAAGCCCAGGAAATCTCCAGCTCCCACGTGGAGGCTGGCAACCCTACTACACAGATCATATTTTCCAGGTTGTTTTTTTTTTTAAAAAAATAAAAAAATTCTCTGCCAGTTTGAATAACCGCAGCGCTTATCCAGTCCTGAAGCAGGGCCACTAAAAATGTTCGCAAATCAACAGGTTGCTACCAAGCCGTTTTTCTTGCATCCTGTCAACGTAATCAGCATCCTATTTGCATCGATATAACAGATGCCAAGTGCTGCGCTGTACTCCAGAAGTCTTTTGCTTCTAATTTTGCCTTCCTAATGCGAAAAAGAATTTATGGCAGCCCTTGAAGAATCGTTATATACGACTTCTTTATGAGAATTTTGAGAGCTGCCAGGAGAAGGGCGGGCGAGGGGGGGACAAAGCGTGGATCCTGGCTTCTTCGTGAGGCTCTTCGTGAGGGTATGGGGCTTTTTAAAAAAAAAAAAAAAACCAAAACACTGAAAAGAAATTCTAATTGCTTTGAATTCCTTGGAGATTTAGGACCAAATTGCCAGGCTGGAGCTCCACGACTGGAATGGAGTTATAGCACAAAGGCAAAGGCTGGACCCGTTGTGGATCAAAACAACCAAAGCATGGGCTTATCTTGAGCTATGGTGGCCTCCTTTGCAAACTCGGGGGCAACATCCAGGTTTACAAAACAGGTGATTTGAGATGAGGATGGTGGTTGGTGGTGGTAGTGGTGATGATGATAACAGTGAAGGAGGGGGAGGAGGAGACAGAGCCAATCGATCAACAGATGATAGGTGGAGAGAGAGACAGAGACAGACAGACAGACCAATATACATTAGACAGAGACATTAGACAGACAGACAGCAAGAGGGAGGGAGACAGACAGATAACATGGCTAGACATAGATCGTTAGACAGACAGATTGACTGGCAAACATCAGACAGACAGCCGAGAGAGAGAATGAGAGATGAGAGACAGACAGACAGACAGAAAGATGATAGTCAAATAGATTGACATAGACAGATCATTAGACTGACAGATGATGATGATAAAGACAGACGGACAGACAGGTAGGTAGGTAGGTAGGTAGGTAGGTAGATAGATAGATAGATGAGAGGCAGAGGCAGGCCGACTCAGAGAGAGGCATATTTAGAACAAAAAACTATTTTTAAAGGAGTTTTTCACACAAAACAAACAGCCTTACAAGAACTCAGGAGCTCTTTGGGGTTGCCAAGGCAACCTCTTCCCAGGGCGAGGCCTCCCCCCAGCCCGGCCGTGTTTCAGTCAGAGAGAACCAGCTGTAGGCTTTCCTGCCCTCTCATCAGGGTATAAAACCATAGAGTGCACCTTCCAGGTAGCCATTTTCCCCAGGGGAATTCACCTCTGGAATGTGGAGATCAGCCATAACTCTGGGATCTAGGGTTGCCAGTCACGACCTGGAGAAATTATAACTGATCAGTTTCCCTTGGAGAAAATGGCTATTTTGGAGGGGGAACTCTATGGCAGGGGTGTCAAGCATGCGGCCCAGGGGCTGAATCAGGCCCCCGAGGGCTCCTATCAGGCCCCCGAGCAACTGGCTGTCATCTGCTTCCTTCTCCCTCACTTTTGTTTCCTTCTGCATTGCAGCTTGCTTTGCCAGGCTTGCTCAATCACGCAGGAGATACAGAGCAAAGTCTCTGTTTTTCCCATTGGCTGAGGCTCCTCCCTTGGGGAGGAAGAGCTTACTTTGCCAGGCTCTCTCAACCGCACAGCAGAGCTACTGAGTCAAGCCCCTCTTTCTTCTACTGGCTGAGGCTCCTCCCCTTCCTGGTCCCCTTGAGGAAGGAAAGAAAGAACCTGAGCTTCCTTTGCCCAGTTCCCTGGATCCCATGGGAGAAATACAAAGAAAGCACCTTTAAGACCAACGAGTGCTACTGTTTTAAGCAAGTGTTATTTTAAGGGTTTAAAAAAAAAAAACCTTTAATTGTGTTTGTCTGTGTCCTTTATAAAGTTTATATCTCTGCTACCTAATCTTAAATAGGTACACACATGGCCGGGCCCGAAATGGCACGGCGCGGCCTGACAAGGTCTCATTTATGTCTGATTCGGCCCTCATGAGTCCAATACCCCTGCTCTATGGCACTGGACCCAGCTGAGGTCTCTCCCCAAACTCCACCCTCTCCCAGCTCCACCCCCAAAATCTCCAGGAATTTCCTAACCCAGAGTTGGCAACCCACCAGGCCCTTCCTGGAGGCTGGCAACCCCAAGGCCAGTCCCGCATCACTCTCATCACTGGGGATGCCAAATCTGGCCCTTTTCTCAGAGCGCCTCTAAAAGCCTGCACTTATCTGTTTGTTTGCTTCCATTTTGACTCATCTTTCTTTCAGAGGTTCAGATCAGGTGGCAATGGTTAGGAATAAAAACACGCAACAGAAACCAAATACCCAATTAAATGCAGGTTACGGCCTGTCTGTTTTCATCCCAGCGGTTGAGTACGAGCCCAAGAGAAAAAGTTGTATCAGTTCTTCAGAAAAAGCTTCCGGGTGAAGACTGAAGTCCTGTGGCACTTTTAACACCAACGAAATTGAATTTCGGGTACAGGATGAACACAAAAGCTTATACCCTGAATAGAACTTTGTTGGTCTTAACCAGGGGTGGCCAAACTTGCATAATACAAGAGCCACATAGAATAAATGTCAGGGAGGGAGAGAGGGAGGGAAGGAAGGAAGGAAGGAAAAAAATAGATGGGGGGAGAGGTGGACAGAGAGCCACAAGACATGGATGTCAGATGTTTGAGAGGCGCAAGACGGAAGGAAGGAAGGAAGGAAGGAAGGAAGGAAGGAAGGAAGGAAGGAAGGAAGGAAGGAAGGAAGGAAGGAAGGAAGGAAGGAAGGAAGGAAGGAAGGAAAAAAATAGATGGGGGGAGAGGTGGACAGAGAGCCACAAGACATGGATGTCAGATGTTTGAGAGGCGCAAGACGGAAGGAAGGAAGGAAGGAAGGAAGGAAGGAAGGAAGGAAGGAAGGAAGGAAGGAAGGAAGGAAGGAAGGAAGGAAGGAAGGAAGGAAGGAAGGAAAAAAATAGATGGGGGGAGAGGTGGACAGAAAGCAACTTTAGCTTTAAATGCATTCTCCAAGCCGCCAGCTTTAAAGAGAGAAATATCTTCTCCAGGCCAGCAGACTGCGTGGTGGGGGCTTCGAGAGCCACACAATATGTGTGAAAGAGCCACATGTGGCTCCTAAGCCACAGTTTGGCCACACCTGGTCTTAATGGTGCCACTGGACACAAACTTTGTTATATGGCTTCAGATCAACACGGCTACCCACCTGAGGCTAGCTTCTATAGGACATTAGGGTTTGTAGAATCTTTCGGGATCAAGTGCCTTGTTCTACTGGAGTAAGTTTTCCTTCCAGACGTTTCGTTCTCAGCTGCGGAGAACAGCAGCCGGAGCAACGCCACTGAGGATGTTCTCCGCAGCTGAGAACGAAACGTCTGGAAGGAAAACTTTCTCCAGTAGAACACGGCACTTGATCCCGAAAGATTCTACAAACCCTAATGATGTTACCAGCCGTGAAAACCTGAAATCTTTGATATTCTATAGGACAGTTTTTGATGGGCCTCTAAGGAAAGGAAAATTCCACAAGTTTGGGGTGGGGGGGGCATCGAGTACACCATTTTCCACACCCTTGCTCCTCTGAACTCAGAACATGAGTGATAGAGTCAATGTGGTGCTCTCAGTTTATCTTCAAGGCCGTGATGATAATCCCAGGAATAAGTCATTGGAAGTAATTCATAAAGAGATGGGAGTACCAGACCACCACCTGTATAAGGGTCAAGAAGCAATGGGATATGGAACCGATTGGTTTAGAATAGGAAAAGGAGTTCGACAAGGATGTATATTGTCACCCTGCTTATTTAATTTCTATGCAGAGTACATCATGCGGAATGCTGGCCTGGATGAAGCACAAGCCGGAATTAAGATTGCCGGGAAAAACATCAAAAACCTCAGATATGCAGATGACACTACTCTAATGGCAGAAAGTGAGGAGGATCTAAAGAACCTCTTGTTGAGGGTGAAAGAGGAGAGCACAAAAGTAGACTTGAAACTCAACATCAAAAAAACCTAAGATCATGACATCTGGCCCCATCACACCTTGGCAAATAGAAGGGAAAGACATGGAAGTAGTGACAGACTTCACATTTCTGGGATCCAAGATCACTGCAGATGGTGACTGTAGCCATAAAGTTAAAAGACGTTCGCTCCTTGGAAGGACATCTATGGCGAACCTGCGCAGTATAATAAAAAGTAGAGACATCACCCTGCCAACAAAAGACCATATAGTCGAAGCGATGGTATTCCCAGTAGTAATGTATGGCTGTAAGAGCTGAACCATAAGGAAGTCGAGCGCAAAAGAATAGATGCTTTTGAGCTGTGGTGCTGGAGAAGACTCTTGAGAGTCCCTTGGACTGCAAGAAAATCAAATCAGTCAGTCCTAAGGGAAATCAACCCTGACTGTTCCCTGGAAGGTCAGATGCTGAGGCTGAAGCTCAAATACTTTGGCCACCAAGTGCGAACGGAGCACTCATTGGAGAAGATCCTGATGCTGGGAAAGACAGAAGGCAAAAGAAGAAGGGGACAGCAAAAGATGAGATGGCTGGACAGTGTTATGGATGTAACAAATACAAATTTGAGCAGACTTCAGAGGATGGTGGAAGACAGGAGGGCCTGGAGTGACTTGGTCCAGGGGGTCGCAAAGAGTCGGACTCCACTGCAACTGAACAACAGGCCAACATCCACATCTACAATTTTGCCTGGGAGATAACTGGAAACTAAGGCTGCCTGCTCCAGGTTGCGAAACACCTGGAGATATTGGGGGCGGAGCCAGAAGAGGATGGGGTTTGGGGAGGAAAGACAGACTTCAATGGGGTATGATGCCATGGAGTCGCTCTTCCAAAGGACCCATTTTCTCCAGGAAAATTGATCTATATCACTTGGCCACTGTGTGAGACAGGATGCTGAACTAGATGGACCATTGGTCTGATCCAGCAAGGCTCTTCTTGTGTTCTTATGAAAGCCTCAGCCTCTTTGCCCTGTTGCTGGCCCTCTTAAGGAACTTGTTGGCCTCTGTATGAGACAGGATGCTGGACTAGATGGACCCTCCCTGGTCTGATCCAGCAGGGCTCTACTGAGGTTCTTATGAAGGCCTCGGCCTCTCTGCCCTGTTGCTGGCCCTCCAGAGGAACTGGTTGGCCACTGTGTGAGACAGGAGGCTGGACTAGATGGACCCTCCCTGGTCTGATCCAGCAGGGCTCTTCTGATGTTCTTATGAAGGCCTCAGCCTCTCTGCCCTGTTGCTGGCCCTCCAGAGGAACTGGCTGGCCACTGTGGGAGACAGGATGCTGGACTAGATGGACCAAGAGGTCAGATCCAACAGATCTCTTCTTATGGTCTTATCCTTGGAGTTCAAGAAAAGACCTTTTAAGTCAGCTGGGTTGCCAGCTCTGTGTTTGGAAATATCTGAAGATTTGAGGAGGTGGAGACTGGGGAAGGAAGGGACATCAACAGGGTCTATTGCCACAGAGTCCACCCTCCAAAGCTGTCATCTTCTCCAGGGGAACTGATCTTGGCCCTTGGAGACCCACTGTAACAGCGGGAGATCTCCAGGTGCCGCCTGGAGGTTGGTAACCCTATTACACAGACAGCCCACGGCTGTTTTCTCACCATCAAATGCACTATCAGTGCCTAGAGTCTATCCCCCCAACCCACCCCCAAAAGACGGATGTCAATATCTCCATCCAATTGTCAGCTGCTGAAAGCCCCAGAAAGGAAGAGCCGGGTCATTAAAAAATGAAATACGGGATGCAGAAGAATGGGGATGACGGACATGGCAACCGGGGGAGCAAAGATTGCCAACAGATGGGTGAGAAGCTGTGCTCCTGGCAAAAGAAAGAGACGGGTTTACACTGCCTTATCAGGGACCGGCCGCTCTTCCAAGGGGCTCTCTGATAACATAGAGGGCTTAATCAAATATGCAAACGAGACCCAATCTGGAGAACGAAGGGACGGAAAATAAACCTGGAAATGGGGTTCTGAAGGGTAAGTGTCAGAAATAAATTGAAGCCGGGCGAAGAGGAGGAGGGAGGGAGAAGGGAGGGATAAACAACCTCCCCACTGCCACCATGGGGGGGGGGGGATCAGAAGATTCAATGAAAGTAAAACTTATTTGGAGACTCGGCCATAAGCTGGTTGCCCTTAGGTGGGGGTCAGCGGGGCAGAGATGCAGCAGCGAAAAGCAAAGGCATGAAAGGCTAAAAGAAGCGACAGAAATTCAGGTAGCCAAAATAAGAGGTGGGGCTTAAGAGGAGTAATGTTGCTAACCCAGGTTAAGAACTACCTGGAGGTTTGAGGGTGGAGCCATGGGGGTGGGGTTTAGGGAGGGGAGGGACTTTTGTAGGATATAATGCCCTGCAGTTCATCTTCGAAAGAAGTCATTTTCTCCGGGAGATGTGGAATGAACAGACAGACAGAGAAGCAAGCAAGCAATTTATATAGTCTGAAGATCAGCTATAATTCTGGGACACATCCAGTCCCTACTTGAAGGCTAACCACAAGAACAAAGAGGCTAGCAACCCTAAATGTCCAAGATGGAGACCACTCTCCTGGCTGGACCAAACACTGGATAGGAATTGAGACCTCTCAACTGATTCTTCTAAGAAATTCCCCTTTTGTCCCAACTAGAAACTTGAAGGAAGAATTGTCTGTGTGTATCTCGTTGCGTCTTTAAGGCCAGGGATGTTCCCAAGTTGGTCCCACACAGCAACCAATTCCCAGGTTGCTGCCAAAGGATACAAATGGCACAGTCCAGTTGACAAATTTTAACAAACCATGACCAGGTTGATAGGATAGGAGTAGAAAGATTTCAGGTTGCACAGAACTCCAAATCTCTGAAAAACGATTCTGTGCCACTTGAAAGCTTAGTAGTCTTATCAAGTTGACAGAAGATCTCACCAGAACTAGGTCAAAGCGTAGTCAATGTCTCGTGCACAGGACATCACGTCCACCAGAGGGACCCCAACGTTCAGTGCAGATTCTTTCACATTTGGCGAATACATGAAAGTGACCTGTTGAATCGGACTCTTGGTCCAACAAGATCAATATTGTCTACTCAGATTGGCAGCAGCTCTCCCTGCAGAGATCTTCCACATCATCTCCTGCCTCGTCCTTTCAACTGGGGATGCTGGGGATTGAACCGAGGTCCTTCTGCATGCCGAACAGATGCTCTTCCATTGAGCCATAGCCCCTTCCCACATGTATGTATTATATGCATATTCCCTGATTAGACTCACTTTATTTACCTCCTATTCTTAAATTAACAATAGTTTGAATATTCAGTCATGGAATCAATGCCTGGATCCGGATGACCCAGGATAGTCCGACTGCAATCCGGGGTCAGCCCAGGTTAGTACTTGGATGGGAGACCACCAAAGAAGTCCAGAGTTCAAGGCTCTAATGTGCTAATAATGAACCATCGATTGCACACACACACATACTGCAGTTATTCAATTCCCAGGAATAATCATTGGGTTAGATGTTACGGGTCCATGTGACTAATTACAGTGGCTATAGGGTTCACAAACTTACTTTGATAAATGGTTGAAACTGTGGTCTATACTGCTTCATATCACTTATTGTTATGTAACTTCTGCACTGTTTCATGTGTCATATGAATACTTATGTGCCTCCTTCAGTTCCTTCTTATGGTTCGAGACTTCTAAAATCTTCATGAATTGATTAGCAAATGTCCCATTGTGTTGATTGTCCTGATTTGCTATGTGTAATCTGCCTTCAACCCCTGTGAGACAGGTGGACTATTATTAACATAGAATGAATGAACAAACGAATAAACGGACGAATGGATGAATAAACAAATGAATGAATGGACGAACAGACAAACAAATGAACGGGAAAATGGATGAAAAAACAAACGAATTAATAGACAAATGGACGAACAAACATGAACGAACGAATGAATGGCAGCATCTTTCAGAGAAAGGCTCCTTATGTTGGGGAAAGCGTCACTGTTAGCAGAACAGACAGGTAACCTCCATCCTTTGCCATCATTATGAAACAGTGCAGAAAACCGCAGAGAATGTTTATTGATCAATGTCTATCATAAAAGAGCCATATCAGATTTTTAAGCAAGTATTGCATTCAGTGTTACGGCCATGATATATGACACACAGGAACACAGATGGCTGTAGGCATGAAATGCACACAAAGCTGAAAAATGTGCGTCTTGAGCTTCACTGGTAGGTTTTCCAATCTCCGGGGGGCGGCTGGAGATCTCCCCGAATTAGGTCTCCACATTACAGAGATCAGTTCCCCTGGAGACAATGGCTGCTTTGGAGGGCCGATTCCATGGCATTATAGCCCACAGCTCCCTCCTCTCCTTAAACCCCACCCTCCCCATGTTCCACCCCCAGACTCTCCTGATATTTTCCAATCCAGAGCTGGCAACCCTGTTCTACGAAAAATATGAGAAGTCCTCCTGTGGAGCAGGGCTTTTTTCGTAGCAGGAACCCATTTGCATATTAGGCCACACCTCCCTGATGTAGCCAATCCTCTGGGAGCTTACAGGAGGCCCTGTACGAAGAGCCCTGTAAGGAATTCTAGCAGGACCTCCTTTGCCTGTTAGGCCACACCCCCTTGATGTAGCCAATCCTCCTGGAGCTCTCAGCAGGCCCTGTACAAAGAGCCCTGTAAGGAATTCTAGCAGGACCTCCTTTGCCTATTAGGCCACACCCCTCTGATGCAGCCAATCCTCCTGGAGCTCTCAGTAGGCCCTGTACGAAGAGCCCTGTAAGGAATTCTAGCAGGACCTCCTTTGCATTTTAGGCCACAGACCCCTGATGTAGCCAATCCTCCTGGAGCTTCCAGCAGGCCCTGTACGAAGAGCCCTGTAAGGAATTCTAGCAGGACCTCCTTTGCCTATTAGGCCACACACCCCTGATGTAGCCAATCCTCTGGGAGCTTACAGGAGGCCCTGTACTAAGAGCCCTGTAAGCTCTTGGAGGATTGGCTACATCAGGAGATGTGGTCTAATATGCAAAACAGTTCCTGCTACAAAAAAAAAAAAAGCCTTGCTCTGAAGAATATTCAAAGTCCTACTAGGAACTCTGGGTAGGGAAATTCCTGGAGATTTGAGGGTGGAGCCTGAAGAAGGCGGGCTATAATGCCGTAGAGTCCACCCTCCAAAGCCACCATTATCTCCAAGGAAATTGATCTCTGTATTCTGGAGGGGGCTGGGTTTTTTAGATATAGGCACCAAATTCGCAACAAAGCATCCTGTGCTTCTCTTCAAAAGACTCCCCAAGTTTCAAAAGAATTGGACTGGGGGTCCGATTCTATGAGCCCTCAAAGAAAGTGCCCTTATCCTTCATTATCCCAAATGGAGGGAAGGTGTGCCGTCCCTTTAAACGTGATGGCCAAAACTCCCTTTGGAGTTTAATCATGCCTGTCACACCCTTGCTCCTGGCTCCACCCCCAAAGCCTCCTGGCTCCACCTCCGAAGTCCCCAGATATTTCTTGAATTGGACCTGGCAACCCTAGGGTGGAGCCTAGGGGAGGCAGGGTATGGAGGGGAAGGACTCCAATGCCATAATCCACCTTCCAAAGTGGCCATTTTCTCTGGGGGAACTGACCTCTGTTGCCTGGAGATCTCCAGTCCCAGCCTGGAGGCTGGCAACCCTATGAAAAGAACTCCCCCCCCCATTCCAAAGTGTGTTCTTTGGGTACATCAGCATGCTCGGCACACCACTGCTGACGAAACACAATCGGCAGCCGAGCCCTGCCAGGCTTTGAAGTCGAGATTGGATCTCGAGGGGATTAGATCTTTCTATTTGCAAATCTCATTCCATGGTCACAAGATCCGCATCTCCGATGACACGCTGAGTCGCCTCTAAAAATCAAGAGTGTCGGATACAAACAGTGTCCGACCCGTAAAAAAAAGTAAGAAGGTGAGACCAAAGGAAAAAAAAATGACTTCAGGGGGAACAAAAATGATGGGGTTCGGAAAGCAGGGCCAGACAGCAAGGCAGGAAATAATGAATGAAGAGACAGGAATTATTCTTTCTGCAAAAAAATAAAATAAAATAGATCCCTGGGTCATTCATTCAATCTCGCGGGCAAGATATTCTGTGCAAGCAGGACAAATGGGCTTTGTCTCACAAAATGTGTTTATTATATTTTATGTATTGCCACAAAAATCATGCTTAGATGGGATGACGGCAGAGAAATCTCAGTGACACTCAAGGACGGCTAAATGGAGCCTCCATATTCAGAAGCAGTGCTCCTGCCATGTCAGGCACTGGACAAGAAAAGCAACAAATCCCAAGGGCTACGGACCAGGCAATATATTAAGATAAAGATCAAAAGTCAGAATAAAGTAATACAACAATACTTGCAGTAGATAACAATTCCAATCCCATACACTTTTGACATGTAGTTCTTTGCAGACTCGACCAAAATGTGAACAGTCCAATGGGCAAAGTTCAAAGGCAAACTCGTCAATTTCAGGGAACTCCCGTTCCTTTTCTTGCTGGAGTAAAAATCTATGAAGTAAATGGCTATGAATTGCGATGTCTGAAGGTTCCTAAAGTGTATTTTCAGATTGTATAGTCAATTATGAACTTTGAATAAATTATGTATTAAGATAATTCTTGTATTAAGGTTAGAAGAAACATGTGTGTGTGTTTAAAAGGTATGGGTATGTTGCAGCTGTTGCCAGTTTACTGTATTTAGAACGGAAGCATCGCGATAACTCGGTCTGTTTCAGCGAATGCCAGCATCCTACAGGACTCGAAGTGTCTGTAGTTTTGGGAAATGGTAAGATTATGAGTTTCCTTGTGGGTTTATGTTCTGGAGAGTATATCATGACTATTGATGTAGGGTTATTTGTTGCATACTTTTTGGCTACACAAACTTGGTTCGTGTCCCTGCTTTGTCACCCTCAGCTTCTACTGCCCGAGTCTGTCCTGCTCTGGGATGCTCAGAACACCTAACCCCTTTTGGCAATCCCTAAGGAAGGCCGAGCGCAGAAGAATAGATGCTTTTGAGATGTGGTGCTGGAGAAGAATCTTGAGAGTCCCTTGGACTGCAAGAAGATCCAATCAGTCAGTCCCAAGGGAAATTAACCCAGACCGTTCCCTGGAAGGTCACATGCTGAAGCTGAAGCTCCAATACTTTGGCCACCCAATGAGAAGGGAGCACTCCCTGGAGAAGAATCTTGAGAGTCCCTTGGACTGCAAGAAGACCAAATCAGTCAGTCCTAAGGGAAATCAACCTTGACTGTTCCCTGGAAGGTCAGATGCTGAAGCTCAAATACTTTGGCCACCCAATGAGAAGGGAGCACTCACTGGAGAAGAAACTTGAGCATCCCTTGGACTGCAAGAAGATCCAATCAGTCAGTCCTAAGGGAAATCAACCCAGACTGTTCCCTGGAAGGTCAGATGCTGAAGCTCAAATACTTTGGCCACCAAAGGAGAAGGGAGCACTCCCTGGAGAAGACCCTGATACTGGGAAAGATAGAAGGCAAAAGAAGAAGGGGACAGCAAAAGATGAGATGGCTGGACAGCATTACTGATGTAACAAACACGAATTTGAACAGACTTTGGAGGATAGTGGAAGACAGGAGGGCCTGGCGTGACTTGATCCATGGGGTCGCAAAGAGTCGGACTCGACTGTACGACTGAACAACAACAAAATGGTGCCCAATAGCTGCTGTTCATTGTTCATTCGGTATGTGTTTTGCCCAGGCCCAGCTCTGCACGGGTCTACATCACTAACCCAAAGCTCTGCTCCTGTCGTTTCAAGAAGTCCTGCAACCAGAGTGCAGCATGCAGATTGCCATTTGATGTCCAGGTGGGATTGTTCATTATCTTCATATCTGGCAAGATGTCACCTCACCCATCATGGAGGTGAAGCACCTTCCCCAATGCACCCAAGCAGCTGTGTGGCCCCCATGTATCAAAACTTCATGACAGCTCGAAACGGGAAGGAAAAAATCCTCTTTGAGACAAACATACCGAACCCAACCAGAGCAGAAGGGAGGCAATTCCTCGGATCGGCCCGAGATGTCGCCCGGTCCATGCTTCTTGGACAAGATGCCGCAAGTAGGGGTGGAATTCTAGCAGGAGCTCCATTGCATATTAGGCCATGCATCCCAATGTAGCCAATCCTCCAAGATCTTACAAGATTCTTTTTGTAAGCAATTAAAGGATTGGCTACATCGGGGGCGTGGCCCAATATGCAAAGGCGCTCCTGCTAGAATTCCTTTTTAACAGCCACAGGTGGCCTGGACTTTGGCTTAGCATCTCGGAGCAAAGCAGATGCAGAGATGACAGATGTTCGCTCCAAACCTCTAGATCAGCGCCTCTGTCTTTGCAAGTTAACAAGTCCTGTGCCATGGAGAATTGAGCTGTGCATGATGCTTTGCCTTGAGATCTTCATGGTTGTGTTTGTGTGTGTGTGTATTTAACCTCCCCGTTCTACTCTCCCCCTCTTTCTCCTCCGCTCGAGTTGCCTTGTTCCTTTCCCGTTGTTGTCTTGGTTACGTGGCCCGGGCTTCCCGATACATTACTCGTTTTCATTGTAATAATACGCTCTCGCAAAGCACAATATTTCACTTCAATTGCAAGTGTCATTGGGAAAAAATTCCTTTGACAGGGATGACATTTGTATATCAACCAACTGATGCTGGTTTACGGTTCTGGGGGACTTTGCAAGACTCGCGTGCATTGGACATCTCCGACGCTTGAAATACGATCTGTATCATCTTTTATATAAACATATAAACAACTGGCATCAATCAGTTCTAAAACTGCACCAGAGGGGGGGGGGGCAGGGGAGAAGAGACGGCTAGAAAAGTTTTCCCAATTTGCATCTAAATCCTCTAGCGAGAGTTGACAATATGAAGACGCGACACCAGAGAGAATATACATCACCAGAACGTATCGCTAGTAATAATATTTTGGCTCGAGGCTCAATTATGGCAGCATGTTCAACATGGGGCTGTCCTCGAAGACGACTCGATTATTAGGGATGCCAGATCTGAGTTGAGATTTTGGGGGCAGACCTGAGGAAAACGAGTTTTGGAGAGGGGAGGGATTTCAATGGAGCGTAATGCCACGGAGTCCATCTGAGAGCCAGTTGGGTGTAGTGGATAAGTGCGTGGACTTATCTGGGAGAACCGGGTTTGATTCCCCACTCCTCCACTTGCACCTGCTGAGATGGCCTTGGGTCAGCCGTAGCTTTCATAGAAGCTGTCCTTGAAAGGGCAGCTGCTGTAATAGCGCTCTCAGCCCCACCTACCTCACAGGGTATTTGTTATGGGGGCGGGGGAGGTAGAGGAGATTATGAATGCTCTGAGACTCTGAGATTCAGAGTATAGGGTGGAATATAAATCCAAAATCTTCTTCTTCAAAAGTGGCCATTTTCTTGAGGTGAATCTACCTCTGTCACCTGGAGATCAGTTGTAATCCCAGTCAGCACCTGGAGACAGGGCTTTTTTTGTAGCAGGAACTCCTTTGCATATTAGGCCACACACCCCTGATGTAGCCAATCCTCCAAGAGCTTACAGGGCTCTTCGTACAAGGTCTACTGAAAGCTCCAGGAGGATTGGCAACATCAGCGGGTGGGGCCTAATATGCAAAGGAGTTCCTGCTACGAAAAAAGCCCTGTCAGTGGGGCAGAATGCCCTTGAGCGCCCCCTCTCAAACAAGCCATTTTCTGCAGGGGAACTGGACTCTGCAGTCTCGATATTAGTTGTAATTCCAAGAAATCTCCAGACTCCAACCTGGTGGTTGGCAACCCTACTTGAGGAGACGTTCTAAACTTACTTAAGCTCCCGCCAACGTCCACCCACACCTGGGCTGCCATCTTAATACATGGGAACTCGAGGCACTACATTGACCAAAGCGGGGCCAAACCAGTGCATTATTCAGACAGTGATTGATTGATTTATGCAGGGATTTTTTTCATCCGGAACCCACAGAAGCAGAGCTCCACCCGGACCGGCCAGGACTCTGGTTGGCTCAACCCACCATGTGGCAGGCAGCCACGTGCTCCCAGGCCAGGCCGTGTGGCCTAATATGCATATGAGCGCCTGCTGGGCTTCTTTTTTTTTTTTTTACCAAAAATGCAATTCATTTATATCTCACTTTTTCCCCAACTGGGGACAAAGCGAATAACATCATTCTCCTCTCCTCCATTTTAGCCTCACAACAACCCTGTGAGGTCGGTTAGGTGGAAAGAGCGTGACTGGCCCAAGGCCGCTCAGTAGCAGTGTGAGGATTCGAACCTGGAACTCCCAGGTCCCAATTTCGCACTCTTAACCACTGATTTAATTTAATTTGATTTTTAGATTTTAGACTTATACCACATGGCGCAGAGTGGTAAAGCTGCAGTACTGCAGTCGGAGCCCTCTGCTCATGACCTGAGGTCGATCCCAGTGGAAGCTGCTTCAGGTAGCGGGCTCCAGGTTGACTCAGCCTTCCATCCTTCCGAGGTAGGTAAAATGAGGACCCAGCTTGCTGGGAGGGGGAAGTGTAGATGACCGGGGAAGACAATGGCAAACCACCTCGTAAAAAGTCTGCCGTGAAAACGTTGTGAAAGCAATGTCACCCCAGAGTCGAAAACGACTGCTGCTTGTACAGGGGAAGTTCATAGAGCCCCGTAGCGCAGAGTGGTAAAGCTGCAGTATTGCAGTCGGAGCCCTCTGCTCACGACCTGAGTTCGATCCCAGCAGAAGCTGGTTCAGGTAGCCGGCTCCAGGTTGACTCAGCCTTCCATCCTTCCGAGGCGGGTAAAATGAGGACCTAGCTTGCTGGGGGGAAAGTGTAGATGATTGGGGAAGGCAAAGCCAACCACCCCGTAAAAAGTCTGCCGTGAAAACGTGAAAGCAACGTCACCCCAGAGTCGGAAACGACTGGTGTTTGCACAGGGGACTACCTTTATCTTTTTATCCAGCAAGGGGGCTCAGGGCGGCTCACAACAATAAAACAACAGAGTTAAAACAGTATCATGAGAACAGATATTCCAAAACAGGAGCAGCACAGTAAACAGTCTTACTGACATAGGCAGTAAACAGCATGCAGCTGATGGCCAGTAGCATAACATAGCACCCTAATGGTGAAACGCTGGGGGAAGTGATGACTTTCAGAAGACGCCCGCTGGATTAATTAAAAGCCTGGTGGAAGAGCTCTGTCTTACAAGCCCTGCAAAACCTGGATAAGCCCTGCAGGGCCTAGATCTCCAGCGGGAGCTCATTCCACCAGGCGGGGGCCAGGACCGAAAAGGCCCTGACCCTCGTTGAAGCCAGCCGGTGCGTCCTTAGGACCAGGGACTTTGAGAAGATGTTGAGCAGCAGACCTCAGAGCCCCGGGGAGGGGGGGAAGGGCGCGTTCATATGGGGAGAGGCAGTCCCAAAGATATGCAGGCCGCTGGCCGTAAAGGGCCTTAAACACTACACCACACGCTTTCAGAACAAAATTTCGATGGTCCCCCATACCACCTACTGAGCATCTAGCTCGCTTTTCTGTCCCACACACATATTCCACCAAAGCCTCTCTCTCTACTTTGTTTTATCTTGCCTCAGGCAATTCCACAGAACAACTGCTACACCCCACCGCAAGCCGTTTCCCTACCTCCGCACATCAAACGCCGTTGCCATTTTGATGTTCTTAGGCGCAGCATATCAATGAGCGTAGCTTGGGAAGCGTTCCTGATACCTTCGAACGGTAAAAGGACTCCGATCGAAGGGACTAAAAAGAAAAGGAACTTCAAAAAAAAAATGCAGAAGGGCTCTTCATTCTCCGAATATTTGTACGACGGAGAACAGACAGATAAGGGTGCCCAAATGGTCCGGTGCTGTTGGGAGCATCTCTAATTGGGCTTCAATGCAGCAGGTCCAGACGTGAGCTGCAGTCACACACCCTCAATAATGCACTTTCAATCTACTTCCAATGCACTTTCCGACTGGCTTCTGCCCGCTCATCAAAGTAAAATCCAGTTGGAAAGTGCATTGAAAACGAATGGGAAGTGCATTATTTGGGGGGAGGAGGGCTGCCCAGTCCAATTCAAAAAATATCTGGGGGCTTTGGGGGTGGAGCTAGGAGACTTTGGGGGTGGAGCCAGGAGCAAGGTTGTGACGAGCATAACTGAACTCCAAAGGGAATTCCGGCTATCATGTTTAAAGGGACCGCACGCCTTTTAGATGCCTCCCCTCCACTGGAAATAATGAAGGATAGGGGCACCTTCTTTGGGGGCTCATAGAATTGGACCCCCTGGTCCAATCCTTTTGAAACTCGGAGGGTATTTTGGGGAGAGGTACTGGATGCTATGCTGAAAAATTGGTAACTCTACCTTAAAAAAAACAGCCCCTGCAGAGCCCCAGATACCCCCAAATCAATTTGACGGACCTCGGAAGGATGGAAAGCGGAGTCAACCTCGAGCCAGCTACCTGAAAACCCAGCTTCTGCCGGGGATCAAACTCAGCTCGTGAGCAGAGCTTAGGACTGCAGTACTGCAGCTTTAACACTCTGCGCCACGGGGCTCCTCCAGCAGCTTGGAGAATACATTTAAAGTTGCTTTTTCTCTACCTCCCTCAAACATCTGACGTCACTCACGTCTTACAGCTCTCAAACATCTGACGTCTATTCCATGTGGCTCTTACGTTAAGCTAGTTTGGCCACCCCTGGTCTACTACCCCATGCCTACCACCTCTCTGCATATCACACCTAATCCAAGCACACCTGCAATCGTCATTCACCTGTTGGTCATCTGCCTGCTACTGTCATTCGGTTTCTGCAATCGCTCCACTCGCCAAGATGAAAGGACAGATGAACTCACCTTCTAGCTGTATCTTTACACTCCATGGATCAACATCTGCTGGTGATCCTTGGCCCAAAAGAAATCCACTTCGCCTCAACCCGAGCCAGGGCATTTTCTGTCCTGGCCCCTACCTGGTGGAACAAGCGCCCATTGGAGATTAGGGCCCTGCAGGAACTGTTGCCGTTCTGCAGGGCCTGTAAGACAGAGCTGTTCTACCAGGCATTCAACTGAGGCGGTGGACATCTTGTTATTTTGTGGCCTCCCCGCCGCAAGAGCCCTGATGAAATAACTCTGTTGACCCATTTATCTTATACCGGCTGGGGGATGTATGGGAGGAGAGGAGGCAACTGATCCTGTGCAATGACGATCCTGTGAATTTAGGGGTAGGTGTTTGTGAGTTTCCTGCATTGTGCAGGGGGTTGGACTAGACGACCCTGGAGGTCGCTTCCAACTCTATGATTCTAAGAACTTCCTGACCGTTAGAGCGATTCCTCAGTGGAACAGGCTTCCTTGGGAGGTGGTGGGCTCTCCTTCCTTGGAGGTTTTTCAACAGAGGCTGGATGGCCATCTGACAGCGATGAAGATCCTGTGAATTTAGGGGAGGTGTTTGTGAGTTTCCTGCATTGTGCAGGGGGTTGGACTTGATGACCCTGGAAGTCCCTTCCAACTCTATGAATCTATATTCTATTAGGAAGAGCTTCCTAACCATTAGAGGGGTTCCTCAGTGGAACAGGCTTCCTCGGGAGGTGGTGGGCTCTCCTTCCTTGGAGGTTTTTCAACAGAGGCTAGAAGGCTATCTGACAGCAATGAAGATCCTGTGAAATTAGGGGGAGGTGTTTGTGAGTTTCCTGCATTGTGCAGGGGATTGGACTAGATGACCCTAGAGGTTCCTTCCAACTCTATGATTCTATGATACCACCAACTGCAGAATTGGAGGTTGTTTTCAGACAGTTATATTGTTTTATTATAGCAGGGGTGGGGAACCTTTTTTCTGCCAAGAGCCATTTGAATATTTATAACATCATTCACGGCCATACAAAATTATCTGCTTAAAAACACAGTGCTCCGCCAAGGGAGAACAATTCAGGCTGGCAAAATTTACGCAAATAATTGTTTTTCTATCTGAAGTCATGTGGGGAGAGCCTAATTTGGTGCACCTCCCCCCCCCCCTGGCCTGCCACCCTAAGCGAATGCCTAGGTCCAAGGCTTTTTTGTAGAAAAAGCCCAGCAGGAACTCATTAGCATATTAGACCACATCCCCTAATATCAGCATATTAGGCCACGCCATCTGGGATAATCAAGTGCAAACTGAACTTGTGGCAACTGGCTCCTACTTCCCACGCCTGCCACCCCTCCCTCCCTCTCTTCATGCGGAAACTGCAGCTGCTCCCAGCAGACCTTGAAAGGCACCCACGCACCCCAGCAGCAGTCCTTCACAATGCTCACCACTCAGGCTCCCTGAGGGCCAGACCAAGTGATCTCAAGGGCCGCAAACGGCCCTCGGGCCTGACGTTCCCCACCCCTGCATTATAGCAATCTTGATTTTAATTTTGCATTATTGATCATTGTTACCCACTCAGAGCCCATTCGGGAAATGGTGGCCTATAAATCGAATATAATAAATAAATAAATTATAAAAGTGAGTAGCGATGCGCAAAAGCTCTTACCCTGCCACACGTTTTGTTAAGAACATAACATAAGAACATAAGAGAAGCCATGTTGGATCAGGCCAATGGCCCATCCAGTCCAACACTCTGTGTCACATAAGAGAAGCCATGTTGGATCAGGCCAATGGCCCATCCA
The DNA here is from genome assembly GCF_032191835.1 of Heteronotia binoei. Lineage (NCBI taxonomy): Eukaryota > Metazoa > Chordata > Lepidosauria > Squamata > Gekkonidae > Heteronotia > Heteronotia binoei. The sequence goes on from NC_083230.1 coordinate 122,799,854, forward strand.
GTCCAGCACTCTGTGTCACATAAGAACATAAGAGAAGCCATGTTGGATCAGGCCAATGGCCCCTCCAGTCCAACACTCTGTGTCACATAAGAACATAAGAGAAGCCATGTTGGATCAGGCCAATGGCCCATCCAGTCCAACACTCTGTGTCACATAAGAACATAAGAGAAGCCATGTTGGATCAGGCCAATGGCCCATCCAGTCCAACACTCTGTGTCACACAGTGGCAAAAATGTTTATACATATATATACACACTGTGGCTAATAGCCACTGATGGACCTCTGCTCCATATTTTTATCTAACCCCCTCTTGAAGCTGTCTATGCTTGTAGCCGCCACCACCTCCTGTGGCAGTGAATTCCGCATGTTAATCACCCTTTGGGAGAAGAAGTACTTCTTTTATCTGTTTTAACCTGACTGCTCATCAATTTCATCGAATGCCCACGAGTGCTTGTATTGTGAGAAAGGGAGAAAAGTACTTCTTTCTCTACTTTCTCCATCCCTTGCATAATCTTGTAAACCTCTATCATGTCACCCTGCAGTCGACGTTTCTCCAAGCTAAAGAGCCCCAAGCGTTTTAACCTTTCTTCATAGGGAAAGTGTTCCAACCCTTGAATCATTCTAGTTGCCCTTTCGATGGTAGTGCTGTTTTCTATGGCTTGCTCTTTTCTACTACTACAACTTGCCGTAAATGAATGATGCGCTAACCATGGCAAGGATAACGGATGTAAAACATCACAAAAACCGAGAACCAGGGAAGTGGGAAGAAACTTCGGGGAGACGCTAAACGTGACAGCACGAACAGTTTGTCAAAAATGACAGTGTCAAATACAATTTGTTTTGAACACTTGCGGTTAAATCCATAACAACGAAATCTCCAACTAAAGCAATGTTGGCAGCGCAAGACTGTCACCCCCCGCCCTCTTTGGAGCAAAGGATTTGCGCCTTTGAAATGCATTCCTGCGACGTGGACCCACGGAACAGTTTATTAATAATGACTGCAGTCAGTTGGTTACAGAAAGCGACGCTTCTGAAGAGGAATGTTTCGCTATCTAAAACATGCGGGAAAACAAATATTCCTCTCACACCTTCCCAAATGGGCACCCCGGCAGATGATGATGTCCCGGGAGCCAGAATTAGGGAAGAGGGGGGAACCAGCGGTCCCAAGAAACCCTGCAGAAATTACTCTTTCAACCTTATGTCAGAATTGGTCCCAAGAATTCAGCCCAAAGTCCAAATATCTAAAGAGAAAGCTTAGCATTCCTTCATTTAAAACCATAAATCACAGAATATTCACTCGCCATAATTGACAGTAAAATCCCAAGCGGAATTAATATCCTTTTACTCTTCGCTCGCCGCAAGGCATTCCACAAGACGCAAGGATGACATCTCCTTTTAACAAGACCCGAAGATGTACGAGTCGTCCATTAGAACAGGGGTGGCCAACGGTAGCTCTCCAGATGTTTTTTTGCCTACAACTCCCATCAGCCCCAGCCAGCATGGCCAATGGCTGGGGCTGATGGGAGTTGTAGGCAAAAAACCTCTGGAGAGCTAGCATTGGCCACCCCTGCATTAGAACACTGCACACAACATATACAGCCAGTCTCTCTCCGCTCGAAGGTCACCTCCGATGGATCTTGAGAGACAATCAAAGCATCTGCCAAAAACGGAGTTAAAACGCCTCTTTCGGCCATAGCTTTGGCTCCAGAATACAAATGCAGGCAGCCCCAAACGATAAATGGAAATTGCTGTAACAAAGCCAAGGGTGAATGTCCCATTCACTTGGACGGCACCCAAGGGACATCAGCTCAGACACTAAGGACATCTCTTGATATAGAATCCACAGGGGCAATCCAATCAGCATAAACAGCGACGCTCTTAAAGGAACAAGTTGATTGCAGCATATGCTTTCTTTCATAAGCAAGGACATACATCTATCCAATGAAGCAAGGTTAAGGCTCATAATTCGTTCCTGTGTATCTTTAAGATGTCCCAAGATTCTCTGTTGTTGCTGTTGTTTTGCAGCGGGATAACAGGGAAGGCTCTGAGGAAATTGATGTCCTTAAACATTAACACTTTATCACTTGAAATCAATTTTTTTTTCATAAACAGGCACGAATTAGAAGAACGTTTATTCTTCATAGAGCCGACACTAACATCCAGCCATGATTAAGCGCCGACATTCCATGCAATCGAACCACAAGAACAAGAGGCGCAGCTGTGCTCTAGAACGCCAATTTCCAAATGCGAGCAGACGCCCCATGCATCCATCTCAGGCACAGCCTTTAAGACCACTGTAATTACGAGATTTGGCTCAAGTCGAATCCCAGGACTTTCCCGCATTTTAATTTCCACCACTTGCAAGTTCCTGTCGCTTCAAGGTTCTTTTTTTCTGTTCCGCACGTGTCTTGCGCCCTCTAGTGATTGACTCAATATCACGCTGGTTTGTGCTCAGCACTACTCCCTCTAGGCTTAATCTGCTGGACGTAAACCGGTGTAATATCCAATTGACCACCAGAGGGAGCAAAACTCACAAAGAACAGAAAACAAAAGAAACTGGAACTGAGAATCATGGAAAGCCTGGAGGCAGACCCCATTCCCACCAGCAAAACCTCAGCAAGGAACCATCTTTCGGAAACAGAATCTGTACGTCCCAACAAGGGTTGGAATTCTAGCAGGAGCTCCTTTGCATATTAGGCCACACACCCCAAATGTAGCCAATCCTCCGAGAGCTTAGAAAAAAAGAGCCTTGTAAGCTCTTGGAGGATTGGCTACATCAGGGGGGTGTAGCCTAATATGCAAAGGAGCTCCTGCTAGAATTCCACCGCTGGTCTCAACAATCATACCATCTGACACGTTTCCTTCACCATAAGCCACATCAGATTAGGAAAAGCATTATCCTACCTTTTTCAGCTTGCTGCTCTTGGTGCCCACGAAAGCCAGAGAGTGGTTCTTGTAGACATACGCGATGACCGACGTCATCCTGTCCCGATCTTCTGTGAAGATGGGGAGACCCCGTACCATCTCCGATACTCCAAGAGGGGCATTCATATCCAGGCCACAGAAATTATCATCGATGGTCAACAGCTGAGAACAAGAAGATAAAAGAAGGAAATGCTTTAGGGGCCATGCCAGTCCGCTGAACCCATTGGACTGCCTTCTAGAGCATAGCCCGGGGGTGTCAAACATGCGGCCCAGGAGCTGAATTAAGCCCCCGGAGGGCTCCTATCAGGCCCTCAAGTTTCTTGGGGCTCTTGTCTGCTTCCTTCTCCCTTTCTCTTGCTTCCTTCTGCATCTCAGCTTGCTTTGCCAGGCTTGCTCAATCGCACAGGAGCTACAGCAAAAAACCTCGATTTTCTCCACTGGTTGAGGTTCCTCCCCCTCCTGGTCCCCTGGGGAGGGAGGGAAAGAGCCAGCGCTTCCCTTGCCCAATTCCCTGGATCCCGTGGGAAAAATACAAAGAAAGCACCTTTAGGACCAACATGTTCTAATGTTTTAAGGTTTTTTCTTAATGTAATAGTGTTTGTCTGTGTCCTTTAAAAAGTTTATATCTCTGCTACCTAATCTTAAATAGCCACACATGTGGCCCGGCCCAACATGGCCCAGCCCGATAAGGTCTCATTTATGTCAGATCTCATAACAAATGAGTTTGACACCCCTGGCATAGCCAATTGGTCCAGCTAGCTTAGTATTGGCTACTCAGGTAGAGATTCACCAGGGTTTCAGTTGGAGAAAAGTTACATACGAACATACAAAGCTGCCTTGTACTGAATCAGACCCTTGGTTCATCAAAGTCAGTATTGTCTACTCAGACTGGCAGCGGCTCTCCAGGGTTTCAAACTGAAGTTTTTCACACCTATTTGCCTGGACCCTTTTTAGTTGGAGATGTCGGGGATTGAACCTGGGACCTTCTGCTTACCAAGCAGATGCTCTACCACTGAGCCACTGTTATTACCCTTTAACTGGAGATGCCAGGGATTTAACTTCATGTTGTCCTCATGACAGGAATGTCCTTGACCACTGAGCAAAGAGCATGGAGAAATGATGACTGAGGGGTGTGTGCAATTGCTGTGTACAATTCTGGCCACTGTACGACAAAAAGGATATTATAGCATTGGAAGAAGTGCAGAAAAGGGTAACTAGAATGATTAAAGGTTTGGAACACGATCCCTATGAAGAAAGGTTGAAACGCTTGGGGCTCTTTAGCTTGGAGAAACGTCGACTGCGGGGTGACATGATAGAGGATTACAAGATTGTGCATGGGATAGAGAAAGAAATACTTTTCTCCCTTTCTCACAAGACAAGAACTTGTGGGCACTCCAGGAAATTGGTGAGCAGTTGGGTTAGAATGAATAAAAGGAAGTCCTTCCCCCAAAGGGTGAGTAACACATGGAATTCACTGCTTGGGAGATGGTGGCAGCTACAAGCATAGCCAGCTTCAAGGCGGGATTGGATAAGCATATGGGGCAGAGGCCCATCAGTAGCTATTAGCCACAAGGTTTAGATGGAACTCTGTCTGGGTCAGTGACGCTCTGTATTCTTGGTGCTTGGGAGGGGGGGCAACACTGGGAGGGTTTCTAGTCTCCTGACCCCACTGGTGACCTCTTGATGGCACCTGTTGTTGTTGCTGTTGTTATTACCACTGTGTGACACAGAGTGTTGGACTGGATGGGCCACTGGCCTGATCCAACATGGCTTCTCTTATGTTCTTATGTGACACAGAGTGTTGGACTGGATGGGCCACTGGCCTGATCCAACATGGCTTCTCTTATGTTCTTATGTGACACAGAGTGTTGGACTGGATGGGCTACTGGCCTGATCCAACATGGCTTCTCTTATGTTCTTATGTGACACAGAGAGTTGGACTGGGGGGGCCACTGGCCTGATCCAACATGGCTTCTCTTATGTTCTTATGTGACACAGAGTGTTGGACTGGATGGGCCACTGGCCTGATCCAACATGGCATCTCTTATGTTCTTATGTGACACGGAGTGTTGGACTGGATGGGCTACTGGCCTGATCCAACATGGCTTCTCTTATGTTCTTATGTGACGCAGAGTGTTGGACTGGATGGGCTACTGGCCTGATCCAACATGGCTTCTCTTATGTTCTTATGTGACGCAGAGCGTTGGACTGGATAGGCTACTGGCCTGATCCAACATGGCTTCTCTTATGTTCTTATGTGACACAGAGTGTTGGACTGGGGGGTCACTGGCCTGATCCAATATGGCTTCTCTTATGTTCTTATGTGACACAGAGTGTTGGACTGGATGGGTCACTGGCCTGATCCAACATGGCTTCTCTTATGTTCTTATGTGACACAGAGTGTTGGACTGGATGGGCTACTGGCCTAATCCAACATAGCTTCTCTTATGTGACACAGAATGTTGGACTGGGGGGGGGGGGGCACTGGCCTGATCCAACATGGCTTCTCTTATGTTCTTATGTGACACAGAGTGTTGGACTGGATGGGCTACTGGCCTGATCCAACATGGCTTCTCTTATGTTCTTATGTGACGCAGAGTATTGGACTGGATGGGTCACTGGCCTGATCCAACATGGCTTCTCTTATGTTCTTATGTGACACAGAGTGTTGGACTGGATGGGCCACTGGCCTGATCCAACATGGCTTCTTTTATGTTCTTATGTGACACAGAGTGTTGGACTGGATGGGCCATTGGCCTGATCCAACATGGCTTCTCTTATGTGACACAGAGTGATGGACTGGATGGGCTACTGGCCTGATCCAACATGGCTTCTCTTATGCTCTTATGTGACACAGAGAGTTGGACTGGGGGGGCCACTGGCCTGATCCAACATGGCTTCTCTTATGTTCTTATGTGACGCAGAGTGTTGGACTGGATGGGCCACTGGCCTGATCCAACATGGCATCTCTTATGTTCTTATGTGACACGGAGTGTTGGACTGGATGGGCTACTGGCCTGATCCAACATGGCTTCTCTTATGTTCTTATGTGACGCAGAGTGTTGGACTGGATGGGCTACTGGCCTGATCCAACATGGCTTCTCTTATGTTCTTATGTGACGCAGAGCGTTGGACTGGATAGGCTACTGGCCTGATCCAACATGGCTTCTCTTATGTTCTTATGTGACACAGAGTGTTGGACTGGGGGGTCACTGGCCTGATCCAATATGGCTTCTCTTATGTTCTTATGTGACACAGAGTGTTGGACTGGATGGGTCACTGGCCTGATCCAACATGGCTTCTCTTATGTTCTTATGTGACACAGAGTGTTGGACTGGATGGGCTACTGGCCTAATCCAACATAGCTTCTCTTATGTGACGCAGAATGTTGGACTGGGGGGGGGGGGCACTGGCCTGATCCAACATGGCTTCTCTTATGTTCTTATGTGACACAGAGTGTTGGACTGGATGGGCCACTGGCCTGATCCAACATGGCTTCTTTTATGTTCTTATGTGACACAGAGTGTTGGACTGGATGGGCCATTGGCCTGATCCAACATGGCTTCTCTTCTGTTCTTATGTGACACAGAGTGTTGGACTGGATGGGCCATTGGCCTGATCCAGCATGGCTTCTCTTCTGTTCTTATGTGAAACAGAGTGTTGGACTGGATGGGCCACTGGCCTGATCCAACATGGATTCAGTGAGAGCTCACAGGAGTGCAGTTCCCTAACCTTTCTGAGAGTTCCACCTCCTCCTTCCCACCTTGCCCACTGAATAGTAGGTGCAGCTGCATAACAATCCCTGGATGAGCTCCACCACCTTTTTTTCTACAAAACGACCCCTGATCAGAATCATTCAGAGTCGCCTTATACTGAATGAGGCCACTGGTCCATCAGAGTCAGTATTGCCTCCTCAGACTTTCAGGGGTTTCCCCGGGTCTCAGGCAGAGATCTTTCAGATCACCCCCTACCTGGTGCTGATGCTGGGAATTCAGCGCTTTTATTTTGTATCAGGAACTCCTTTGCATAGAGGCCATGGTGGATTTTGTTCTCCGGCTCACATTCGTTCATTCTCGCACACGGCAGAACACGAAGCACGCTCATGTCATCTCGAACACTCTCGGTGGGAACCGGGGGGAAGGCGGCTTGCACTTCCCGTACTTAGTTATCTAACCTTCACGCCACAGCTATTCCTGCCTTATTCCGACTGAATTATCTGCCTCGCTGTGAAGGCCCCGAGGTTACGACGCGGCTCACAGCTGCCATGCACTCCAAATGCATCCACACAAACAACCGTCTTGGCACACAACGTACACAGCACTTCGGGAAATGTTCTGTTTCTGCTTTCGGGGGGGAAAGAAGAAATAAGAACAGCTCATGTTCTTCAAGGTAGGGGGGCAAGAGCCGCTGTGATTTCTTAGAAGCTTAAAAACAGCAGCTGGCGGAGTCTGTGTTACCTCCCCACCAAAAAAAGTGAAGTCCTGCTAACAGGGAAATGAACACAGAGCAACTACTTTTAAAGTTTTGAACAATGATGCTCAGAAACATGGTAGGGGCTGTGAAGCATTCTCTTTGAGAGGAAATCTTATTACCCAGTCCTATAGCCGGCTAAACTGAGGATATAGGACTTTGGTCACAGGGCTTTTTTTGTAGCAAGACCCTCCTTTGCATATTAGGCCTCACCCCCCTGATGTAGCCAATCCTCCTGGACCTTATAGGAGGCCCTGGAAGAAGAACCCTATAAACTCCTGGAAGATTGGCTACATCTAGGCTTCCCAACCCTCCCGCCCTGGCGGGGGACCCCAGGATTTACAGCCTCTTCCCCCGCTCTCCAAAAAAACGGAAGCAGGGGGAGGGGGGGAAACGGCGCCAAGGAGCATGGCGAGCCACCCCATCTCGGAGGAGCAGCTTAGGTGAACCAGACAAAAGGCGGCAGCAGCGCAGCGCCGTCGCCTGCTCCGCCTCTGAGGTAAAATCAGAGAAGGGGAGGGTGGAGGCAGGCCAGGAGCATGGCGAGCCGTGAATCTGGGTCCTTCTAGGACCCGGACTCGCGGCTCGCCATGCTCCTGGCCTGCCTCTACCCTCCCCTTCTCTGATTTCACCTCAGAGGCGGAGCGGAGCGGGCGACGTCGCTGCGCTGCCACCTCTTCTCCGCTTCACCGTAGCTGCTCCTCTGAGATGGGCTCAGCCTGAGCCCATCTCGGAGGAGCAGTTACGGTGAAGCGAAGAAGAGGAGGCAGCGCAGCGGCATCGCCCGCTCCGCTCCGCCTCTGAGGTGAAATCAGAGAAGGGGAGGGTAGAGGGAAGGAAGACATTTAAAAAGGTGTGCCGTCGCTTGAAATGCGATGTCCAAAACTCCCGTTGGGGTTTAGTGATGCTTGTCACACCCTTGCTCCTAGCTCCACCCCCAAAGTCCGCAGAGATTTCTTGAATTGGACTTGGCAACCCTAGCTACATCAGGTGGGCGTGGCCTAATATACAAAGGAGCTCCTTCTACAAAAAAAGCCCTGTTCAGGCCACACCTCCCTGATATAGCCAATCCTCCTGGAGTTTACAATAGGCCCTGTACTGAGCCCTGTAAACTCTTGGAAGATTGGCTACATCAGGCGGGCGTGGCCTAATTTGCAAAGGAGCTCCTGCTAGAATTCCACCAGAGAACAACTCATTTGCCTAAGCCACACCCCCCCCCGACATCACCGGCAGGTAGACTCAATTACGTCAGCTCAGCGTCTACCTTAAAATGCTTCTTGAATTAAATCATTGTTTTCATAAAACCTGACTCCCCTCATACTTTTTAAATAGCTTTCTCCTATGTGGCCACAGCGGCAGGATGAAGAGTCCCACCGGTCTGCTTCACATGTTTCGGTTATTTTCTCCTTTTTTGAGTGGGGAAAAATGTTAGAAAGTTTGTCATATCTTACGAGTTCAACAAAATTCTCACAGTGGGGTTTGTTTTTTTTCTTTTTGGGGGGGGGGGGTTAAGAAAGAGCACAATAAAATACAGAGGTTCCAGAGCTCTGCTCCTGCGAGCCCCTGCCCCAAATGCGACCTCTGTGTTTGTTAAGTGTCATCAAGTTGCGTCCAAATTAACATGACCCCATGAAGAAGAAGACTGCGGATTTGCACCTCACCCTTCTCTCTGAATCAATCTCAGAGTGGCTTACAATCTACTCTATCGTCTCCCCAAACAACAGACACCCTGAGAGGTGACTGGGGATGAGAGGGCTCTCCCGGAAGCTGCCCTTTCAAGGACAGCTCTGTGACAGCTATGGCAAACCCAAGGCCATTCCAGCAGCTGCAAGTGGAGGAGGGGAGACTCCAACCCGGTTCTCCCAGATAAGAGAGCTCTGGCTGACCCAAGGGCATTCCAACAGCTGCAAGTGGAGGAGTGGGAAATCAAACCCGGTTCTCCCAGATAAGAGAGCTATGGCTGACTCAAGGCCATTCCAGCAGCTGCAAGTGGAGGAGGGGGGAATCCAACCCGGTTCTCCCAGATAAGAGAGCTCTGGCTGACCCAAGGCCCTTCCAGCAGCTGGATGTGGAAGAGTGGGGAATCAAACCTGGTTTTCCCAGATAAGAGAGCTCTGGCTGACCCAAGGCCATTCCAGCAGCTGCAAGTGGAGGAGTGGGGAATCAAACCCGGTTCTCCCAGATAAGAGAGCTCTGGCTGACCCAAGGCCATTCCAGCAGCTGCAAGTGGAGGAGGGGGTAATCAAACCCGGTTCTCCTAGATAAGATGGAAAAGCTTGTGCATTTTAGCTCTAACTAACTGAGCCTGCTTCGGCAGGGAGGCCGGGGTATAAATAAATTATTATTATTGTTATTATTATTATTATTATTATTATTATTATCTTACACTCCGTTGTGCTTTTCATTTGACATATCCCTGTGCTGCCTCTCCATCCAAGCAAGGACTCCATTCCATAGACATACATTCAGTTTTGTAGAAAAATAGGTGGTGGAGCTCATTAGAATAACTCATTAGCATATGCCGCCTCCCTCCCCCCAGCCAAAAGCAACCCGGGGCAAGAAAAGAGAGCCCCGGGCGAGTGAGACCTGCCTGGGCTGGCTAAAGATCCAGCCAGCCCAAGCAGGCCTCACTTGCCTGAGGCTCTCCTGGGCCTCCCCCCCTCCCCAGTCAAAAGGCCAGCAAGCCACCTATCATCCATAAGAAGTGGTGAAAGGGTGGCATGGGCTTCTCCAGGGGTTAATGAGGGCTGCTGGGGGTGTGTCTAGGATTTTGGGTCACATCTAGAGGTCTAGAGGGTGGAATCTGGGGAGGGAAAATTGTGGAGGGAAGGGACCTCAGCAGGGGGAACGTAGGGGAGCCATTTTCTCCAGGGAAACTGATCCCTGAAATCTGGAGACCGTTCATACCTATAGGTCACCACTTGGAGGCGGGAAGAAGAAAAGAAGAAGAGAAGAAGACAACAACTGGATTTATATTCCCATCCTTCACTCGGAGTCTCAGAGCGGCTTACAACCTCCTTCCTTTCCCCCCCCCACCCCCACCCCTACAACAGACGCCCTTTGAGGTAGGTGGGACTGAGAGAGCTCTCCCAAAACCGTTCTTGAGAAAGAAGCTCCAAGAGAACTCGTGAATGACCCAAGGGCAGCCAGCAGCTGCGTGTGGAGGACCGGGGAATCGAACCCAGTTCCCCAGATCAGAGTCCACGGCTCTTAACCACTACACCACAGCTGGTGGTGTAAGCCCAATGAATCCCACCGGAGTAACGCTGCATAGGACAGATCCGCGGGCTGCAATACAAATTGGCTCGTGCTCTAGAGAGACGCAATCTTCAAAGGCGTTGCGGTGGGAATGAGGGTCTCATTCTCAAGGTCTCCCGCATCTAATCGGCTGCTGCCTTGGCCCCCTGCTCCCGCGAGGGACCCCTCTTAGGATCCCGCGCCAAGCGGGGATTAAAACCGTGACGTTGGGGATCCTTCAGCTGCCAGGAAACAGCTCGAGAGAATCGCCAGCTTCCGGCAGATAAACAGAAGCCTTGGCGGTAAAGTTGGCTTCCCGTAGTCCCTGCTGTCCTTTCAGCATCTGCTTTCAACCTACCTCTCCTGTCATTGCAACGGCTGCCAAATCCACATTTTGGGAGGGATCCTAGCCGAAGGATTAGCGCCCTCCCCGCTCCCCCTCTCCTCCTCGCTTTCACTTTGGCAGCCTCCTCAGGCCAGGCGGTTATTTAACGGAGTCTCTTTTCAAAGGAGACCCTGCCCTGGAGACCCAGGGCCGCCACTGGTCAGCCGTAACTCTCTTTATTCCTTGGCAGGAACTTTGGTTCTCCGAAAGCCATTCTTCGGCTGCTCAGCTACGCAGAGCAGGCCTCCAGTGAGAGAAGAAGAAGAAGAAGAGGAAGAAGAAGAAGAAGAATTATACCTCACACTTCTCTCTTGGTCAGAGTCTCAGAGCGGCTCACAATCTCCTTTATCTTCTTCCCCCACAACAGACACCTTGTGAGGTGGGTGGGGCTGAGAGAGCTCTCCCAGAAGCTGCCCTTCCAAGGACCACTCTGTGCAGGAGTGAAATTCTAGCAGGAGCTCCTTTGCATATTAGGCCACGCACGCGTGATGTAACCAATCCTCCAATTGCTTACAAAAAAGAGCCTTGTGAGCTCTTGGAGGATTGGCTGCATCAGGGGTGCGCAGCCTAATATGCAAAGGAGCTCTTGCTAGAATTCCACCTCTGACTCTGTTATGGGTGACCCAAGGCCCTTCCAGCAGGTGCCAGTGGAGGAGTGTGGAATCAAACCCGGTTCTCCCAGATAAGAGAGCTCTGGCTGACCCAAGGCCATTCCAGCAGCTGCAACTGGAGGAGTAGGGAATCAAACCCGGTTTCTCCCAGATGAGAGTGCTCTGGCTGACCCAAGGCCATTCCAGCAGCTGCAAGTGGAGGAGTGGGGAATCAAACCCAGTTCTCCCAGATAAGAGAGCTCTGGCTGACCCAAGGCCATTCCAGCAGCTGTAAGTGGAGGAGTGGGGACTCAAACCCGGTTCTCCCAGATAAGCGAGCTCTGGCTGACCCAAGGCCATTCCAGCAGCTGTAAGTGGAAGAGTGGGGAATCAAACCCAGTTCTCCCAGATAAGAGAGCTCTGGCTGACTCAAGGTAATTCCAGCGGCTGCAAGTGGAGGAGTGGGGAATCAAAACCGGTTCTCCCAGATAAGAGAGCTCTGGCTGACCCAAGGCCATTCCAGCAGCTATAAGTGGAGGAGTGGGGAATCAAATCTGGTTCTCCCAGATAAGAGAGCTCTTGCTGACCCAAGGCCATTCCAGCAGCTGCAAGTGGAGGAGTGGGGAGTCCAACCCGGTTCTCCCAGATAAGAGAGCTCTGGCTGACCCAAGGCCATCCTAGCAGGTGCAAGTGGAGGAGTGGGGAATCCAACCCAGTTCTCCCAGATAAGAGAGCTCTGGCTGGCCCAAGGTCATTCCAGCAGCTGCAAGTGGAGGAGTGGGGAATCCAACCCGGTTCTCCCAGATAAGAGAGCTCTGACTGATCCAAGGCCATTCCAGGAGCTGCAAGGGGAGGAGTGGGGAATCCAACCCGGTTCTCCCAGATAAGAGAGCTCTGGCTGACCCAAGGCCATTCCAGCAGCTGCAAGTGGAGGAGTGGGGAATCCAACCCGGTTCTCCCAGATAAGAGAGCTCTGGCTGAGCCAAGGCCATTCCAGCAGCTGCAAGTGGAGAAGTCGGGAATCAAACCCAGTTCTCCCAGATAAGAGAGCTCTGGCTGACCCAAGGCCATTCCAGCAGATGCAAGTGGAGGAGGGGGGAATCAAACCCAGTTCTCCCAGATAAGAGTCCCAGATAAGAGTCCACACGCTTAACCACTACAGCAAACTGGCTCTCACTGATGCCTCCTGTAAACCAAGTCACAGTCCGACAGAGCTTAAATTGGGCCATATCAGAATCCTAGCCGAAGCCAGGCACTGCCGTTGGCAGGCACCAGGTGATACCTACATCTATGAACAGGGTTCTTTTGGTTAAAAAACCCCCAGCAGGAACTCATTTGTATATTAGGCCACACCCCCTGACATCAAGCCAGCTGGAACTGTGTTCCTGTGTATTCCAAAAAAAGCCCATTCTATGAACATACAAAGCTGCCTTCTAGTGAATCAGACCCTTGGTCCATCCTGACCCTTTTGTTGTTGTTCAGTCGCACAGTCCAGTCCGACTCTGCAACCCCCTGGACAAAGTCCTGCCAGGCCCTCCTGTCTTCCTCCATCCTCTGAAGTCTGCTCAAATTCATGTTAGTGACATCAGTAACGCTGTCCAGCCATCTCCTCTTTTGCCGTCCCCTTCTTCTTTTGCCTTCTGTCTTTCCCAGCATCAGGGTCTTCTCCAGGGAGTGCTCCCTTCTCATTTGATCCTGACCCTTGGTCCATACCAATTCAAACCCTTCGTCCATCACTGTCTACTCTGACCAGCAGGGGCCCTCCAGGCGATCAAGCAAAGGGGTTTCCCATCATCTGCTACCTGATCCTTTTAGTTAAAGATGCCTGGGATTGAACCTGGGACCTTCTACACACCAAGCAGATGCTCTGCCACTGAGCCATGGCCCCTCCGCCCTGAAGCTGCCCTATACTCAATCAGACCCTAGGTCCATCAGACCCCTGGTCCCCCCCCAATGAAGAAGACCCTTGAATACATTAAGCTGCCCTGTATTAAATTGAACCATTAGCTCCAAGGTCTCAGGCAGAGGTCTTTCCCATCACCTCCTGCCTCGTCCTTTCTAACTGGAGATGCCGGGGATTGAAACTGGGACCTTCTGCACACCAAGCAGATACTCTGCCACTGAGTCACAGCCCCACTTCATGGCTCTCCTGGATCTCAGGCTGAGGTCTTTCCCATCACCTACCGCTTAATCCTTTCAGCTGGAGATGCCGGGGATTGAACCCGGGACCTTCTACACACCAAGAAGATACTCTGCCACTGAGCCACAGCCCCACTTCATGGCTCTCCAGGGTCTCAGGCAGCGGTCTTTCCCATCCCCTATTGCCTGGTCCTTTCTAACTGGAGATGCCGGGGATTGAACCTGGGACCTGCGTGCCTATCAGATGTTCTGGTCACAGCCCCTTTAAGAAAATAACTATCCCCCAATAATAATAATAATAATAATAATAATAATAATAATAAATTTTATTTGTACCCCGCCCTCCCCTGCCGAAGCAGGCTCAGGGCGGCTAACAGTGCGGTGACCAATGGTGCACCAAGCAATAAAACAGTTACATTATGAACAGTTACGTTATAAACATTAAAATTAAGCATTAATTAACCTTAAAACCCATTAAATCAATTAACTAAAACAAGTATAATACTATCATTGACGCTATCTGATTAGTACTGATGGCGGATTTTCTTCGTTGTTGATTTATACTTCAATCATTCATAAAAGCTAATTTAAAAAGGGTGGTCTTGCAGGCCCTGCGGAACTGAGCAAGGTTCCGCAGGGCCCGCACCTCCTCTGGGAGTTGGTTCCAGAGATGTGGGGCTGCGGCCGAGAAGGCCCGAGAGCGGGTATTCTGTAGTTTAATTTGTCTTGGCCCAGGGGTAGTCAGTCTGTTCTTTCCTAGTGACCTCAGTGCTCTCTGGGGTTCATACGGGGAGAGACGGTCCTTCAGGTAGGCTGGTCCTCGGCCATATAGGGCTTTAAAGGTGATAACCAGCACTTTGTACTGGACCCGGTATACAATCGGCAACCAGTGCAGTTCGCGTAGCCCCGGCCGTACGTGCTCCCATCTTGGGAGACCGAGCAGTAGCCTGGCTGAGCCAAGGCCATTCCAGCAGCTGCAAGTGGAGAAGTCGGGAATCAAACCCAGTTCTCCCAGATAAGAGAGCTCTGGCTGACCCAAGGCCATTCCAGCAGATGCAAGTGGAGGAGGGGGGAATCAAACCCAGTTCTCCCAGATAAGAGTCCCAGATAAGAGTCCACACGCTTAACCACTACAGCAAACTGGCTCTCACTGATGCCTCCTGTAAACCAAGTCACAGTCCGACAGAGCTTAAATTGGGCCATATCAGAATCCTAGCCGAAGCCAGGCACTGCCGTTGGCAGGCACCAGGTGATACCTACATCTATGAACAGGGTTCTTTTGGTTAAAAAACCCCCAGCAGGAACTCATTTGTATATTAGGCCTTTCTCCGTATATGCCAGGAGGGGCCAAACTTGCTTAACGTAAGAGCCACATAGAATAAAAGTCAGAGGAAGGAAGGAAGGAAGGAAGGAAGGAAGGAAGGAAGGAAGGAAGGAAGGAAGGAAGGAAGGAAGGAAGGAAGGAAGGAAGGAAGGAAGGAAGGAAGGAAGGAAGGAAGGAAGGAGGGAGGGAGGGAGGAAGGAAGGGAGGAAAGAAGGAAGGAAGGAAGGAAGGAAGGAAGGAAGGAAGGAAGGAAGGAAGGAAGGAAGGAGGGAGGAAGGAAGGGAGGAAAGAAGGAAGGAAGGAAGGAAGGAAGGAAGGAAGGAAGGAAGGAAGGAGGGAGGGAGGAAGGAAGGGAGGAAAGAAGGAAGGAAGGAAGGAAGGAAGGAAGGAAGGAAGGAAGGAAGGAAGGAAGGAAGGTTTTTTTGGCCACTGCGTGACACAGAGTGTTGGACTGGATGGGCCGTTGGCCTGATCCAACATGGCTTCTCTTCTGTTCTTATGTGACACAGAATATTGGTCTGGATGAGCCATTGGCCTGATCCAACATGGCTTCTCTTCTGTTCTTATGTGACACAGAGTGTTGGAATGGATGGGCCATTGGCCTGATCCAACATGGCTTCTCTTATGTTCTTATGTGACACAGAGTATTGGACTGGATGAGCCATTGGCCTGATCCAACATGGCTTCTCTTATGTGACACAGAGTGTTGGACTGGATGGACCATTGGCCTGATCCAACATGGCTTCTCTTATGTTACACAGAGTGTTGGACTGGACGGGCCATTGGCCTGATCCAACATGGCTTCTCTTATGTTCTTATGTGACACAGAATGTTGGACTGGATGGGCCATTGGCCTGACCCAACATGGCTTCTCTTATGTGACACAGAGTGTTGGACTGGACGGGCCATTGGCCTGATCCAACATGGCTTCTCTTATGTTCTTATGTGACACAGAATGTTGGACTGGATGGGCCATTGGCCTGACCCAACATGGCTTCTCTTATGTGACACAGAGTGTTGGACTGGATGGGCCATTGGCCTGATCCAACATGGCTTCTCTTATGTGACACAGAATGTTGGACTGGATGGGCCATTGGCCTGACCCAACATGGCTTCTCTTATGTTCTTATGTGACACAGAATGTTGGACTGGATGGGCCTCTGGCCTGATCCAACATGGCTTCTCTTATGAAGAAAGAAAGAAAGAAAGAAAGAAAGAAAGAAAGAAAGAAAGAAAGAAAGAAAGAAAGAAAGAAAGAAAGAAAGAAAGAAAGAAAGAAAGAAAGAAAGAAAGAAAGAAAGAAAGAAAGAAAGTTGAGGGAGGAGGGAGGGACGGTGGAAAGAAAGCAACTTTAAATACATTCTCCAAGCTGCTAGCTGGCTTGGCTTGGGTAAGTGATTTTAAAGAGAGGAATGCTTTCTCCAAGCCGGACAAGACAGTGGGGCTTCAAGAGGCACACAATATGAGTGAAGGAGCCACTGTTGGCTCCCGAGCCAAAGTTTGGCCACCCTGGGTATATGCGGTTCCACCTCCTGTGGTAGGCATTTTGTGGTTGTGCCCCCATCACCGTGTGTCCCACCAGCTCAAAGAGGTTGGGAGCACTGGACTAGAATCGGGGGACTAGAGAGCCAAACTTCTTGTGCTCCCACTCAAGAGCTCCAAGCTCTTGTTCTCCTGTGGATGGGGACACTGGTTGCTGAAGGAAATCACAGGACTATTCCTTGGTGTGTCCAGACCAAGCAACTTGCTTAATGTAACAGCCATGCAGAATAAATGTCAGAGGTTTGAGAGCAGCAGGACATGAACATCAGATGTTTGAGCAAAGGGAGGGAGAGAGAGGAAGAAACGAAGGAAGGGAGGGAGGGAAGGAGGGAGAGAGAGAGAAGAAGGAAGGAAGGAAGGAAGGAAGGAAGGAAGGAAGGAAGGAAGGAAGGAAGGAAGGAAGGAAGGAAGGGGGAGGGAGGGAGGGAAGGAAGGGAATGGGAGGGAGGAAGGGGGAGGGAGGGAAGGAAGGAAGGGAATGGGAGGGAGGAAAATAGATGGGGGAAGGAGGAGGGATGGAGAGGTGGAAAGAAAGCTAACTTTAAATGAATTCTCCAAGCCAGGAAGGAAGGAACGAAGGAGGAAGGAAGGAGGGAGGGAAGGAACGAAGGAAGGGAGGGAGGGAAGGAGGGAGGGAGGGAGAGAGAGGAAGGAAGGAAGGAAGGAAGGAAGGAAGGAAGGAAGGAAGGAAGGAAGGAAGGAAGGAAGGAAGGAAGGAAGGAAGGAAGGAAGGAAGGAAGGAAGGGAGGGGGAGGGAGAGAGAGAAAAGAAGGAAGGGAGGAAGGAAGGAAGGAAGGAAGGAAGGAAGGAAGGAAGGAAGGAAGGAAGGAAGGAAGGAAGGAAGGAAGGAGGGAGGGAAGGAGGGGGGAGAGAGAGAGAAGAAGGAAGGGAGGGAGGAAGGAAGGAAGGAAGGAAGGAAGGAAGGAAGGAAGGAAGGAAGGAAGGAAGGAAGGAAGGAAGGAAGGAGGGGGAGGGAGGGAAGGAAGGGAATGGGAGGGAGGAAAATAGATGGGGGAAGGAGGAGGGATGGAGAGGTGGAAAGAAAGCTAACTTTAAATGAATTCTCCAAGCCACTGGCTGGCTTGGCTTGGTTCTGCCGTATGCTGACTGGTAAGATAAATGCAGCCAGGCTGGGGAGTCGTCGTGGGGCAATTGCAGCCTAATTGCACGCCGCGTGTCATCCCTGCACACACCTCAACGGTTACCGTGCAATTACATGCCACCATGTCCAAGTTGACAATGTGGTTACAGCCACTTTACCAATTACGGGGGAGAGCTGCAAACCCTGCAGCTGAGAGGGTTTTTCTCTCCGATGTAATCGAGGCACGAACGGGAGAATGAAGTTCCTCAAATTTACACGGACTTGTTGCAGCAGCTGTTTGGATTTTGGTTTTGACCTTTCTATTACAGCGCCGGATCAAGGACGGGCGTCAAGTTTCCAGAGAACCAGAGAATGTTAATGCACCACAGACTTCCACGCCTGTCTTTCCTAGACCACACTTCCCGACACATGGCTCTGGGCAATAACAGACCACGGCCCGCGTATCGTAAAAATGTGCAATTTCCTGGAGGGAACATTGTAATTCTTACAGCCCCAAAGGTTTCCTTCCTGATGCTTCAAACAGACTGTTCACATTTACAATTCACAAACTAAAATAAAAGGGATGCTCCTTAGGTACGTCTGATCTGAGGTTCCATTGTCATGGGTCTGTGTCATGATCCTGGGCCTAGTGAGGCCTGTAGGCGCCAGGGAAGCCTGCCTAGGAGTACTGGGGAAAGCTTACATTTCCCAGGATCCCCTCTGTCCCTCTGATTGGGTAGCAAGGTTTTGGAGGGAAACGAGCCCAGGGAAGGATGGGGCCTGGGAGGAGAACATAAAAGGGCCAAGCCCAGGCAGGGGGGTGTTCTTTTCCTAAGAGGCAGAGCTGAGGAAGGCTGCTGTAAGGAAGAGACCCTTGCCCTGTGAGGTAGGGTGAGTAGGCCCAGGTCTGACTGAGACATTAGGGACAGTAAATTCAGATGTGTTAGGGCAGGGGTGTCAAACTCATTTGTTATAAGGGCCGGATCTAGGCTTCCCAACCCCCCCCCCCGCCCTGCCGGGGGACCCCTGAATCAGCAGCCTAATCCCCCGCTCCCTAAAAATCTGATAGCGGGGGTGGGGGTGGAACGGCGTCGTGTCTCTTTCCCTGCCTGGTTTCAAGCTTCTCCCTTCCTCCGAGTTACAAAGACCCACCCACCGCCGGCCTGCTATTCGCTCCAGTCTGGCCTCCCTTCGCGAGGTGCATGCTGGGACTTGTAGTCCTTGCATCCTCTCACGTCTGCTGAGCATTATTCTCTATGTGGAGATTGATTCTCATAGGGTATAATGGGGAATTGATCTGGAGGTTTCGGGGGCTCTGGGGGGGCTGTTTTTTGAGGTAGAGGCACCAAATTTTCAGTATAGTATCTAGTGACTCTCCCCAAAGTATCTCCCAAGTTTCAAAATGATTGGACCAGGGGGTCCCATTCTATGAGCCCCAAAAGAAGGTGCCCCTATCCTTCATTATTTCCTAAGGAAGGAAGACATTTAAAAAGGTGTGCGGTTCCTTTAAATGTGATGGCCAGAACTCCCTTGGAGTTCAATTATGCTTGTCACACCCTTGTTCCTGGCTCCGCCCTGATGTCTCCTGGCTCCACCCCCAAAGTCTCCTGGCTCCTCCCCCAAAGTCCCCAGATATTTATTGAATTGGACTTGGCAACCCTAGCCAGATCTGACATAAATGAGACCTTGATGGGCTGGGCCATGTCAGGTTGGGCCATGTGTGTACCTATTTAAGATTAGGTAGCAGAGATATACATTTTATAAAGAACGCAGACAAACACAAATGTATTTTTTAATAAAACTTAAAATGTGCTTAAAACATTAGCACTCATTGGTCTTAAGGATGCTTTCTTTGTATTTCTCCTATGGGATCCAGGGAACTGGACAAAGGAAGCTCCGGCTCTTTCCTTACTTCCCCAGTGGACTGGGCGGGAAGGAGCCTCAGCCAATGCAGAAAATAGAGGTTTTGCTCTGTAGCTCCTGTGCAATTGAGCAAGCCTTGCAAAGCGAGCTGTGATGCAGAAGGAAGCAAGAAAAGAGGGAGAAGGAAGCAGACGGCAGCTAGTTGCTCAGGGGCCTGATTTGGCCCCCGAACTGCATGTTTGACACCCCTGCGTTTGGGCACTGGTTTATTTTCCCTTCACCCCTTTTACTGTTTAATGCACCTTGCTTGCTATATTGCACTGACGGATCTTTTAAAACAAACCTTTTTTCCCCCTGTTGTTCCCTCTGCCTAGTCCTCACGCTAGGGTTGCCAATCCCCAGGTGAGGGCAGGGGATCCCCCGGTTTGGAGGCTCTCCCCCCACTTCAGGGTCGTCAGAAAGCGGGGGGGAGGGGAGGGAAATGTCTGTTGGGAACTCTGTTATTCCCTATGGAGATTTATTCCCATAGAAAATCATGGAGAATTGATCCGTGGGTATCTGGGGCTCTGGGGGGCTGTATTTTGGGGTAGAGGCACCAAATTTTCAATATAGCATCTAGTGCCTCTCCCCAAAATACCCCCCAAGTTTCAAAAAGATTGGACCAGGGGGTCCAATTCTATGAGCCCCAAAAGAAGGTGCCCCATCCTTCATGATTTCCTATGGAAGGAAAGAATTGAAAAGGCGTGCCGTCCCTTTAAATGTGATGGCCAGAGCTCCCTTTGGAGTTCAATGATGCTTGTCACAGCCTTGATCTTGGCTCCACCCCTAATGTCTCCTGGCTCCACCCCCAAAGTCCCCAGGTATTTTTTGACTTGGACTTGGCAACCCTACCTCACGCCTATGATTTGGCTTAAGCTAAAAGAGGCCTGAGAGGCTTGGGAGGGAACTCTGGGCCTTCTAAAGAGGAACCCTTAACCCAGAGTGGTGGCAGCAATTGGTAATACCTCCCTGAGTCGTGACAGTCTGTCTATGCCAGGGGTGGCCAAACTGTGGCTCGGGAGCCACATGTGGCTCTTTCACACATATTGTGTGGCTCTTGAAGCCCCCGCTGCCCCATTGACTACCTTCAAGAAGGCATTTAACTTAAAGTTGCTTTCTTTCCACCTCTCCCTCCCTCCCTCATCTATTTCCCTCCCTCCCTTCCTGTTTTGCAGCTCTCAAACATCTGACGTTCATATCTTGTGGCTCTCAAACATCTGACATTTATTCTATGCGGCTCTTACACTAAGGAAGTTTGGCCACTCCTGGTCTATACAACAGACTTCTGTTGGTTTTGTCAGTTCCCATTAAAGAACCTCGGCAACTACAGTTAGATATGGATGCTGACAGTTTTATGTTAGGGAGTTCTGATCAATGAACTACAGTTCCCATACTTCCTTGGGAATTAACTCTTGGCACCTGGACCTCCGTCTTTTCAGAGGTCATTTGCACAGAAAAGGTGAACTTGAACCTTTGGTTGCTCTGTGTTACTTGTGAGTAGAGATGCCAAATCTCAGGTGGGAGCAGGCCTTCCCGCGCTTCAGAGTCATCAGAAACGGGAGGGGGAGAAGGGAAATGTCTGCTGGGCACTTCATTATTCCCTATGTGGAGATCGATTCCCATAGGGTATAATGGAGAATTTATCTGGGGCTCTGGAGGGTTTTTTGTTTTTGTTTTTTTGGTAGAGGCACCACATTTTTAGCATGCCATCGGATGACTCTCCTCAAAATGCTCTCAAAGTTTCAAAAAGATCGGACCCGGGGGTCCAATTCTGTGAGCCCCAAAAGAAGGTGCCCTATCTTTCATTATTTCTAATGTAGGGAAGGCATTTAAAAGGTGTGCAGTTCCTTTAAAAGGGATGACCAGAACTCCCTTTGGAGTTCAACTGTGCTTGTCACAACTTTGCTTATGGCCACAGGAGTGAATTCACTGCCACAGGAGGTGGCGGCGGCCACAAGCATAGCCACCTTCAAGAGGGGGTTAGATAAAAATATGGAGCAGAGGTCCATCAGTGGCTATTAGCCACAGTGTGTGTATATATAGATTTATATATATATATACTGTGTGACACAGAGTGTTGGACTGGATGGGCCATTGGCCTGATCTAACATGGCTTCTCTTATGTTCTTATGTGACACAGAGTGTTGGACTAGATGGGCAATTGGCCTGATCCAACATGGCTTCTCTTATGTTCTTATGTGACACAGAGTGTTGGACTGGATGGGCCATTGGCTTGATCTAACATGGCTTCTCTTATGTTCTTATGGCTCCACCTCCAAAGTCCCCAGATATTTCTTAAATTGGACTTGGCAGCCCTAGAGTCTATATGAAACAAGGCTTTTCTTGTAGCAAGAGCTCTTTTGCCTATTACGCCGCACACCCCTGATGTAGCCAATCCTCCAGGAGCTTACAGGACTCTTAGTACAGGGCCTACTGTAAGCTCCAGGAGGATTGGCTGCATCAGGGGTGTGTGGCCTAATATGCAAAGGAGGTCCTGCTGGAATTCCTTACAGGGCTCTTCGTACAGGGCCTACTGAGAGCTCCAAGAGGACTGGCTACATCAGGGGTGTTGTGGCCTAATATGCAAAGGAGCTCCTGCTACAAAAAAGCCCTGTTTATGAAAAGACTTTCAAAAGCCGCAAAATAGTTCTGCACGCCTCCCCCCCCCCAACATATAATGCTTTTTCTAAGACAACTAGCACAATATGGAGTAACACCATTTGATGTCTACTGAAGGCAGTGGACTTATTCTGCTTAGGACAACAGTGGAAGAAGCCATGTTGGCTCCGCACTGGATCAGACTAGGAAGAACTAACTGGAAATCCATAAACTGCACATCTGCTGTAGTCACCGATCCTGCCGCAGTGGATCTGTTTTGTTATAAGATGTAGTAACATGTGGTTTTAACTACTGTCACCGACAAGGGTTGCCACCTTCCTGGGGGGTCTGAAGTTTTCCTAGAATCACACGTGATCTCCAGACGGCAGAGATCAGTTACCCTGGAGAAGCAGAAGCTCTGGGAGATACTCTATGACGGGGTGGCCAAACTGCAGCTCGAGAGCTACATGTGGCTCTTTCACACATATAGTGTGTCTGAGAGCCAAGTGGTGAAGTGTGCGGACTCTTATCTGGGAGAACCAGGTTTGATTCCCCACTCCTCCGCTTGCAGCTGCTGGAATGGCCTTGGGTCAGCCAGAGCTCTCTTATCTGGGGGAACCGGGTTTGATTCCCCACTCCTCCACTTGCAGCTGCTGGGATGGCCTTGGGTCAGCCAGAGCTCTCTTATCTGGGAGAACCGGGTTTGATTCCCCAGTCCTCCACTTGCACCTGCTAGGATGGCCTTGGGTCAGCCAGAGCTCTCTTATCTGGGAGAACCGGGTTTGATTCCCCACTTCTCCACATGCAGCTGCTGGAATGGCCTTTGGTCAGCCAGAGCTCTCTTATCTGGGGGAACCGGGTTTGATTCCCCACTCCTCCACTTGCAGCTGCTGCGATGGCCTTGGGTCAGCCAGAGCTCTCTTATCTGGGAGAACCGCGTTTGATTCCCCCCTCCTCCACTTGCAGCTGCTGGAATGGCCTTGGGTCAGCCAGAGCTCTCTTATCTGGGAGAACCGCGTTTGATTCCCCCCTCCTCCACTTGCAGCTGCTGGAATGGCCTTGGGTCAGCCAGAGCTCTCTTATCTGGGGGACCCGGGTTTGATTCCCCACTCCTCCACTTGCAGCTGCTGGAATGGCCTTGGGTCAGCCAGAGCTCTCTTAACTGGGAGAACCGGGTTTGATTCCCCCCTCCTCCACTTGCAGCTGCTGCAATGGTCTTGGGTCAGCCAGAGCTCCCTTATCTGGGAGAACTGGGTTTGATTCCCACTTCTCCACATGCAGCTGCTGGAATGGCCTTGGGTCAGCCAGAGCTCTCTTATCTGGGAGAACCGGGTTTGATTCCCCCCTCCTCCACTTGCAGCTGCTGGAATGGCCTTGGGTCAGCCAGAGCTCTCTTATCTGGGGGAACCGGGTTTGATTCCCCCCTCCTCCACTTGCAGCTGCTGGAATGGCCTTGGGTCAGCCAGAGCTCTCTTATCTGGGAGAACCAGGTTTGATTCCCCCCTCCTCCACTTGCAGCTGCTGGAATGGCCTTGGGTCAGCCAGAGCTCTCTTATCTGGGGGAACCGGGTTTGATTCCCCCCTCCTCCACTTGTACCTGCTGGAATGGCCTTGGGTCAGCCAGAGCTCTGGCCAGGGGTCCTTTTGTAGAAAAATAGGTGTTGGAGCTCATCCAGGATTGCTATGCAGCTGCACCTACTATTCAACGGACAAGGAGGAGGAACTCTCACAAGGAGGAGGAGGAACTCTCAGAAAGGTTCAGGAGCTGCACTGCTGTGAGCTCCCACTGAATCCAAGGCCTGGCTCTGGCTGAGGTTGTCCTTGAAAGGGCAGCTGCCGTGAGAGTCCGCTCAGCCCCACCCACCTCACAGGGTGTCTGTTGTGGGGGAGGAAGGGAAAGGAGATTGTGAGCCGCTCTGAGACTCCGATTCAGAGAGAAGGGCGGGGTATAAATCGGCAGTCTTCTTCTACTGCTGCTACAATGCCATAGAGTCCACCCTCCTCCAGAGCATCCATTAACTCCAAGGAAACTGATCTTTGTAGTGATAAAAGGAAGTACTTGTTCAGCCAAAGGGTGATTAACACATGGAATTCACAGCTACAGGAGGTGGTGGCGGCTACAAGCATAGACAGCTTCAAGAAGGGATTGGATAAGCATCTGGAGCAGAGGTCCATCAGTGGCTATTAGCCACAGCTTATCATTGGAACTCTCTGTCTGGGGCAGTGGTGCTCTGTATTCTTGGTGCTTGATGGGGGGGCACAGTGGGAGGGCTTCTAGTGTCCTGGCCCCGCTGATGGACCTCTTGATGGCACCTGGGGTTTTTTTGGCCACTGTGTGTCACAGAGTGTTGGACTGGATGGGCCATTGGGCTGATCCAACATGGCTTCTCTTATGTTCTTATGTGACACAGAGTGTTGGACTGGGTGGGCCATTAGCCTGATCCAACATGGCTGCTCTTATGTTCTTATATCATGAGATGAGTTGTGATTCCAGGAGACTGATAGGTTCCACGTGGATGCTGACTTTCCTAATTGGGCAAAGAAGCTTTTTCTTTTGAGCCCGTTTTGGGGAAGGGCAGGATGGAAATACAAATTCACTTTGCTCAAGCAAAGGACATCTTGGGTAAAAAAAAAAGCCGGGAGACATTTTAAAAGATCCATCCAGCTGCTCCAGCTTCTTCACAGATCATGTTTGCGGAAGGAAGAGGAGGACGAGGAGAAGAAAGAGGAGGAGGAGAAGAAGAGGAGGAGGAGGAGGAGGAGGAGGAAGAGAAGGAGAAGAACAAAGAGCAGCAGGAGGAGAAGATATTGGATTTATACCCCACCCTCCTCTCTGAATCAGAGACTCAGAGTGGCTTACAATCTCCTTTACCTTTATCCCCCACAACAGAGGTGGGTGGGGATGAGAGAGCTCTCCCAGAAGCCGCCCTTTCAAGAACAACTCCTACGAAAGCTATGGCTGACCCAAGGCCATTCCAGTAGCTGCAAGTGGAGGAGTGGGGAACCAAACCCAGTTCTCCCAGATAAGAGAGCTATGGCTGACCCAAGGCCATGCCAGCAGCTGCAAGCGGAGGAGTGGGGAATCAAACCCGGTTCTTCCAGATAAGAGTCTGCACACTTAAGCACTTAATTTAATCTGGCCAATTATCTACCTGCGATAAAGACACTGGTACAATTCCAAGGCAGCCCTTTTCGGTGCCCCATGGCTTAATATCCAATCAAAGTCTTCTGTTTCCTTCTGTTCTGGTCGCATTCCATTCCTCTGTAATTCTGCACCACACTGGGCCAGCGTGTGACCTTGACATCCAAGTTCACCTCTGCGGAATGTCACCTGGGAAAGACACGGGTCTCTTTCTCATCCTCTCTTTCAGCTATACCCCTACACACACACCAACCTCAAACTAAAGGCAGGTGTGGCGGGAAAGCTGGCGCAAAGACAGTCTTTCCTGAAGAGCAATTAGCATAATTATTATTTTGTTTTGCAAGCAAGATTGCGACTCGGGGCTCCGGAGTGCCACGGTGCGCCTGTGACGACGGCGCTAGATAAAATTCGTCCATGAGAACTTTGCAGAATGTTCCATTGTTGTGCCAGGAGCTCCTTCACCCGAAGTCCCCAGGGCAAATCGCAATAATCTGTTAGTTGTGTTTGGGAAGGGAGGTTAAGGGAGAGCCAGTTTGGTGCAGTGGTTAAGTGCGTGGACTCTTATCTGGGAGAACCGGGTTTGATTCCCCTCTTCTCCACTTGCAGCTGCTGGAATGGCCTTGGGTCAGCCATAGCTCTCTTATCTGGGAGAACCGGGTTTGATTCCCCACTCCTCCACTTGCAGCTGCTGGAATGGCCTTGGGTCAGCCAGAGCTCTCTTATCTGGGAGAACCGGGTTTGATTCCCCACTCCTCCACTTGCAGCTGCTGGAATGGCCTTGGGTCAACCAGAGCTCTCTTATCTGCGAGAACCGGGTTTGATTCCCCACTCCTCCACTTGCAGCTGCTGGAATGGCCTTGGGTCAGCCGGAGCGCTGTTATCTGGGAGAACCGGGTTTGATTCCCCACTCCTCCACTTGCAGCTGCTGGAATGGCCTGGGTTCAGCCATAGCTCTCCTAGGAGTTGTCCTTGAAAGGGCAGCTTCTGTCAGAGCTTTCTCAGCCAACCCACCTCATAGGGTGTCTGTTGTGGGGGGAGAAGATATAGGAGATTATAAGGCAGTCTGAGTCTCTGATTCAGAGAGAAAGGTGGAGTATAAATCTGCAATTCTTCTTCTTAAATGCAGTTGTAAACCATAGTCTTCCATCCCTTCGATGAGACCTGATCTTCCTAAGCATGCCTAGTAAGTATATTTGATTTCAACATGAAGCACTGCTAACTAGGGATTCAGTCTGGAGATCAATTCCTATGAAGGAGCTGGGCATATTTAGCTTGGAGAGGAGGCAACTGAGAGGTGATATGATCACCAAGTTCTTGAAGGGCTGTCATATAGAGGATGGTGCGGAATTGTTTTCTGTGGACCCAGAACCAACAGGTTGAAATTAAATCAGAGAGTTTCCGGATCAACATTAGGAAGAACTTCCAGACAGAGTGGTTCCTCAGTGGAACAAGAGGTGGTGGGCTCTCCTTCCTTGGAGGTTTTGAAACAGAGGCTAGATGGCCATCTGACAGCAATGCAGATCCTGTGAATTTAGGGGAAGGCATTCATGAATTTCCTGCATTGTGCAGGAAGTTGGACCAAATGACCTGAGCCTGATCTTGTCAGATCTTGGAAGTTAAAAAGGGTTGGCCCTGGTTGCGGCTTGGGTGAAAGAGCCGCGAGAAAGTCCAAGGTTGCTACACAGAGGCAAGCAGTGGCAAACCACCTCTGCTTATCTCTTACTTTGACCTGGATGGCCCAGGCTAGCCCGATCTTGTCAGCTCTTGGAAGCTAAGCAAGGTTGACTCTTGTTAGTACCTGGACGGAAGACAACCAAGGTTCAGAGTTGCTACGCAGAGGCAAGCGATGGCAAACCACCTCTGAATGTCTGTTGCTTTCACTGAGATGACTCAGTCGCATCAGATCTCAGAAGCTAAGCAGGGTTGGCCCTAGAGAGCCAGTTCGGTAATGCTCTGTATTCTTGGCTCTTGGGGGAGGGGGGGGACAGTGGGAGGGCTTCTAGTGTTCTGGCCCCACTGATGGACCTCCTGATGGCACCTGAGTTTTTTGGCCACTGTGTGACACAGAGTGTTGGACTGGGTGGGCCATGGCCTGATCCAACATGGCTTCTCTTATATTCTTATGTGACACAGAGTGTTGGACTGGATGGGCCATTGGCCTGACCCAACATGGCTTCTCTTATATTCTTATGTGACACAGAGTGTTAGACTGGATGGGTCATTGGCCTGATCCAACATGGCTTCTTCTTATGTTCTTTAGGCTCTGGGCAATGTCCATGACAGCCCACCTCCCCTGCCTGGTCCCTTCTCAAGGCTCCCAAACAAAGCAGGCATTCTTGCTAAACTAAAGAATATGCTTGCTGGTAGCAAGCTGGCAAGAACATCTGTAAACCGCTGCTGTTGCTCAGTCTGGGACACTTCAGGCCCAGCTGTCGATCTGCAACGAGCTCTTGCGCCTCTCCGGAATCAAAACTAAAAACAATCCCAGCTTCCCGGTTGCATCGCTAGCCTGAAGCAACGGCTTCTGCGAAGAAGACGGCGTGTGGGTGTTGTTTCTGTTTAACAAAGTACACACACAGGGGAAAAACCTGTGAAGACCAGCAAGGGTTCTCACCCACCCCGCCTCCCAGATGTCTGCAAGGGACTTAGCATTAGGATCCAAGCTGGCTCCGGCTGAACCCATGCCCACGTTTTGCTAGACAAAACGATCATTGTGCGGCTCGGTCGCGCCACATCCCGCCCCCCCAAAACGGGCCGTGCTTTAAATAGCATCTGAGTCGCTTGGTAAGTCTCCCATCACTCCGCTTCTAGCGCTTTGGATCTTAAGAGTCCCTTTCTTTTCCCTTTGTGGGTTTGAAAAGAAGAGCTTGTTACGTAACCCGTTCCCTTCGGCTTGCAAAGGAGCAAAATGACATAACGGGGAGGCGAGGCGAGGTCAGGTTTGGCGATCAACGGCACATGAGAGCGTGTGGGAGGCTGCCAGTCTAGGCCATGTGGGAGCAAACCACTGAACCACAGCGCTGGGGTCCGTAGCAGCCATTGCCATGTGTAACATCTGAATATTCTCCTCCTTGTAATCGGTCATGAGCAGACCTCATTTTGGGCAGAGCGAAGCTCCGGAACCTCTACATTTTATTCTGCTCTTTCTTTCTTCACCAAAACTGGCTTTCTTTGAGGTGTAGTGGTTAAGTGTGTGGACTCTTATCTGGGAGAACCAGGTTTGATTCCAAACTCCTCCACTTGCAGCTGCTGGAATGGCCTTGGGTTAGACAAAGCTCTGGCAGAGGTTGTCCTTGAAAGGGCAGCTGCTGGGAGAGCCCTCTCAGCCCCAGCCACCTCACAGGGTGTCTGTTGTGGGGGGAGAAGATATAGGAGATTTTAAGCCACTCTGAGACTCTGATTCAGATAGAAGGGTGGGGTATAAATCTGCAATTCTTCTATTTAACAGTTTCTGATAACTGGCACCTTTTGCTCTGAATTATTGCATCAAAATCTGAAGACAATGTCTGTGTTGTAGCAATTTTGGGATTGCTGTTCAGGTGTTGTTCAGGTGTGTGTCTGTAAGTCTGCAAGTCTGCTTTTGATTTATCGACATTCCTAACGAAAATCTCATGGTCAATGCTTTGAGCCTAAAACCCAGGAGAAAATGAAATGGCTGGGCATTGTGAGCTTTTGTTGTTTAATGAGAGCCAGCTGGGTGTAGTGGTTTTGTGCGGACTCTTCTCTGGGAGAACCGGGTTCAATTCCCGACTCCTCCACTTGCAGCTGTTGGAATGGCCTTGGGTCAGACATAGCTCTGGCAGAGGTTGTCCTTGAAAGGGCAGCTGCTGGGAGAGCCCTCTCAGCCCCACCCACCTCACAGGGTGTCTGTTGTGGGGGGAGAAGATATAGGAGATTGTAAGTCGCTCTGAGTCTTTGATTCAGAGAGAAGGGTGCCGTATAAATCTTCCGTCTCCTTCTTCTTCTTACCTCCCTCCCTCCCCCCCCGAAAAAAAAATACACGCTTCTGTGCTCTATTATTCAACCGCCCTGTGAGAATTTTGCTGAACACTAAGATTTGACAAACTTTCTAATATTTCCCCACACACACAACAAATGGGGAAATAACCAAAATATATAAAGCAGATAGATCCCAGTAGGCAACCGTGTTGGTCCGAAGCAAGAGAACAAAGCAGTAGACAAGGGCACTTTTAAGAACAACTAAGTTTTATTCAGAAAGGAAGCTTTCGTATGCTTTTAAGCAGACTTCATCAGACAAAATGGGAATGGCAAGCAGCGATTCTTAATGTAAGTGGGCAGTGTGGAATCCCATTGGTTTCCCATGATTTCACATTCCCACGATTCCACACTGCCCACTTATATTAAGAATCGCTGCTTGCCATTCCTATTTTGTCTGATGAAGTCTGCTTAAGAGCATATAAAGCAGACATATGGAAATCTTCATCATGACACAGGGGCCACATAGGAGATAGTAATTTAAAAGCATAGAAATGTTCCCTCTAAGTTGCAGATTCTTGTGAGCAAAAATTCTAGTTTGTGAGCTACTGGCATTAAAGTTGTGCTCTGGGGTCATCCTTCCTGAGCAAAGGCAAAAAATATGTGAGTTGGAGACTAAAAATCTGTGAGCTAGCTCACGCTAACTCAGCTTAGAGGGAACACTAGATGGGAGTAAAGTTTCCTTATGACAATTAGAATTCAAGAAGCATTTGAAGGTAGATGCCGAGCTGATATAATTTAGTGCACCCTTGCGGTAATGTCGGGGGGGGGGGTGTGGCAGATGCAAATGAGTTGTGCTAATGAGCTCTGGCACCTCTTTTTCTACAAAAGGACCCCTGCGTCGCAGCCATTGCCAGACGCAGCAGCTGAATATCCTCCTTCGCATAATCGGTCATGAGCCATACAGCAAAGGATGACTCATTCTGGTCACCGCACCTCAAAAAGGAGATTATAGCATTGGAAAAAGTCCAGAAAAGGGCAACTAGAATGATTCAAGGTTTGGAACACTTTCACTATGAAGAAAGGTTGAAACGCTTAGGGCTCTTTATCTTGGAGAAACATCGACTGCGGGGTGACATGATAGAGGTTTACAAGATAATGCATGGGATGGAGAAAGTAGAGAAAGAAGTACTTTTCTCCCTTTCTCACAATACAAGAACTCGTGGGCATTCGATGAAATTGCTGAGCAGTCGGGTTAAAAAAGATAAAAGGAAGTCCTTCTTCACCCAAAGGGTGATTAACATGTGGAATTCACTGCCACAGGAGGTGGTGGCGGCTACAAGCATAGCCAGCTTTAAAAGGGGATTGGATAAAAATATGGAGCAGAGGTCCATCAGTGGCTATTAGCCACAGTATGTGTGTGTATATATATATGTGTGTGTGTGTGTATGTGTGTATATGTATGTACGTATATGTGTGTGTGTATACACACGCACACATATATTCGCCACTGTGTGACACAGAGTGTTGGACTGGATGGGCCATTGGCCTGACCCAACATGGCTTCTCTTCTGTTCTTATGTGACACAGAGTGTTGGACTGGATGGGCCATTGGCCTGATCCAACATGGCTTCTCTTCTGTTCTTATGTGACAGAGAGTGTTGGACTGGATGGGCCACTGGCCTGATCCAACATGGCTTCTCTTATGTTCTTATGTGACACGGAGTGTTGGGCTGGAGGGGCCACTGGCCTGATTCAACATGGCTTCTCTTCTGTTCTTATGTGACACAGAGTGTTGGACTGGATGGGCCACTGGCCTGATCCAACATGGCTTCTCTTATGTTCTTATGTGACACAGAGTGTTGGACTGGATGGGTCACTGGCCTGATCCAACATGGCTTCTCTTCTGTTCTTTTGTTCTCATGGCTGCCAAAGGAAAATAAAGTCAGGTTGAGAAGGAAGACTGGTGACGAGGAAAGGAAAGAATCGGGCTATGTTCGCCCGCAAGACAGCCCAATGAGGAACACCGGCTGCTGATGAGATTGAGAAAACCCACACCCGGGGAGGCGAGAGGGGGCAACTGCATTCAGAGCAGGCCTAATATAGACTCCGGAGAGAGAGTTTTGCCAGAAATATCTCAGACACAATAGCATCACTCAGTCGCCCTGGACCGTGTTGTGCCCTGAATGGGCGTGTTGTGTGAGCAGGGTCAAGCAGAAAACCCAGAAAGTCACAGCACAGCGATGTGTTAAGTGGTAATGATTTGGCCAGCGGCCAGTTAGAAAGGGAAAGCCGGCTTCGCACACTATCCTCTCTTAGGGTTACCAAGTCCAATTCAAGAAATATCTGAGGACTTTGGGGGTGGAGCCAGGAAACTTTGGGGTGGAGCCAGAAGACACTCGGGGTGCAGCCAGGGACAAGCATCGTTGAATTCCAAAGGGAGTTCTGGCCATCACATTTAAAGGGACTGCACACCTTTTCAATTCCTTCCTTCCACTGGAAATAATGAAGGATAGGGCACCTTCTTTGGGAGCTCATACAATTGGATCCCCTGGTCCAATTCTTTTGAAACTTGGAGGGTACTTTGGGGAGATGCACTGGATGCAATGCTAAAACTTTGGTGCCTCTAGCTCGAAAAACAGGGGGCCCCAGAGCCCCAGATAACCGTCGATCAATTCTCCATTATGGGAATCGGTCTTCATAGGGAATAATAGGGTAGCCAGCAGGCATCCCCCTCCCCGCTTTCTGAGGACCCGGAAGTGGGGGGAAGGCCTCTAAACCGGGGGATCTACTGCCCTCACCTGCAGGTTGGCAACCCTATCCTCTCTTCCCAGATCTCAGCCACAGTGGAACCTTTGCACGAATGGCTTATCAATGTGAGATACAGTAGTAGCAGTAGTATGTGCAGAAAGGATCTAGGGGTTTTAATGGATCATACGCTGAACATGAGTCAACAGTGTGACGCGGTGGCTAAAAAGGCAAATGCAATTTTGGGCTGTATCCACAGAAGTCTAGTGTCCAGATCACATGATGTGATGGTATCGCTTTACTCTGCTCTGGTAAGACCTCACCTGGAGCATCGTGTTCCGTTTTGGGCACCACATTTTAAGAAGGATATAGACAAGCTGGAACGGGTCCAGAGGAGGGCGACGAAGATGGTGAGGGGTCTGGAGATCAAGACCTATGAGGAAAGGTTGAAGGAGCTGGGGATGTTTATCCTGGAGAGGAGGCAGCTGAGAGGTGACAGGATCACCATCTTCAAGTCCTTGAAGGGCTGTCCTATAGAGGATGGTGTGGAATTATTTTCTGTGGCCCCGGAAGGTAGGACCAGAACCAATGGGTTGAAATTAAATCAAAAGAGTTTCCGGCTCAACATTAGGAAGAACTTCCTGACCATTAGAGCGGTTCCTCAGTGGAACAGGCTTCCTCGGGAGGTGGTGGGCTCTCCTTCCTTGGAGGTTTTGAAGCAGAGGTTAGACGGCCATCTGACAGCAATGAAGATCCTGTGAGTTTAGGGGGAGGTGTTTGTGAGTTTCCTGCATTGTGCAGGCGTTGGACTAGATGACCCTAGAGGTCCCTTCCAACTCTATGATTCTGTGATACAGATCAAGGGTTCAATCCAGGTGACATCATGCAGTGTTCCCTCTCAGCTGAGTTAGTGTGAGCTAGCTCATAGTTTTTAGCCTTCTGCTCACCCATTTTTGTCTCGACTCAGGAAGGATGGCCCCAGAGCAAAATAATTGATGCAGGAGCTCAAAACTTTAAGGCCAGCAGCTCACAAAGTAGAATTTTTGGTCACAAGTCCCCAAAGTTTAGAAGGCGCATTGGTGACATCAGCAATTTCCACCCATTCTCCCTTGTCACTCCTCAGGGTCCCCTCCCCCACGGGAACTGGGTGGGGTTGCCAATCCCCAGTTGGGAACCAAGCAAAAACTGTGAAATGATTCACAGAAAAATTCAATACGCAACTTCATAATCTTATTACAAAATTCTTTTAAAGACAAAAACTTATTAACTAAATTACAACTGCTTAAAGATATACAACACAAGAAATCGTAATATCAAAAATCCATCCTAATTTACAATCAAGTGGCCATTAACAATTCTATCAAAATCCCGCTACTTCATTTATTCAAGTCCTTTTAATAACGTCGATTTCCAAATGTTGATGGAATTGTGATAGTGATAGCCAGAACTTGAGCCATTTCTGTGCAAGGGGGAAGGAGGGAAATATCTGCTGGGCACTCCATTATTCCCTATGGAGACCGATTCCCATAGGGTATAATGAATTGATCCATGGGTAATCTGGGGCCTGGGGGGGGGGGGAGGCTGTTTTTTGAGGTAGAGGCACCACATTTTGAGCATAGCATCTGATGCCTCTCCCCAAAACACTCCCCAAGTTTCAAAAATACTGGACCAGGGGATCCCATTCTATGTGCTGCAAAAGAAGGTGCCCCTAGGAGAGCCAGTTTGGTGTAATGGGAGAGCCAGTTTGGTGTAATGGTTAAGTGTGCGGACTCTTATCTGGGAGAACCGGGTTTGATTCCCCACTCCTCCACTTGCACCTGCTAGCATGGCCTTGAGTCTGCCATAGCTCTGGCAGAGGTTGTCCTTGAAAGGGCAGGTGCTGTGAGAGTCCTCTCCAGCCCCACCCACCTCACAGGGTGTCTGTTGTGGGGGAGGAAGGTAAAGGAGATTGTGAGCCACTCTGAGACTCTTCGGAGTGGAGGGCGGGATAGAAATCCAATATCATCTTCATCTTTTTCTATCCTTCATTATTTCCAATGAAGGGAAGGTGCACAGTCCCTTTAAATGGGAGGGCCAGAACTTCCTTTGGAGTTCAATCGTACTTGCCACAATCTTGTTCCTGGCTCCACCCCCAATGTCTCCTGGCTCCACCCCAAAGCCCCCATATATATCTTGTGTTAGACCTGGCAACCCTAGAGCCTCAGCCAATAGAAGGAAGAAGAAGATATTGGATTTATATCCCGCCCTCCACTCCGAAGAGTCTCAGAGAGGCTCACAATCTCCTTTACTTTCCTCCCCCACAACAGACACCCTGTGAGGTAGATGAAGATATTGGATTTATATCCCGCCCTCCACTCCAAAGAGTCTCAGAGCGGCTCACAATCTCCTTTCCCTTCCTCTCCCGCCCTCCACAACGGACACCCTGTGAGGTTGATTAAAATATTGGATTTATATCCCGCCCTCCACTCCGAAGAGTCTCAGAGCAGCTCACAATCTCCTTTACCTTCCTCCCCCCCCCCCCCACAACAGACACCCTGTGAGGTAGATGAAGATATTGGATTTATATCCCGCCCTCCACTCCGAAGTGTCTCAGAGCGGCTCACAATCTCCTTTATCTCCCCCCCCCACAACAGACACCCTGTGAGGTAGATGAAGATATTGGATTTATATCCTGCCCTCCACTCCAAAGAGTCTCAGAGGGGCTCACAATCTCCTTTACTTTCCTCCCCCACAACAGACACCCTGTGAGGTAGATGAAGATATTGGATTTATATCCTGCCCTCCACTCCAAAGAGTCTCAGAGGGGCTCACAATCTCCTTTACTTTCCTCCCCCACAACAGACACCCTGTGAGGTAGATGAAGATATTGGATTTATATGCCACCCTCCACTCCGAAGAGTCTCAGAGCGGCTCACAATCTCCCTTACTTTCCTCCCCCACAACAGACACCCTGTGAGGTGGGTGGGGCTGGAGAGGGCTCTCCCAGCAGCTGCCCTTTCAAGGACAACCTCTGCCAGAGCTATGGCTGACCCAAGGCCATGCTAGCAGGTGCAAGCGGAGGAGTGCGGAATCAAACCCGGTTCTCCCAGATTAGAATCCGCACACTTAACCACTACACCAAACTGGAAGAGAAGCTTGGCTCAGTAGCTCTGCTGGGTGATTGAGAGAGCCTAGCAATCACCCTGGGTGATTGAGAGAGCCTCCCTCCTCCCCCTTCCTCCCCAAGGGAGGAGCCTCAGCCAATGGAGAAAACAGAGGCTTTGCTCTGTAGCTCCTGTGCGATTGAGCAAGCCTGGCAAAGCAAGCTGTGATGCAGAAGGAAGCAAGAGAGAAGGAGAAGGAAGCAGACGATAGCCAGATGCTCGGGGGCCTGACAGGACCCCTCCAGGGGCCTGATTCAGCCCCAGACTGCATGTTTGAC
Source organism: Heteronotia binoei (assembly GCF_032191835.1). Classification (NCBI taxonomy): domain Eukaryota; kingdom Metazoa; phylum Chordata; class Lepidosauria; order Squamata; family Gekkonidae; genus Heteronotia; species Heteronotia binoei. The sequence continues at coordinate 122,835,294 of NC_083230.1, forward strand.
ACCCCTGACATACAGGGTTGGATCCTGCAATCCATGGACACAAGACTCAAGGGATCTTTCCGGCCCTACCCTCCTCCCTTTCTGATCCCGGAAAAATTTATTCCTGAGGTCAAGGAACTTGTGTGTAGAACAACAGCAATATGCAGGCAGGGGAAGGAGACCTGATTGCCCCCAGCTTCCTTTTCCATGAGCAGAACTCCACTCATGCAAGAGGCAAAGACGGTGATCTCATTTCCCTTCCTCCAACGGGTGCAGCAATTATTGCGCAGGAGTCCCCCGACCCCACCAGGAATAAACTTTCCTGGGATCGGAAATGGCTCTGGAGGGAGGGGAGGGGAGGGGAGAGTGGGAAGGATCTCAGATCATCCCTGCTTTCTGCCGGCACTTCACAGGATCCAAGCTGGAGTTTCTCCCACAGATAAGGACCCAAAGGAGTAGGGTTGCCAAGTCTAACTCAGAAAATACCTGGGGACTTTGGGGGTGGAGACTTTTCCATTCCCTAAAATAAATTAATAAAAACACAGCACTGCTGTTCCCCCAGATACAGTCTTCATTTCCTCATTCCCCAGCAGTTCCCTCCTCCTTCCCTCCCTTCCTACCCCCCTCTCTCTTTCTCTCTCTCTCTCACATACACACACACAGACACACACAGCAGCCAAAATAAACACAGTTTGGAAGCACAAACTTTGTGGTCTCACTGGGCAATTTGCTCACCCTAGGAATTGTTGATTGCTCTATATTCAACCCAGTTTGTCAGACTAAACTCAGGTAAACCCAAGGTTACTATGTTACTATTTTAGTGTGCAAACAGCTTCTTATGGGACTGCAAAACAAATGAAGGTTCTGGGCTCCTTCCCTTCCCTTCCAACAGGCACGTTGTTCTGCAGGCTTGCCTCGCCCCCATTCAGCCTGACTCAAAGATTTAAAGACATACACACCTTTCTAGAAGCAAGCTGTTCCCAGCATCTTCTTAAGCCTTCCAGGTTTGAAGGCACATGGCGGCTGTTGGCATGGGGCTTCCCCCAGCAGCTGACTGGGGGAGGGAAAGACCCTGCCAAACCGGGAGATCCCCCTCTGGGACCTGGGGATGGGCAAGTCTACAAGGGAGGTAGCATGTTGAAATCAATAAAGCATTTTTTCTACTAACATACTAGAACCTGGGAGCAATAGATTTAGGTCAGCCAAGAGGAAGTAGTTCTTTCGCTTAAGGTTGCCGCCACCAGGTTGGGAAATACCTGGAGATTTTGGGGGTGGAGTCTGAGAAGGGCGGAGTTTGGGGAGGGGAAGGACTTCAATGGGTATAATGCCACAGAGGCAACATTCCAACGTCACCATTTTTCTCCAGGGGAACTGATCTCTGTAGCTTAGGGATCAGTTGTAATAGCAGGAGGTCTCCAGCCATCCTCTGGAAGGTTAGCCGGCAGTTCCAATGTCTAACTCAGGGGTGGCCAAACTTGCTTGACGTAAGAGCCACACAGAATAAACAGCTGTTTGAGAGCCACAAGACATGAATGTCAGATGTTTGAGAGCTGCGAGGGAGGGAAGGAGAGGTGGGAAGAAAGCAACTTTAACTCCACATGCATTTTCCAAGCTGCTGACTGGCTTGGCAAAGTGATTTAAAGGGAGAAATGCCTTCAACAAGCCAGCTGATGGGATGGTGGGGACAATACGTGTGGAAGAGCCACATGTGGCTCCCGAGCCGGTTTGGCCACCCTTGGTCTAACTCCTGTAGGATGATCCGTATGATCTCCGTCTCACAGACCCAGTTCCAGTAAAGTGATTCAAAGTGCCAAAATAGTCCCTTGATAAGTTGCAACGCTTTGGCAGCTAAGTGGAAGCAATAAAACGTGCAAAAGTAATTTCCAAATGAGTTGAGGTGGGCAGAGCAGCCAAATTTGAAGAAAAGTGCTGTTGCAAATAGCTTAAAAGCCCATTCAAAAAGTTGGCTGGACTCCTTGTTCCACCTCGGAGATATCCCACATGAATTAGCGATTGGAACTGTAGCTGATATTAATATTCGGGATGTTTACAGAGGCTTGTGTGAAATACCCTCTTGGTAATCATTGTTCCCTTTGTATAGACTATGATGATATACTTATAACTTATTGTTCGTTAAGAACATAAGAACATAAGAGAAGCCATGTTAGATCAGGCCAATGGCCCATCCAGTCCAACATTCTGTGTCACACAGCGGCCAAATATATATATATACACACACACACATATACTGTGGCTAATAGCCACTGATGGACCTCTGCTCCATATTTTTATCTAACCCCTTCTTGAAGGTGGCTATGCTTGTGGACGCCACCACCTCCTGTGGCAGTGAATTCCACATGTTAATCACCCTTTGGGTGAAGAAGTACTTCCTTTTATCCGTTTTAACCTGTCTGCTCAGCAATTTCATCGAATGCCCACGAGTTCTTGTATTGTGAGAAAGGGAGAAAAGTACTTCTTTCTCTACTTTCTCCATCCCATGCATTATCTTGTAAACTTCTATCATGTCACCCCTCAGTCGACGTTTCTCCAAGCTAAAGAGCCCTAAGCGTTTCAACCTTTCTTCATAGGGAAGGTGTTCCAGCCCTTTAATCATTTTAGTTGCCCTTTTCTGAACTTTCTCCAATGCTATAATATCCTTTTTGAGGTGCGGCGACCAGAACTGCACACAGTACTCCAAATGAGACCGCACCATCGATTTATACAGGGGCATTATGATACTGGCTGATTTGTTTTCAATTCCCTTCCTAATAATTCCCAGCATGGCGTTGGCCTTTTTTATTGCAAACGCACACTGTCTTGACATTATTGTTCCACGCAGGGCTTTTTTTGGTAGAAAAAGTCCAGCAGGAACTCATTTGCCTGTTAGGCCGCACCCCTTGACTGGCTCTCAAAATCTTGTAATCCCCGGGCCAAAGGATGCCCGGTTGAAGTCAACCAGGGACAGGGCCTTTTCAATCACAGCCCCTTGCTGGTGGAACCAGTTACCGGAAGAGGTCAGGGCCCTGCGGGATATTGGGCAGTTCCACAGGGCCTGTAAGACAGTCCTCTTCCGGTTGGCCTATAACTTACCGGTACCAAAATACTGAAGGAAGTCTATAGAAAGCACACTGTTGGATTGATGTATTGATTTTAATGTTTTAATTATGTATATTGCTATTGGATTTTAAAATTTGAATTTTACAATTTTATGTTGTGAGCCGCCCTGAGCCCGCTTCGGTGGGGTAGGGCGGGATATAAATCAAATCAAATAAATAAATTGACATCACCATTGGTTCGCACAAGGTAGAAAAAGCCTAGCAGGAAATCATTTGCTTATTAGGCCACACCTCCTGGCATCACCATTGTTTCACGCAGGGCTTTTTCTGTAGAACAACCCAGCAGGAACTAATTTGCATATTAGGCCACACACCCTTCCAATCACCATTGTTTCACACTGGGCTTTTTTGTAGAAAAAGCCCAGCAGGAACTCATTTGCATCTTAGGCCGCACCCCTTGATACCAGCCAGCTGGAACTGTGTTCACTGTCTGCTAACTTCACTCAATGAGTAACTCATTTTGCAAGTTATATAGCATTGGGAAAAGTGCAGAAAAGGGCAACTAGAATGATTAAAGGTTTGGAACACTTTCCCTGTGAAGAAAGGTTAAAACGCTTGGGGCTCTTTAGCTTGGAGAAACGTCGACTGGGAGGTGACATGATAGAGGTTTACAAGATTATGCATGGGATGGAGAAGGTAGAGAAAGAAGTACCATACTTTTCTCCCTTTCTCACAATACAAGAACTCGTGGGCATTTGATGAAATTGCTGAGCAGTGGGGTTAGAATGGATAAAAGGAGGTACTTCTTCACCCAAAGGGTGATTAACATGTGGAACTCACTGAGGTGGTGGCGGCTACAAGCATAGCCAGCTTCAAGAGGGGGTTAAATAAAAATATGGAGCAGAGGTCCATCAGTGGCTATTAGCCACAGTGTGTATATATATGTATAAAAAATTTTGGCCACTGTGTGACACAGAGTGTTGGACTGGAGGGGCCATTGGCCTGATCCAACATGGCTTCTCTTATGTTCTCCGCCATGAAAGTCACTGCTAGCCCATACATCAAGCCTAGATGACTTTAAAAGGTGATTATACAGATTCATTGAGGAGGGCTCCATCAGTGGTCACCAGCCATCATGACTAAATGGAGCCACCACGTTTAGTAGAAGCAAACTTCTAAAATCCAGTGCCAGGCGGCTACATGGGGGGAGGCCCTCAGCCTCTGGGCCCTGTTCGTCGGCCAATCCATGGAATACAATTTTATTCATTTGATTTATTTAAATCCTTTGTATCCCTCCTTCTTTCTCAAGGGGGACCCAAAGGGGCTTGCCTTAAAAACAAAGCCTAGCTCGCCACCTAGTGGTGCATAACACTACAAAAAAGAGAACATCTGGCTGCCAGACAATCCTAGGATCTCCTCGCTATACTACACACAATGCCATACAAATGGATGAGGACGATGACGACGACTAGCCAGGGCTGACCGTGCTGAACTTCTGAGATCTGATGAGATCGGGCTCCAAATGCTCCCAGGTCTCCTTCACAAATCATAGAGTTGGAAGGGACCTCTAGGGTCATCTAGTCCAACCCCCTGCACAATGCAGGAAACTCACAAACACCTCCCCCTAAATTCACAGGATCTTCATTGCTGTCAGGTGGCCATCTAGCCTCTGCTTAAAAACTTCCAAGGAAGAAGAAGCCACCACCTCCCGAGGAAGCCTGTTCCACTGAAGAATCGCTCTAACGGTCAGAAAGTTCCTCCTAATGTTGAGCCGGAAACACTTGATTTAATTTCAACCCTTCGATTCTGGTCCTACCTTCCGGGGCCACAGAAAACAATTCTACACCATCCTCGATATGATAGCCCTTCAAGGACTTTTCCTCACAGGAACCGAGCCACTATTTCTGGTTCTCGGTTGCTGAGCCCACCAAAATGGCGGCAGAACTCGTGAGAGAAAAGTTCCCTCACAAGAGTTCGGCCAACTTGACCACACTATTTTTAAAGCGAGCAGAGCCGGCGACGACAGTTATCGCCTCAAGCGACTGACCCGGGGTGGCGTCAGCGGGGCGACAGTCGCTGCTGCCACCCCAAGGCAACAAAACACTAAAAGCTGCCACAGGCCTTGAAGCAGCGTGCGTTGTTTTTCACGAGGACCGGGTGCGAGCTGATGTTCCCAGCCAGAGGAAGGTTTCGTGATGAAGCTGCTACACGGGAGGCATTCTGTTTTTGCGAAATAATGACCCCCCCCCTCATCCTCATTCCCTGTGTCGAGTCCTCGGGCCCAGATGTGACGTTATGTTGGAGAGGGCTGCGACCATGTCTAGCCTCTTCCTCCCAGCTGCTGAGCAGACAAGCACAGCATGGCTGAGTTACCAATGCCTCGTTTTGCTGGCTTGACTCGAACGGCCACAGCTGCCTTTCTGGCTCAGCAGCAAAGCATTGTAACTCAAGGCAGAAGCTGCCGACGCCAGGATTTCGAGCTTAGATTTTTCTCCTCTCCTGCTCTTTTCTCAGCCTGGTATATAACTTAGAACACTCCATGAGAGCTTTAACTTATATATACTGAAAACAATACTTTAAAGCACAGTAATTTTCACATATTAATTTGGAATTTTTTTTACAGTCCATTTTCCAACATGCAATGTTTTTCTTCGTTTGTATGACTTCCTGAAGTCCAATGCACCAATGCAGGTGTGACTGCAGTTCCCAAACTGATGTGCCTACAACTGGATGGCTGCTTCCTTCCACTTTCAGAAAATCCTTCTTCCGGCAGCTCACCAAGGGATACAGTTTCAATTTGTCACTCCTCTTCTTATCTGCAGGGATCAAAGCTCCTTTCAAGAGAAGCTAAGAACATAAGAGAAGCCAAGTTGGATCAGGCCAATGGCCCATCCAGTCCAACACTCTTGTGTCACATAAGAACATAAGAGAAGCCATGTTGGATCAGGCCAATGGCCCCTCCAGGCGAACACTCTGTGTCACATAAGAACAGAAGAGAAGCCATGTTGGGTCAGGCCAATGGCCCATCCAGTCCAACACTCTGTGTCACATAAGAACATAAGAGAAGCCCTGTTGGATCAGGCCAATGCCCCATCCAGTCCAACACTCTTGTGTCACATAAGAACATAAGAGAAGCCATGTTGGATCAGGCCAATGGCCTCTCCAGGCGAACACTCTGTGTCACATAAGAACAGAAGAGAAGCCATGTTGGATCAGGCCAATGGCCCATCCAGTCCAACACTCTTGTGTCACATAAGAACATAAGAGAAGCCATGTTGGATCAGGCCAATGGCCCCTCCAGGCGAACACTCTGTGTCACATAAGAACAGAAGAGAAGCCATGTTGGATCAGGCCAATGGCCCATCCAGTCCAACACTTGTGTCACATATGAACATATGAAACTGCCTTATACTGAATCAGACCCTAGGTCCATTAAAGTCAGTATTGTCTGTTCAGACTGGCAGTGGCTCTCTAGGGTCTCAAGCTGAAGTTTTTCATGGCTACTTGCCTGGATCCTTTTTAGTTGGAGATGCCGGGGATTGAACCTGGGACCTTCTGCTTACCAAGCAGATGCTCTACCACTGAGCCACTGTCCCTCCAACATAAGAGAAGCCATGTTGGATCAGGCCAATGGCCCATCCAGTCCAACACTCTGTCACATAAGAGCATAAGAGAAGCCATGTTGGATCAGGCCAATGGCCCATCCAGTCCAACACTCTGTGTCACACAGTGGCCAATATATGTGCATGTGTATACATACGCACACACACACACAAAAACTTTTTTATCCGTTCTAACCTGACTGCTCAACAATTTCATCGAATGGCCACGAGTTCTTGTATTGTGAGAAAGGGAGAAAAGTACTTCTTTCTCTACTTTCTCCATCCCATGCATAATCTTGTAAACCTCGATCATGTCACCCCTCTGTCGACGTTTCTCCAAGCTAAAGAGTCCCAAGCGTTTCAACCTTTCTTCATAGGAAAAGTGTTCCAAACCCTTTAATCATTCTAGTTGCCCATTTCTGCACTTTTCCCAATGCTATAATATCCTTTTTGAGGTGCGGTGACCTCAAAAAGCTAAGGACAAAGAGAAATGCGGAGACGTGCTTGATCCCTGTAGAGCAGAGCCAAATTGAAACTGTATCCCTTGGTGAGCTGCCCGAAGAAGGATTTTCTGAAAGCGGACAGAAGCAGCCGTCCAGTTGCAGCCACACCAGTTTGGGAACTGCAGTCACACCTGCATTGGTGCATTGGACTTCAGGAAGTCCTACAAACGAAGAAAAACATTGTATATTGTAAAATGGACTGTAAAAAAAAAATTCCAAATTAATATGTGAAAAATACTGTGCTTTAAAATATTGTTTTCAATATACATTAGTTAAAGCTCTCACGGAGTGTTCTAGGTTATATACCTTACTCACACCCGCAAGCTCTTTGGTTTCACTTTTCTCAGTCTGCTTAGTGGAACGCATTGATTCCCGCCCTTCACAATTATTTGTGTGGACACTGCACTCCATTAGAGAGAAAGGCAGTTTCGTAAAATAGCCATGTCAGTCTGCAGTGGAACAACTGGAATCGAAGTTCAGACGCACCTTAGAGACCGACCAGATTTTCAGGGTAGGTGCTCCACTCCCCATATCTCCAGGTACTTCTCCAGGTACTTCCCATTCCACACCTGGCAACCCCATTCCCACCCCTTACTGTTATTTGTAGGCTTGCCAGTCCCCAGATCCAGGTGGGGAATCCCCTGGTTTTGCAGGTTCCTCCCTGCTGCCAGTCAGCTGGCCGACGGGAAAGCCACGCCCCAGTAGCCACCATGTTCAGGCAGGTTCAGAAGCTTGCAACTGCTTCTTTTTTGGAAGGGGTGTGTATGCCTTTAAATCTCTACTTGGAGCTATGGACACTAGCTGTGTTCCCTCCAAGCTAAGTTAGCATGAGTTAGCTCACAGATTTTTAGCCTCCGGGTCACACATTTTTGTCTTAGCCCAGGAAAGATGACCCCAGAGCACAGTAATCTCTGCAGTAGTTCACAACTTTAATGCCAGTAGCTCACAAAGTAGAATTTTTCTCACAAGACTCTGCAGCTTAAAGGGAACATTGAACACTTGTCTCCACTGAGACTGTGTGTGTTCCAATTCTGAAGAACAAAAGGGAATATTCTGGATTGGACCCTGCAGCTTATCTTCTTGACAGTGGTTTGGAATGGAAACAGCAATCACAAATCCAGTGCAGCATGCAGAAAATATAGACTCATAGAGTTGGAAGGGACCTCCAGGGTAATCTAGTCCAACCCCCTGCACAGTGCAGGAAACTCACAAATGCCTCCCCTTTGCCTCCACAGCAGAAAAGAAAAACGTAAGAACATAAGAGAAGCCATGTTGGATCAGGCCAATGGCCCATTCAGTCCAACACTCTGTGTCACATAAAAGAAGCCATGTTGGATCAGGCCAATGGCCCACCCAGTCCAGCACTCTGCGTCACATAAGAACATAAGAGAAGCCATGTTGGATCAGGCCAGTGGCCCATCCAGTCCAACAGTCTGTGTCACATAAGAACATAAGAGAAGCCATGTTGGATCAGGCAAATGGCCCATTCAGTCCAACACTCTGTGTCACAGAAGAACATAAGAGAAGCCATGTTGGATCAGGCAAATGGCCCATTCAGCCCAACACTCTATGTCACTCAGAGGCAAAAAAAACACAGGTGCCATCAGGAGGTCCATCAGTGGGTCAGGACACTAGAAGCCCTCCCACTGTGGCCCCACCAAGCACCAAGAATACAGAGCATCACTTGCCGCAGACAGAGAGTTCCAACAGTTCCCTGTAGCTAATAGCCACTGACAGACCTCTGCTACAGATGCTGATCCAATCTCTTCTTAAAGCCATCTATGCATGTAGCCGCCGCCACCTCCTGTGGCAGCGAATTCCATGTATTAATCACCCTTTGGGTGAAGAAGGACTTCCTTTTATCCATTCTGACGTGACTGGCCTCTCTCTCCAATGGCTGAAACTTCCTATCGGCTGAAAAATGGGTCTCAAAATCTCTTTCTAAGAATGTTAGGAGTACGGAGGGAGGGGGGTCGTGCTGACCCACACTTCAGGCAGTTTTGAGCTCGACTATTTATAGGCCTGTTAGTAATTTTTGTACAATGTGTAATTGCACGTTGTACGCGGCGACCAGCTAGATGCATTTCTGCTCAGTTATGCTCCCCCGCCTCCCCCGCCCCGCCCCGGCTACCAGACAAGGTTTCCAAAGCCCTGCAATTACAACTTAGCTAACACCGAGCTGAATGAAACATAAAATTTGTGGTTCGAAACCAAAACAAAACCAAATATGCCTGCACCCACATAGCGTACCAACAAAACACACAACGTATTTCAAAAATGGCCAAACTGTGGCTCGGGAACCACATGCGGCTCTTTCACACATATTCTGTGGCTCTCGAAGCCCCCACTGCCCCATTGACCAGCTTGGAAAAGACATGTAAGTTAAAGTTGCTTTCTTTCCACCTCTTTCCCTCCCCATCTATTGAAATTGCTAAACATCTGGTGCAGAGGTCCATTAGTGGCTATTAGCCACAGTCTATTGTTGGAACTCTTAGTCTGGGCCAGTGATGCTCTGTATTCTTGGTGCTTTGGGGGGGCAAAGTAGAAGGGCTTCTAGCCCCAATTGTGAACCTCCTGATAGCACTTGGGCTTTTTTTCTTCCTTTTTGGCCACTGTGTGACACAGAGTGTTGGACTGGGTGAGCTATTGACCTGATTCAACATGGCTTCTCTTATGTTCTTATGTGACACAGAGTGTTGGACTGGATGCGCCACTGGCCTGATCCAATTTGGTTTCTCTTCTGCTCTTATGTGACACAGAGTGTTGGACTGGAGGGGCCATTGGCCTGATCCAACATGGGTTCTCTTCTGTTCTTATATGACACAAAGTGTTGGACTGGAGGGGCCATTGGTCTGATCCAACATTACTTCTGTTATGTTCTTATGTGACAGAGTGTTGGACTGGATGGACCACTGGCCTGATCCAACATGGCTTCTCTTCTGTTCTTATGTGACACAGAATGTTGGACTGGAGGGGCCATTGGCCTGATCCAACATGGCTTCTCTTCTGTTCTTATGTGATACAAAGTGTTGGACTGGATGGGTCATTGGCCTGATCCAACATGACTTCTGTTATGTTCTTATGTGACAAAGTGTTGGACTGGATGGACTACTGGCCTGATTCAACATGGCTTCTCTTCTGTTCTTATGTGACACAGAGTGTTGGACTGGATGGGCCATTTGCTTGATCCAACATGGCTTCTCTTATGTTCTTATGTGACACACAGTGTTGGACTGGAGGGGCCATTGGCCTGATCCAACATGGCTTTTCTTCTGTTCCTTTCCTCCCTCCCTTCCTTCCTTCCAAATCTCAAACATTTGACATTTATGTCTTGCAGCTCTTAAACATCTTACGTTTATTCTATGTGGCTCTTACGTTAAGTAAGTTTGGCCATCCCTGATCTAAGAGCATCCTGCATAACCCCACCTGCTTCTACATGCTAAATGAAAATTGAGGAGACCATCTGTTTCATCCTTTGCAGACCCAGCAGGATAGCAGTTAGCATGCCCAGGAGAACAAGGTTCAAATCCCACCTCTGCCTTGAAATCTGCTGGGAATTCTCCTTCTCTGAAGGTTTTTAAACAGAGGCGAGATAGGCATCTGACAGCAATGCTGATTCTGTGATTTCAGGCAGATGGTGAGCGGAAGGGCAGGAAGGGTCGCATCAGTGCTTAGTTCTCGTGGCCCTTTCTTACATGCCCAGGGAAATACTGATTGCCACTTTGGGGTCAGGCTGCCATTTTTCTCCAGGCCAGTTTGGCCAGGGATCCTGGAGAGGTTTTTTGGGGATTGTGTTTTGTTTTGGTTTTTTGCCACCTTCTGGGCATGGAGCAGGGGTCAACGAGAGGTTGTGGGAAGGACGTTTTTGTGAATGTCCTGCATTGTGCAGGGGGTTGGACTAGATGACCCTGGAGGTCCCTTCCAATTCTGTGATTCCACTTTACCTCACAGAGTTGTTGCGAGGATAAAACGGGGTAGGGACAACCAGACATGCTGCCCTGACATCCTCGGAGAAAGCGTGGGATAAAAATGTACAAGACGGACGACCAGACAAACCATCGAGCTCAGCTGTTCCATGCCACTCCACCCTCCAGCTTTGACTACTGTTATGCTCTCTTTGTAAGGCTGCCCTTGAAGACAACTCAGACACTATAGTTGGTATAAACACACAATAGCTCACCTTTTGACTGTGATGAACCAACTAGACCGTTTTGAGAACTGTATATGTTATGTCTACTTCCACGCCCAATTCAAGATGCTTGCTTGTACCTTTATATACCTACATTTCTTAGGTACCATCTCTTGTTACCTAAGAGAGCCAGTTTGGTGTAGTGGCCTTGGGTCAGCCAGAGCTCTTTTACCCGGGAGAACCAGGTTTGATTCCCCACTCCTCCACTTGCAGCTGCTGGAATGGCCTTGGGTCACCCATATCTCTGGCAAAGGTTGTCCTTGAAAGGGCAGCTGCTGTGAGAGTCCTCTCAGCCCCACCCACCTCACAGGGTGTCTGTTGTGGGGGAGGAAGATAAAGGAGATTGTGAGCTGCTCTTAGATTCTGAGTGGAGGGCAGGATATAAATCCAATATCATCATCGTCTTCTTGTTCTGTGAACCTACGGAACAGGGCTTTTTCTGTAGCAGGAACTCCTTTGCATATTAGGCCACACACCCCTGACGTAGCCAATCCTCCAAGAGCTTACACTAGATCCTGTACAGAGAGCCCTATTCAATGGATAAGGAGCTGGAACTCTCAGAAGGAGGAGGCGGAAACTCTCAGAAAGGTTCAGGGGCTGCGCTCCTGTGAGCTCCCACTGAATCTGAGGCCTGTCAATTGATAAAATGAAAGGAAAATGGAAATGGAAAAAGATATGTGCTCTCCCCCTTCGATCCTCTTTTTCCTCTTTCCCCTTTACGTTCCCCATTCCCCTCACCGTATTCGAAATTTAATCAAATTTTATAAAACAGGAACCATGGATAATTTTGCCATTCAATGTTTAAATCTGTTTAACTATTAGGCTTTTTTTTTTTTCAAGAATTTTTTTTCAAGGATTTTTTTTTTGTTCGCTTGGTGCCATATTAATAAACTGTACTGTCCTGTCTTAATGGAATGCCCTTACTTCTCTAACCTTTGGCAGAGTATTTTATCTCCAATTTTAAGTGGCATCTCTGATTTAACCGCTTCCTACAAATTATTATTTCTTCTCAATAATTCCACAACAAATGTTACTGAAACTGTGGCTAGGTTTCTTCAAGCAGCTGTCTATTTTCGTAGCGATATTCTTAAATTAACGTTGGGCTAATTTTATGATGTTGTATTGTACACTGAGTTAAGCATCTTAACTACAATAGAACCCTTGCGAATGTTCATGTGACTGAAATGTATTTTATGCCAGGAGTGGCCAACGGTAGCTCTCCAGATGTTTTTTTTGCCTACAACTCCCATCAGCCCCAACCATTGGCCGTGCTGACTGGGGCTGATGGGAATTGTAGGCAAAAAAACATCTGGAGAGCTACCGTCGGCCACCCCTGTTTTATGCCAATAAAGGTAACTGAACTGAACTGAACTGAATTGAACTGAAAGACCGGCGCCTAGGTCATTCATGTACACAAGCAAGCAGATAGAACAGCTGGATATCTCTCACTAGAATCTGGACTTACCGCACTGCTACAGGGAATATCCTTCACTTTAAGCCAGGCCAGATCCAATGTCCCTTCGCCCCTATAGCAGGACTGCAGCCTCTCCTTGATACGGTCGTTGATCTTTTTGAGAACAAATATGCACAGTGCTGACTCATCCAAGGACTTCATTTTCCTCTTCTGCCCCTTGGAGAAGACAGCAAAGAGGATGTCATCCTCCGGCCGGATGCCCAACGACCTAGCCAAGATGGACCCCGCCTTAGACAAATAGGCCGCCTGGAGCAATCGGTATTCCACTCCGTTCTTCTCACAGCCAATCGGTACCTCGACGTACGAGTTGAACGCCGTGTCCTCTTTACAGAGACGGACCAGCTTCGAGGTGTAAACTTGTTCCTTGGTGGTGGAACCAGGCGGAGAAATCATTTCAGGCTGGAGAGTCAGAAAGTAGACAAAATTACCGCTGCTGAAGCCATAGATGTAGTAGATGTCAAAGTCGGGGATGATGGTGAAGGTGTCCGATGGGATCTTGATCATGGAGGCGACAAACTCATCGTGGAAGACATAAGCAAACATCCCTTCCGCCTCTGAATTTTTGGGCAGCTTTCTGCTGGAGATGGTGGGGAAGTACTCCGGCTTGCCGTCCACTGCGGTGGCGATGAACAACTTGTCGTCCATGTTGTTGTACGAGACGATCACTCCAAAAACAGAGCCGCTCTCGTTGACCCCAGAGAGGTAATGCTCCTTGTTGTGGAAGGGCTCCCCAAGCTTGAACAGGTCGTCCAGTCTTAAAAGTTTACAGATTCCCTGGTACAAACTACCACAGGCGATCAACCTGTTCTCCTTGTAGTCTATGAGAAGCATTTTGTTGACGTTGTTGGTGGACGTCAACGGCTCGTTACAAGGCTGGACCAGTCTTGGAGGATAACACTTAGGGTTGTCGATATCAGGACCCGTTTCGTGAGTCACCAGCACCTTCAGGTTGCTGGAAAGTTTGTAGATCCGATTGACGGCCCCCAAATATATGTGCCCTTTCCTCTCGTCTACCACCAAGTGGTTCAAATACTCGTCGGGCTTGTCCACAGTGAAGGTGAGGAAAGGTCTCTTTGGGTGGGACGGCTGCGGCCTACCGACCGAAGGCAACGTCACAGCACAGAGGAGAAGTGGGGAAATGAGACAAGTCCATCGCCACATATCTATCGTCCTGGACATGGTTACAAAAGAAATGTTTGTATTCCTTAAAAGGGGAGGCCTGGAACAGCAGGCGTTCTCAAAGTATCGATCCCGTGGTGCTTATCCTAAAAGGAAGGAGGGGAGAAAAAAGAAAATGCATTATGAAAAAGTATTTTTTCCTCCCTTCTCCTTCCTTCAAGTGCCAAGCTAGCATCAGAGGAAACCCATTTAATTGCTAATCCCACTCTTTTCATCTCTACTTAAGACCGCCACAAAAGGGAGCCCCCTCGAAAGAAGAGAAGCCAAAATGGAATAAACAAACACCCAGACTCATGTTGGAGCAGCAGAAAAAGACTCTGAAGGTGATAGCAGGAGACGCGAGCCAAGGATATATATAATGCCTCTTTCCAAGGAGCCTGCCCAATTAACAGGGCTGCCAACCTCCAGGTGGGGCCTAAAGCTCTCCTGAAATCACATTTGATCTCCGGATTAAGAACAGAAGACCATAAGAAGAGCCCTGCTAAATCAGGCCTTTGATCCCTCTAGTCCAGTGGTGGCCAAACTGCGGCTCAGAAACCGCATATGGCTCTTTCACATATATTGTGTGGTTCTTGAAGCCTCTATCGGCCAGCTTGGAGAAGGCATTAAAAGTTAAAGTTGCTTTCTTTCCACCTCTTCCTCCTCATCTATTTTCCTTCCTTCCTCCCTCCCTCTCTCCCTCAAACATCTGACGTTCATGTCTAGCAGTTCTCAAACATTTGGGCACCACATTTTAAGGATATAGACAAGCTGGAACGGGTCCAGAGGAGGGCGATGAAGATGGTGAAGGGTCTGGAGACCAAGTCCTATGAGGAAAGGTTGAAGGAGCTGGGGATGTTTAGCCTGGAGAGGAGGCGGCTGAGAGGTGATAGGATCACCATCTTCAAGTCCTTGAAGGGCTGTCATATAGAGGATGGGGTGGAATTGTTTTCTGTGGCCCCAGAAGGTAGGACCAGAACCAATGTGTTGAAATAAAATCAAAAGAGTTTCCGGCTCAACGTTACGAAAAATGTCCTGACAGTTAGAGCGGTTCCTCAGTGGAACAGGCTTCCTCCTCGGGAGGTTTTGGGCTCTCCTTCCTTGGAGGTTTTTAAGCAGAGGCTAGATGGCCATCTGACAGCAATGAAGATCCTGTGAATTTAGGGGGAGGTGTTTGTGAGTTTCCTGCATTGTGCAGGGGGTTGGCAGTGAATAAATAAATTATTTATTAAGGGAAGAAACAAAGCGGTCTAGACAGGGTTTTTAGTTTATCCTTGGTTTTAACACTAATTTTACACCTCTTCAGCGTCAGCGTCTTAAAGTCTGTATTCGTATTTTATGTATATTTTAGGTGGTATCATATTTTAGTGTATAATAATTATTGCATATTTATATCACCTTTTATTGGTTATGAATTGGACTTTTATGAATTGTTTGCTGGTCTATGACAGTTATAAATAAATTTAGTTTAGTTTAGTTTATTTATGATTTATATCCCGCCCTTCCCACCAAGTGGCTCAGGGCGGCTTACAACATATAAAATCTAACATAAAAATATTAAATGTAAACATTTTATACAATTAAAAACATTAAAAAACATACAGCAGTCTCATAAAACTACACTCAGTTTCCAGTGCCGGTTAGTTATAAGCCAGCGGGAAGAGGGCTGTCTTGCAGGCCCTGCGGAACTGGGCAAGGTCCCGCAGGGCCCTCACCTCTTCCGGCAGCTGGTTCCACCAGGAAGGGGCCATTACAGAGAAGGCCCTGTCCCTAATAGCTTTCAGGCGGGCTTTCTTTAAAAAAAAAGTGTTTAGGGGGTTGGACTAGATGACCCTAGAGGTCCCTTCCAACTCTATGATTCTGTGATTCTATCTGACATTTACCCTATGTGGCTCTTACGTTAAGCAACTTTGGCCACCCCGGTTTAGAATCTTGGAAACTGTTGTGGGGGGACCGATATGGTAACTCTGCTCTCCGGATTTACTCAACCCTGAGGGGGTCCTCTCTCTTACTGACATGTACTCTTGGAGCATGTCCTCATAAGCCTACAGAGAGAGCTGCATTTTAACGCCTTCTGATGCTTATTGACAAAGCAACCTTGGGACTCACCGGATTGGGAAGAGGGGACTGGTGGGAGGGCCTTGGAACTGGAGTAGGTGGAGCTCCAGGTGGATGAACCAATCACTTGTGATGATAGCAAAAGTTGCATCTTCTGGATGTAGGGCTGCCAATCCCCAGTTGGGGGAAGGGGATCCCCAGGTTTGGAGGCCCTCCCCCCACTTCAGGGTCATCAGAAAGCGGGGGGGGGGGATATCTGCTGGGCACTCCATTATTCCCTATGGAGACCAATTCCCAAAGGGAATAATGAATTGATCCGCGGGTATCTGGGGCTCTGTGGGAGGCTGCTTTATTTTTTTTACGTAGAGGCACCAAATTTTCAGCATAGAATCCAGTGCCTCTCCCCAGAATATCCTCCAAGTATCAAAAGGATTGAACCAGGGAGTCCAGTTCTATGAGCCTCCAAAGAAGGTGCCCCTATCCATTATTTCCAATGCAGGGAAGGCATTTAAAAGGTGTGCGGTCCCTTGAAATGCGATGGCCAGAACTTCCTTTGGAGTTCAGTTATGCTTGTCCCTGGCTCCACCCCCAGTGTCTCCTGGCTCCACCCCCAAAGTCTCCTGGCTCCATCCCCAAAGTCCCCAGATATTTCTTGTATTGGATTTGGCAACCCTATCTGGATGTCTCCCTAAGAAGTAGATACGAATGGTACTGGACTAGGCTTGCCAACTGTAGGCTGCATATTCCCGGAGATTGAGGGGGTGGAGCCTAGAGAGGCGTCAGGTTCAGGGAGGGGAGGGGACAGAGCTCCAAAATAGTCATTTTCACTAGGGGTATTGATCTCTATGATCTATAGACCAGGGGTGGCCAAACTTGCTTAGGCAAAGGAAAGGTCCCCTGTGCAAGCACCAGTCGTTTCCAACTGGTGTAGTGGTTAAGTGTGTGGACTCTTATCTGGGAGAACCGGGTTTGATTCCCCTCTCCTCCATTTGCAGCTGCTGGAATGGCCTTGGGTCAGCCAGAGCTCTCTAATCTGGGAGAACCGGGTTTGATTCCCCACTCCTCCACTTGCAGCTGCTGGAATGGCTTTGGGTCAGCCAGAGCTCTCTTATCCGGGAGAACCGGGTTTGATTCCCCACTCCTCCACTTGCAGCTGCTGGAATGGCTTTGGGTCAGCCAGAGCGCTCTTATCTGGGAGAACCGGGTTTGATTCCCCACTCCTCCACTTGCAGCTGCTGGAATGGCCTTGGGTCAGCCATAGCTCTCTTATCTGGGAGAACCGGGTTTAATTCCCCACTCCTCCACTTGCAGCTGCTGGAATGGCCTTGGGTCAGCCAGAGCTCTTTTATCTGGGAAAACCGGGTTTGATTCCCCACTCCTCTGCTTGCACCTGCTGGAATGGCCTTGGGTCAGCCAGAGCTCTCTTATCTGGGAGAACCGGGTTTGATTCCCCACTCCTCCACTTGCAGCTGCTGGAATGGCCTTGGGTCACCCAGAGCACTGTTATCTGGGAGAACCGGGTTTGATTCCCCACTCCTCCACTTGCACCTGCTGGAATGGCCTTGGGTCAACCATAGCTCTGGCAGAGGTTGTCCTTGAAAGGGCAGCTGCTGTGAGAGCCCTCTCCAGCCCCACCCACCTCACAGGGTGTCTGTTGTGGGGGAGGAAGGTAAAGGAGATTGTGAGCCGCTCGGAGACTCTTTGGAATGGAGGGCGGGATATAAATCCAATATCTTCATCTTCTTCTTCACAGCAGACTTTTTACGGGGTGGTTTGCCATTGCCTTCCCCAGTCATCTGCGCTTTCCCCCCCAGCAAGCCGGGGATTCATTTGACCGACCTCGGAAGGACGGAAGGCTGAGTCAACCTCGAACCGGCGACCTGAAAACCCAGCTTCCGCCGGGGGATCGAACTCAGGTCGTGAGCAGAGCTTAGGACTGCAGTGCTGCAGCTTTAACACTCTGCGCCACGGGGCTCTTAAGAGCCACATAAAATAAACATCACATGTTTGACAACCGGGGCCAATAATGAAATACGGCTCAGGCTCCAAAGCAGGGGTCCTCAACCTACGGCCCGCGGGCCAGATGCGGCCCGCTGAGCACGTTTATGCGGCCCGCCGGGTTATGGCAAAATCAGACCGGAAGTGACGTTCAACCTAAACTTGCGTTAGCAACGCACACTTCCGGCACTGGGCTGAGGTGGCGGAGACAGAGTGTGAGGTGATACCAAGGTGAGGTGAGTTCCCAGGCTGGTGTGTGTGGTGTGGGGAAGGGAGAGAGATGCAGAAGACGGAGAACTGACGGCCCGCGGCCTTGTACAGTAACGGCAGTCCGGCCCTCCAACAGTCTGAGGGACAGTGAACTGGCCCCCTATTTAAAAAGGTTGAGGACCCCTGCTCCAAAGGGTGTGCACGTGGCTGAAAATATAAATGAGTTCTATAACGGTCAATTGGGAGGAGAGGGAGAGGGGAGGGAGGGAGGTAATTGATGGATCTGTAATATGAATGTAAGATACTGTAGGAATGTAAGATGGAGAAATAACGTGAGTTATATTGCAAAATAAAAACAATTATTTGCAAAAAAATACAACCACCACCACCATGTTTGAGAACCGCAAGAAAAGCTGGTTTAAAGTGCTAGCTGCAGTCCTGTTATAATAAAGAATTCTTCAATACTTGTAGGAGTTGTTTCTTCTGATTTCTCACTTTCCATTTCCAAGGGCTCCTTCTAGCCATCTTGAAACAAATAGTCAATCCTAGGTCTCAGCATGAAGTTTCTCCGTAAATTGTGCTGGTGGGAATGGTCTGTTGAATTTTGATATCTGCCTTTTTGATACAGAGTTCATACAGAAATGGTATCACGGGTTGGCACTTCCGTCAGAGGCTATCTAAGAGCCCAACTGAGACCTAAGAGGGACTATCCACTTTGAGAAGCCTTCTACAAGTATTGGAAATTCTTTATTATAACAGGACTGGAACTTTAAAGAAGAAAATATTGGCTTTATACCCCGCCCTTCACTCTGAATCTCAGAGCCTCAGAGCAGCTTACAATCTCCTTTACCTTCCCTCCCCACAACAGATACCCTGTGAGGTAGGTGGGGCTGAGAGAGCTCTCCCAGGAACTGCCCTTTCAAGGACAGCTCTGCAAGAGGTACAGCTGACCCAAGGCCATTCCAGCAGCTGCAAGTGGAGGAATGGGGAATCAAACCCAGTTCTCCCAGGTAAAAGTCCAAATACTTAGCCACTACACCACACTGGCTCATCTGAGTGGTGAGAGGATGACGTCAGTAATGTTCAGAAACGTGAAATCTTCAATGAACTCGGAACTTTGAAATTATGAAATCTTCTAGTGATGATTTTTGAAAGCTATATGTTTCAAGAAATCCATGCACTTTAATATGGTGAGAGTTGTTAAAATACATGTACAAAATACACCTCAGTGTCTTTTAAGGCATCAGTAAGGGGTTTTTCAGCAATCAGACTCGCGTTAGGCGTTTTCATTCTATTTCCACAGTTGCGGCTTCCACATACCACCTGGAGGTTGGCAACCCGCACTGACAATCTGGATTTCTAAGCATGCATTTTCAACATTTGCTCCATAGGAGAGAAAGCCTACAGGAAATAGCTACACTTTCACGAAAAGGACTCATAAAACTTCCTTCCTTCCTTCTTGTCTCATTCTTGCACCCACATGATACTAATAATAGTCGAGATTCCAACTTGAGCGAATGCAAAGGATTCAAAGTGGTGAGGAATTTCGTTGTAGTGACAGAACAGAAGCCCCAAGGACGGATGTTTCTTCACAGCAATGAAATCCCCGGGGCTTTTTTTTTGTTGCAGGAACTCCTTTGTATATTAGGCCACACACCCCTGATGTAGCCAATCCTTCAAAAGCTTACAGTAGGCCCTGTAAGAATAGCCCTGTAAGCTCTTAGAGGATTGGCTATATCAGGGAGGTGTGGCCTAATATGCAATGGAGTTCCTGCTAGAAAAAACCCTCCTGGAAATCCCACTTTCCCAATGTCACTCCCCATCCATGGAGCAACACGGAGGGCAAGATTTGGCTCCCCATGAGAAAACCATCAGGTATCGATTGAATTTGGGGGCCCCACTCAAGTTCCCACAAAGGCACAAGATTTCTATTCCACCCTCTCTGCAAGCGGGATACATAGAGTTGCCAGTTCCAGGGTCCCAGTGAAGTTTCCGCCAATTTGGGGGGCTTCTCTCCATCACCGGCCAGCTGGCCAGAGGGGAAGACCCTGTCCTCAAGCAATGATGTCACTGCACAACATCCCTGATGCGATGACATCACCTAAGAGGGACTATACATTTTGGTCTGAGGGCAAAACACTATGGCTCAAAGCCAGTTTTACCATAGAATTTTGCCCCAAACCAGAGCATCACTATAAGAACATAAGAGAAGCCCTGTTGGATCAGGCGAATGGCCCATCCAGTCCAACACTCTGTGTCACATAAGAACATAAGAGAAGCCATGTTGGATCAGGCCAATGGCCCCTCCAGTCCAACACTCTGTGTCACAGAAGAACATAAGAGAAGCCATGTTGGATCAGGCCAATGGCCCCTCCAGTCCAACACTCTGTGTCACATAAGAACATAAGAGAAGCCATGTTGGATCAGGCCAATGGCCCATCCAGTCCAACACTCTGTGTCACAGAAGAACATAAGAGAAGCCATGTTGGATCAGGCCAATGGCCCCTCCAGTCCAACACTCTGTGTCACAGAAGAACATAAGAGAAGCCATGTTGGATCAGGCCAATGGCCCATCCAGTCCAACACTCTGTGTCACAGAAGAACATAAGAGAAGCCATGTTGGATCAGGCCAATGGCCCATCCAGTCCAACACTCTGGGCGTTTTCGCACTGACCTTCAAGTGGCGCGACGACCCTCTTCTCACCGGAGGATCTGCGCGGATTTTGCACAAGAAGCGCCGGCGCACCCAAAAGAGCCGGCGACTTCCGTCGCGAAACCCGCTCAAACGGAAACCGCCAAGAAGCAGGAAAACATTTGAGCGGGTTTCGCGACGGAAGTCGCCGGCTCTTTTGGGTGCGCCGGCGCTTCTTGTGCGAAATCCGCGCAGATCCTCCGGTGTGAAGAGGGTCGTCGCGCCACTTGAAGGTCAGTGCGAAAACGCCCTCTGTGTCACATAAGAACATAAGAGAAGCCCTGTTGGATCAGGCCAATGGCCCCTCCAGTCCAACTCTCTGTGTCACAGAAGAACATAAGAGAAGCCATGTTGGATCAGGCCAATGGCCCATCCAGTTCAACACTCTGTGTCACATAAGAACATAAGAGAAGCCATTTTGGATCAGGCCAATGGCCCATCCAGTCCAACACTCTGTGTCATATAAGAACATAAGAGAAGCCATGTTGGATCAGGCCAATGGCCCATCCAGTCCAACACTCTGTGTCATATAAGAACATAAGAGAAGCCCTGTTGGATCAGGCCAATGGCCCCTCCAGTCCAACTCTCTGTGTCACAGAAGAACATAAGAGAAGCCATGTTGGATCAGGCCAATGGCCCATCCAGTCCAACACTCTGTGTCACATAAGAACATAAGAGAAGCCCTGTTGGATCAGGCCAATGGCCCCTCCAGTCCAACTCTCTGTGTCACAGAAGAACATAAGAGAAGCCATGTTGGATCAGGCCAATGGCCCATCCAGTCCAACACTCTGTGTCACATAAGAACATAAGAGAAGCCATGCTGGATCAGGCCAATGGCCCATCCAGTCCCAAACTCTGTGTCACATAAGAACAGAAGAGAAGCCATGTTGGATCAGACCAACCATCTGTGTCACACAGTGGCAAAAAAAACCCCTAGGTGCCATCAGGGGGTCCATCAGTGGGGCCAGGACACTAGAAGCCCTCCCACTGTTGCTCCCCCTCCCCCAAGCACCAAGAATGCAGAGCATTACTGCCCCAGACAGAGTTCCAACGATAAACTGTGGCTAATAACCACTGATGGACCTCTGCTCCATATATTTATCCAATCCCCTCTTGAAGTTGGCTATGCTCGTAGCCGCCACCACCTTCTGTGGCAGTGAATTCCACGTGTTCATCACCCTTTGGGTGAAGAAGGACTTTTTTTTATCCACTCTAACCCAAATACTCAGCAATTTCATTGAATGCCCACAAATTCTTGAGACATCCCTAACACAATGACGTCACTTCTTGGTGACCTCATCATGCCGGGGACATCCTGGAATGCCCCCAAATCCCCCCACTGGCACAGCAAGGGGACCTGGCCACCCCACCTACAGAGGTTCCTCTGCTCCTTAAACCCTCCCCACCCCCAGCTCAACCCCCCCCCTCCAATCTACAGGAATTTCCCAACCTGCAGTTGGTATCCCTACACAACACACACAGAGAGAGCTCTTTCGTAAAAGAGAGAGGGCGGGGGTGGGGAGAGAGAGATTTGTGCATCTCCACAACTGCTTATGGCTCATATCAGAGAACGGCAAAAATTTCAGCGGCTGGGGAAAACAAACAGGCTAATGTGATAGCAAATGCCCAACCCTATCGCCGCACAGGACTCCAAAGAGGCTGATTAAAAGCAAACAGCACAGAAATGGGAGATAGCAAAGGAGCCAAAATGGGAGCCTGGAGACTCAGGAGTTCGCCGCTGTGTCTGCAGCCAAAATCCAAACCAGTGGCTTAAGACTCCATGTCGGAGCGGAAAAGGATGCTGAAAGGAGCTAGAAATGAGAAGAAGAAGAAACTGGGTTCATATCCCACCCTACATTCTGAATCTCAAAGTCTCAGAGCAGCTCACAATCTTTCCTTCCTCACAACAGACGCCCTGCGAGGTGGGTGGGGCTGAGAGAGCTCTCTCAGAAGCTGCCCTTTCGAGGACAACTCCTGCTAGAGCTATGGCTGACCCAAGGCCATTCCAGCAGCTGCAAGTGGAGGAGTGGGGAATCAAACCCGGCTCTCCCAGATCAGAGTCCACGCACTTAATCACTACACCAAAGTTGAAGCTATTTTGGCTGTCCTCAGATTTCCTGGAATTTGAAAGTTCCCCCCCCACCCCCCCAAGCAGAAACGTCCTAATTTAGTTCTGCTGTAGGGGAGAGGTGGTGGCATCTCTAACAGATGAGGGCAAAGTAAAAGCAGTGGCTGAGGTATTGTCGATCCGCCGTGCTTAGCTATGCTCGAGTGCTACTGCGCTGCAGTGGTTAGAGCCAGTGTTCCCTCTAAGCTGAGTTAGTGTGAGCTAGCGCACAATGTTTTAGCCTCCGGCTCACACATTTGTGTCTCAGCACAGGAAAAATAGCCTTAAAGGTAAAGGTAGTCCCCTGTGCAAGCACCAGTCATTTCTGACTCTGGGGTGACGTTGCATCATGACGTTTTCACAGCAGACTTTTTACGGGGTGGTTTGTCATTGCCTTCCCCAGTCATCTACACTTTCCCCCCAGCAAGCTGGGGACTCATTTGACCGACCTCGGAAGGATGGAAGGCGGAGTCAACCTTGAGCCGGCTACTTGAACCCAGCTTCCGCCAGGATTGAACTCATGTCGTGAGCAGAGTTTGGAATGCAGTACTGCAGCTTTACCACCCTGCGCCACGGGGCTCCTTAAAACAGTCCTCTTGTTATCAAAGATTTCAGGTTTTCACGGCTGGTAACATCATTAGGGTTTGTAGAATCTTTCGGGCTCAAGTGCCGTCTTCTACTGGAGAAAGTTTTCCTTCCAGACGTTTCGTTCTCAGCTGCGGAGAACATCCTCAGTGGCGTTGCAGCCGGAGCAGGCGCTCTGACCTTCTTGGCTGCTGTGCATTAACGCAAACTTTCTCCAGTAGAACATGGCACTTGAGCCCGAAAGATTCTACAAACCCTAAAGTCTTCTTGTTGCTCAGTCGCACATTCAAGTCCGACTCTTTGCGACCCCATGGACCAAGGCACGCCAGGCCCTCCTGTCTTCCACCATCCTCCGAAGTCTGCTCCAATTCATAAATCAGCCTTCGAGCACAGTAGCTCACAACTTTAATGCCAGTAGCTCACAAAGAAGAATTTTTGTTCACAAGACTCCGCAGCTTATGGGGGGACACTGGTTAGAGCAGGGGTGGGCAAACTGGCTTAACGTAAGAGCCACACAGAGTAAACATAGATGTCTGAGAGCTGCAAGACACAAACGTCAGATGTTTGAGGGCCAGGAGGGAGGGAGGGAAATAGATGGGGGAGGGAGGAAAGAAAGCAACTTTGACTTTAATTGCATTCTCCAAGCGGCCAGCTCGCTTGGCTTGGAGAAGTGGTTTAAAGAGGGAAATGCCTTTTCTAAGCCAGCCAACAGGGCAGTAGGGGCTCTGAGAGCCACACATTATGTGTGAAAGAGCCACATGTGGCTCCCGAGCCGCATTTTGGCCACCCCTGGGTTAGAGCATCTGTTCGAAGAAGAAGAAGACTGCAGATTTATACCCTGCCCTTCTCTCTGAATCAGAGACTCAGAGTGGCTTCCAATCTCCTATATCTCCTTCCCCCACAACAGACACCCTGTGAAGTGGGTGGGGCTGAGAGGGCTCTCACAGCAGCTGCCCTTTCAAGGACAATTCTGCAAGAGCGATGGCTGACCCAGGGCCATTCCAGCAGCTGCAAGGGGAGGAGTGGGGAATCAAACCTTCATAGCATTGGGGAAAGTGCAGCAAAGGGCAACTAGAATGATTAAAGGTTTGGAACACTTTCCCTCTTTAGCTTGGAGAAACGTCGACTGCGGGGTGACACGAAAGAGGTTTACAAGATTATGCATGGGATGGAGAAAGCAGAGAAAGAAGTCCTTTTCTCCCTTTCTCACAACACAAGAACTCGTGGGCACTCCATGAAATTGCTGAGCAGTCGGGTTAGAATAGATAAAAGGAAGTACTTCTTCACCCAAAGGGTGATTAACGTGTGGAATTCACTGCCACAGGAGGTGGTGGCGGCTACAAGCATAGCCAGCTTCAGGAGGGGATTGGATAAAAATATGGAGCAGAGTGTGTGTGTGTGTGTGTGTGTGTGTGTGTGTGTGAGCAGAGGTCCATCAGTGGCTATTAGCCACAGTATATATATATATGTGTGTGTGTGTGTGTGTGTACACACACACACACACATATATTGGCCACTGTGTGACAAAGAGTGTTGGACTGGATGGGCCATTGGCCTGATCCAACATGGCTTCTCTTATGTTCTTATGTGACACAGAGTGTTGGACTGGATAGGCCATTGGCCTGATCCAACATGGCTTCTCTTATGTTCATAAACCCGGTTCTATAAGATAAGAGTGTGGGCATTTAACCACTACACCAAACTGGCTCTCTTTGACCTACAGAAGGTCCCAGGTTCTACTCAAACAAGTCGTAGTTCAGGATGTTGGACTGCGGTTGTTCACATCAGCTACCGCCTGCCTTTTAAATCGGAGATGCCGGGGATTGAACCTGGGACCTCCAGCATGCCAAGCAGAGGCTCTCCCACTGAGTCACAGCCTCTCCTCTACCCCTGACCTCTGTGCGGAAGGGAGGGAGAGGAAAGTGTCTCGGGGAGGCATTGAGCATGCCAGGCTACGAATGGCTGAATTCTTCTCATTAGCAGCGATATCCCTGCTGCCAGTCAGCGTGTTTCCTTTAAAGTTTTCCAAGCAGCCGGGGAGGCAGAACTGAGGTTCTCTGAGGAAGCAGTCGGCAGCATGCTTTTTATCGGTGGTGTGTGAGCCAGCTGGGTAATGGCACGATACTGATTCGACACCCTGAAGCCATGCGCCGCAGCAGCAAATTTTGCAAGCAGTGCGCCCTGACATGCTCCTTCGGTCTACAAATCCCGCTCAAGGCCTACGTATCGCCACTGGGGGCAGAAACCTGGGTTTCCACTCGACCTATGCGCAGACGGAACATTCCAACACAACAAACAAAATTCCTAGGATCATAGAGTTGGAAGGGACTTTGACGCTCACCCAGGGCCGGTGCTAGTGGTTTTGGTGCCCTACACAAGCTGCACACTATCTGCCCCCCCCCCCCGAAATTTAAAAAACAGAATTCATAGAATCATAGAGTTGGAAGGGACCTCTGGGGTCATCTAGTCCAACCCTCAGCACAATGCAGGAAACTCACAAACATTTCCCCTCCTCCACTTGCACCTGCTAGCATGGCCTTGGGTCAGCCATAGCTCTGGCAGAGGTTGTCCTTGAAAGGGCAGCTGCTGTGAGAGCCCTCTCCAGCCCCACCCACCTCACAGGGTGTCTGTTGTGGGGGAGGAAGGTAAAGGAGATTGTGAGCTGCTCTGAGACTCTTCGGAGTGGAGGGCGGGATATAAATCCTATATCTTCTTCATTGCTGTCAGATGGTCATCTAGCCTCTGTTTAAAAACCTCCAAAGAAGGAGAGCCCACCACCTCCCGAGGTAGGCTGTTCCACTGAGGAACCACTCTAACGGTCAGGACATTCTTCCTAATGTTGA
Organism: Heteronotia binoei; assembly: GCF_032191835.1. NCBI lineage: Eukaryota > Metazoa > Chordata > Lepidosauria > Squamata > Gekkonidae > Heteronotia > Heteronotia binoei. Next base: position 122,861,748 of record NC_083230.1, read on the forward strand.
GCCGGAAACTCTTTTGATTTAATTTCAACCCATTGGTTCTGGTCCTACCTTCCGGGGCCACAGAAAACAATTCCACACCATCCTCTATATGACAGCCCTTCAAGTACTTGAAGATGGTGATCCTATCACCTCTCAGCCACCTCCTCTCCAGGCTAAACATCCCCAGCTCCTTCAACGTTTCCTCATAGGGCTTGGTCTCCAGAATAGTAGGAGAAATGAAGAAACTTGAAACTATTTACATTTTTAATTTACAGAGTTTTTTATTTTAATCTTTTTTAAAGGGAGATTAAGCAATAAAAACTGTGAGAATACTACTTGATCCTTTTAGCTGGAGGTGCCAGGGACAAGACCTTTACATGACCATTTCTACTTGATCCTTTTAGTTGGAGGTGCCAGCGACAAGAATTTGTGTATGCGAGAAAGATGCTCTACCACTGAGCCATGGCTCTCACCCCATGGCTCTGTTAAAGTCAGTATGGTGTGGTTAAGTGTGCAGACTCTTATCTGGGAGAACCAGGTTTGATTCCCCACTCCTCCACTTGCAGCTACTGGAATGGCCTTGGGTCAGCCATAGCTCTCTTATCTGGGAGAACCGGGTTTGATTCCCCACTCCTCTACTTGCAGCTGCTGGAATGGCCTTGGGTCAGCCAGAGCTCTCTTATCTGGGAGAACCGGGTTGGATTCCCCACTCCGCCACTTGCAACTGCTGGAATGCCTTGGGTCAGCCAGAGCTCTCTTATCTGGAAGAACCAGGTTTGATTCCCCACTCCTCCACTTGCAGCTGCTGGAATGGCCTTGGGTCAGCCAGAGCTCTCTTATCTGGGAGAACCGGGTTTGATTCCCCACTCCGCCACTTGCAGCTGCTGGAATGGCCTTGGGTCAGCCATAGCTCTCTTATCTGGGAGAACTGGGTTTGATTCCCTACTCCTCCACTTGCACCTGCTGGAATGGCCTTGGGTCAGCCAGAGCTCTCTTATCTGGGAGAACCGGGTTTGATTCCAGACTCCGCCACTTGCAGCTGCTGGAATGGCCTCGGGTCACCCATAGCTCTCTTATCTGGGAGAACCAGGTTTGATTCCCCACTCCTCCACTTGCAGCTGCTGGAATGGCCTCGGGTCAGCCAGAGCTCTCTTATCTGGGAGAACCAGGTTTGATTCTCCAGTCCTCCACTTGCACCTGCTGGAATGGCCTCGGGTCAGCCAGAGCTCTCTTATCTGGGAGAACCGGGTTTGATTCCCTACTCCTCCACTCGCAGCTGCTGGAATGGCCTTGGGTCAGCAAGAACTCTCTTATCTGGGAGAACCGGGTTTGATTCCCCACTCCTCCACTTGCAGCTGCTGGAATGGCCTTGGGTCAGCCATAGCTCTCTCATCTGGGAGAACCGGGTTTAATTCCCCACTCCTCCACTTGCAGCTGCTGGAATGGCCCTGGGTCAGCCAGAGCTCTGGCAGAGGTTGTCCTTGATAGGGCAGCTGCTGTAAGAGCTCTCTCGACCCCACCCACCTCACAGGTTGTTTGTTGTGGGAGGAGAAGACATAGGAGCCGCTCTTAGTCTCTGATTCAAGGAGAAGGGTGGGATATAAATCTACCTCTACAAGTCTCTGCTGGCCGCAAGGCCAAACTCCCGTTCCAATACATAACAAGCCACTTATTGTTCAGTTGCTCACGCATCTTGACTCGGGTCATTTTGTAGAAAAAGAGGTGCTGGAGCTCTTTCACGCAACCGATTTGCAAATGCCGCACACCCTTGATATCACCAGAAGGTGCCGCACACCCCTGACATCACTGAACACTCCAATGCCCGAGATTGATTCTACCACGGCTCTTAAGTTAAGCAACTTCGGCTCCCCCCGACCTAGGCCTCAACGCGGCAGTGCCGGCATCCATACAGCGCTGGCCTTCTCTGTGTATCTCTCTCCTCTGTTGTAGGGAATTGCAGAAAGAGAGCGAAAGAGCAGCCAGGCATGGGATGCTGACGAGGCAAGCTCTCAGCAAGAGATTCGCTCCGCAGCAATTCAGCACCAAGCTCAGCTACAACAATCCTCTCTAATCTCAGGGAAACATTTCTTTCCCCCCTCCTCTGGCTTCTTTTAATAAACCCGATTACCATGGACAGAGCTTTCCTTTGGAAGCCTACGAGGAGACAGCGAAACTCAAGATGGCAGGTATTGTCGACAGACTTCCTTCTGACAAAAAGCGCCTTCTCGCCGGAGCTAAGTCCATTTAACTCAGAACCAGGTGGAAATTCAAAGCAGGCCTCCCTCGGAGAGAACTCTGCTTCGGCAGAGTTTTCCTAGCTGGCTCAAAGCAATAAACAGATCTCTGCAAACAGATGTAATATTAAAAACCAAGTATCGGCATGCTCGAATGTACACTCCTCAGATAGAAACCTCCAGGGTCCGTTGCATACTAGACCCGCCCGCCTCCCGCTGTGGAACAATGACTCATGGAGCCCAGGAGACGGTTTCCATGCTGGATAAATCGCGTGCAAAACACAGAGACCGCTGGGTAATTGTTTCCGACTTTGCTTTCTATGACCACCTTGGAAGCATTTGCCCAGCTTTTCTTTTCTTCTCTTAGATCAAGAAGATGATGTTGGATTTATATCCCGCTCTCCACTCCGAAGAGTCTCAGAGCGGCTTACAATCTCCTTTATCTTCCTCCTCCATGACAGTCACCCTGTGAGGTGGGTGGGGCTGAGAGGGCTCTCACAGCAGCTGCCCTTTCAAGGACAACTCCTGCGAGAGCTCTGGCTGACCCATGGCCATTCCAGCAGGTGCAAGTGAAGGAGTGGGGGTTCTCCCAGATAAGAGTTCGCACACTTAACCATGATACCAAACTGGCTCTCCGATCACTTTTTTTAAGGACACGAAAGACTGTCAAAAAGACAAATAAGGAGGTTCTAGACCAAGTCAAGTCTGAACTCTCTCTAGAACAGGGGTGGCCAAACTGTGGCTCGGGAGCCACTTGTGGCTCATTCACACATATTGTGTGGCTCTTGAAGCCCCCACTGCTCCATCAGCCAGCTTGGAGAAGACATTTCTCTGTTTAAATCATCCTTCGATGCCAAGCCAGCTGGTGGCTTTGAGAATGCATTTAAAGTTAAAGTTGCTTTCTTTCCACCTCTGCCTCCCTCACTTTCCTCATCTATTTCCTTCCTTCCTTCCTTCCTTCCTTCCTTCCTTCCTTCCTTCCTTCCTTCCTTTCTTCCTTCCTTCCTTCCTTCCCTCAAACATCTGACATTCATGTCTTGTGGCTCTCAAACATCTGGCGTTTATTCTATGTGGCTCTTACATTAAGCAAGTTTGGCCACCCCTGCCCTAAAACGAAAATGACTTCTTGAAGCTATCACACTTTGGTTATATCATGAGAAGACAAGAATCACTGGAAACGACAATCATGCTAGGAAAAATGGGAGGCAGAGGGGAGAGAGGAAGATCCAAGGTGAGATATCGATGGACTCCATCAAGGAAGCCACGTCCTTTGTTTGCAAGACCCAAGCAAGGCTGTCAATGATAGGCTGTTAAGAACATAAGAGAAGCCATGCTGGATCAGGCCAATGGCCCATCCAGTTGAACACTCTGTGGCCAAAAACCCCATGTGCCATCAGGAGGTTCATCAGTGTGGCCAGGACACTAGAAGTCCTCACACTGTTTCTTCTCCCAAGCACCAAGAATACAGAGCATCACTGCCCCAGACAGAGAGTTCCAACGATACGCTGTGGCTAACAGCCACTGATGGACTTCTGCTCCACATATTTATCCAATCCCCTCTTGAAACCAGATATGCTCATAGCTGTCACCACCTCCTGTGGCAGTGAGTTCCACGTGTTAATCACCCTTTGGGTGAAGGACTTCCTTTTATCAGTTCCAACCCGACTGCTCAGCAATTTCATGGAGTGCCCACGAGGTCTCGTATCGTGAGAAAGGGAGAAAAGTCCTTTCTCTACCCTCTCTTGTCCCGTGCATAATCTTGTAAACCTCTATCGTGTCACCCCGCAGTCGACGTTTCTCCAACCCAAAGACCCCCAAGCGTTTTAACCTTTCTTCATAGGGAAAGTGTTCCAACCCTTTAATCATTCTAATAGCCCCCTTCTACACTTTTCCCAATGCTATAATATCTTTTTTGAGGTGCGGTGACCAGAATTGTACACGGTATTCCAAATGAGGCCACCCCATCGATTTATACAGGGGCATCAATGATACTGGCTGATTTGTTTTCAATTCAACTTGTTTTAGAAGATGCGGCAGAACGGGCCTGCTCCGACCTGCAAGTAGCGTTGGCAATCCCAAGCTGGGGGCAGGGATCCCCTCTCCACCCCCCGTCTGGAGGCCCTCCCCTAGCTTCAGGTTCATTAGAAAGCGGGGGAGGGGGGAAGGAAATGTCTGCGGAGCCCTCCATTATTCCCTATGGAGACCGCTTCCCACAGAATCTAATGGAGAATTGATCTGCGGGTATCCGGGGCTCTGGGGAGGCTGGGTTTTTGTGTTTTTTTTTTGAGGCTGAGGCACCAAATTTGCGGCTTAGCATTCGGTGCCTCTCCTCAAAACACGCTCCAAGTTTCAAAAAGATTGGACCAGGGGGTCCAATTCTATGAGCCTCCAAAGAAGGTGCCCCTATCCATTATGTCCAATGAAAGAAAGTCATATAAAGGTGTGCGGTCCTTTAAATTTGATGGCCAGAACACCCTTTCGAGTTCAATTGTCCTTTTCACAACCTTCCTCCTGGCTCCACCCCCAAAGTCCCAACTCTACCTGCAAGCCCCATTCCATCCTGCCTTCTGATTTTTCCAACCCTTGGAGAGGCTTTTCTTCCACTCTTGACCTTCATAGGAACAGCCCTGTCACGATTCTGGGCCTAACGAGGCCTACAGGCTCCAGAGAAGCCCGCTTCAGAGTAGCTACCGATGGACTACATTTCCCAGGATCCTTTCTGTCCCTCTGATTGGTTGGTGAGGTTGTGGAGGGAAAACCAGACCAGAGAGGGGTGGGACCTGGGAGGAAAGCATAAAAAGGCCAAGCAAAGATAGGGTCTGCCCTCTCTGGAAAAGATCCATTGCCTGAGAGGTGAGTTTTGGCAGGGTTTTTTTTTTTGGGGGGGGGGGGAGAAAGCCCAGCAGGAACTCATTTGCATATTAGGCCCCACCCCCTGACGCTTAGCCAGCTGGAACTGCATCCCTGTGCGGTCCTGCTGAAAAAAAGCCCTGAGTTTTGGTATTAAGGAAGGGAACGTTTAGCAAGTCACTTTAGGGCTTTTCTTTTTGCACTAAATGTTTATCACTCACTTATTGTTTTAGACCAGTGGTCCCCAACCAGGGACCGATTTTGTGGAAGACAATTTTTCCACGGACTGGGGGGTGGGGGTGGGGATGGTTTTGGGATGATACAATTATGCACTTTATTTCTATTAGTTTGGCATGGTGGTTAAGTGTGCAGACTCTGATCTGGGAGAACCGGGTTTGATTCCCCACTCCTCCACTTGCAGCTGCTGGAATGGCCTTGGGTCAGCCGTACCTCTTGCAGAGCTGTCCTTGAAAGGGCAGCTTCTGTCAGAGCTCTCTCAGCTCCACCTACCTCACAGGGTGTCTGTTGTGGGGGAGAAAGGCAAAGGAGATTGAGACTCTGAAATTTGGAGAGGGCAGGATATAAATCCAATGTAGTCGTAGTCTTATTATTATTATTGCTACATTGTAATAGATAATGAAATAATTATACAACTCACGGCTCGGTTGCTAACAGGCCACGGAACGGGGGTTGGGGACCCCAGTTTTAGAGCACTAATAATAAACTTCTTATTGTTGTTATACTGCCTGGGTCTTCACGTCTCCTTGGTCACGGTTAAGAGTTATAAGGAAGACAGGGGTGTTTGGGTGCTCTGGCCCCTCCCATTCAGACCCTGACCAGAGTGGTGGCAGTAGAGTTGCCAAGTCCAATTCAAGACATATCTGGGGACTTTGGGGGTGGAGCCAGGAGACATTGGGGGCGGAGCCAGGAGCAAGGGTGTGACAAGCATCATTGAACTCTGAAGGGAGTTCTGGCCATCACATTGAAAGAGACCGCACACCTTTTTAAATGCCTTCCTTCAATAGGAAATAATGAAGGATAGGGGCACCTTTTGGGGGGGGGGACTCGTAAAATTGGACCCCCTAGTCCAATCTTTTTGAAACTCAGGGGATATTTTGGGGAGAGGCACTGGATGCTATACTGAAAATTTGGTGCTTCTACCTCACAAAACAGCCCTACAAGAGCCCCAGATATCCGCCGATCAATTCTCCATTATTTCCTATGGGAACAAGTCTCCATAGAGAAGAACTGAGTTCCCAGCAGACACTTCCCTCCCCTCCCCCCGCTTTTTCATTACCCTGCAGCGGGGGGAGGGCCTCCAAACATGGGGGATCCCCTGCCCCCACCTGGGGGTGGCAACCCTAGGTGGCAGCCGGCAGATGGTCCTCCTACGTCCCTGCTATGTGACATGCCCGCTGGGAGGCTCAGGACTCCCGACTTTCTTTCCAAGTTCTGAGGCCTTGTCTCTATGTCTCCTGCTGCCCAGAGCCTAGGCATCACGGGGGCAGGTTATTTGGGTGCTCTTGGAGGAATAGCCACATATACGGCATTGCCTGGGTCCAACTCCGTATAAGGTAGCTTCCAGGCCTCATTTTGGGCAAGAGCTCACAACAGCGGAGCTCCGGAACCTCTAAATTTTATTGTGCTCTTTCTTTCTTACCCTCCCCCCCCCCCCCGCCTGAAAAAATACTTGCTTCTGGGCTCCATTGTTCAATTCCCCTGTGAGAATTTTGATGAACTCTACGATTTGACAAACTTCTTAATATTTTCCCCCACAAAAAAATGGGGAAGGAACCAACAAAACATACGAAGCTGACAGATGGAAATCTTCCTCATGCCACTGTAGCCACATGGGAGAAAGTAATTTTTAAAAAGTTTGATGGGAGCAGGGTTCCCTCTAAGCTGAGTTAGTGTGAGCTAGCTCATGTTTTTTAACCACCGACTCACACATTTTTTTCTTAGCGCAGGAAAAATGGCCTCAGAGCAAGCTAATTAATGCAGTAGCTCACAACTTTAATGCCAGTAGCTCATGAGGCAGAATTTTTGCTCGCAAGACTCCACAGCTTAGAGAGAGTAAGAACATAAGAGAAGCCATGTTGGATCAGGCCAATGGCCCATCCAGTCCAACACTCTGTGTCACAGAAGAACATAAGAGAAGCCATGTTGGATCAGGCCAATGGCCCATCCAGTCCAACACTCTGTGTCACATAAGAGAAGCCATGTTGGATCAGGCCAGTGGCCCATCCAGTCCAACACTCTGTGTCACATAAGAGAAGCCATGTTGGATCAGGCCAATGGCCCATCCAGTCCAACACTCTGTGGCACACAGTGGCCAAAAAAACCCCAAGTACCATCAAGAGGTCCACCAGTGGGACTAGAAGCCCTTCCACTGTCCCGCCCCCCACAAGCACAAATATTGCACAAGACTCCACAGATTAGAGGGAACAATGGTTGGGAGTAAGATTTTTTTATGACAATTCTAATTCAAGAAGCATGTTAAGGTAGATGCTGAGCTGATATTATTTAGTACACCTTCTGGTGATGTCAGAGGTGTGTGGCACATGCAAATGAGTTGTGCTAATGAGCTTCGGCACCTGTTTTTCTACAAAATGAGAGGGGCTGTAGCTCAGTAGTAGAGCATTTGCTTGGCATGCTTAAGGTCGCAGGTTCAATCCCCACCGTCTCCAGTTAAAGACCCAGGTATCAGGCGACATGAAAGACCTCTCGAGACCAGGCATGGAATTCTAGCAGGAGCTCCTTTGCATATCAGGCCACACACCCTTGATGTAGCCAATCCTCCAAGAGCTTGCAAAAAAGAGCCTTGTAAGCTCTTGGAGGATTGGCTACATTAGGGGTGTGTGGCCCGATATGCAAAGGAGCTCCTGCTAGAATTCCACCCCTGCTGGAGACCATGGATAACAGATGCCTGTTTGCCTAGACAACAGTGACGCTCACAGACTGAAGGTCTGATACATTAGAAGGCAGCTTCACTTGTCCCAATGTCCTCCCTGCACCTAAAAGGAGCCGGAAATGATGATTTGAATCCACATATGACAGCACGCCGCAATCGTCCCTTTGTGGACTTCTGTGCCTCTCCCCCCACCCCCGCCAATCTCCAAGATAAACTCTTATTTCCAACAGAGTTTTTTTTTAAAAAAAATAATAATAATATTGCTATTATTCTCAGACAAGGTTTAGGAGTAAAAGAGAGAGAGAGAGAGAAATGAGGTTAGTAAACTCTAATGGAACACTTTGCACTTCTGTTGACAGAGAGCTCCTGCTGAGAAACAATTCCCGCTTTGGCTGCGGCGAGGGTGATGGACGGTAAGTGGCCCAACGATAGCTGTAATAAGGCCGTGCGGGTACCACGGAGAAGTAAAAGATCGCCTACTCCCTTGCTTCCAGCGGTCTGGGGACCGCCGCCATGAACCTGTGGTTATCTCCCACCTTAACGACAACAGCACAGAAGTCTGATCGCTGCCCAAGCCATCACGGGTGTAAACAGCTTTCAAAGTAGATTAGACAGACAGACTGATGGAGGAGAGGTCTAGCAGGGGCTACTAGCCATAGTAAAAGAAGATAGAAGATGAAGAAGGTATTGGATTTATATCCCGCCCTCCACTCCGAAGAGTCTCAGAGCGGCTCACAATCTCCTTTACCTTCCTCTCACAACAGACACCCTGTGAGGTAGATGAAGATATTGGATTTATATCCCGCCCTCCACTCCGAAGAGTCTCAGAGCGGCTCACAATCTCCTTTACCTTCCTCTCACAACAGACACCCTGTGAGGTAGATGAAGATATTGGATTTATATCCCGCCCTCCACTCCGAAGAGTCTCAGAGTGGCTCATAATCTCCTTTACCTTCCTCCCCCACAACAGACACCCTGTGAGGTAGATGAAGATATTGGATTTATATCCCACCCTCCACTCCGAAGAGTCTCAGAGCGGCTCACAATCTCTTTTACCTTCCTCCCCCACAACAGACACCCTGTGAGGTAGATGAAGATATTGGATTTATATCCCACCCTCCACTCCGAAGAGTCTCAGAGCGGCTCACAATCTCCTTTACCTTCCTCCCCCACAACAGACACCCTGTGAGGTAGATGAAGATATTGGATTTATATTCTGCCCTCCACTCCGAAGAGTCTCAGAGCGACTCACAATCTCCTTTACCTTCCCCCCCCCACAACAGACACCCTGTGAGGTGGGTGGGGCTGGAGAGGGCTCTCACAGCAGCTGCCCTTTCAAGGACAACCTCTGCCAAAGCTATGGCTGACCCAAGGCCATTCCAGCAGGTGCAAGTGGAGGAGTGGGGAATCAAACCCGGTTCTCCCAGATAAAAGTCTGCACCCTTAACCACTACACCAAACTGGCTCTTCTAGGATGGCATGGGCTTCTCCAGGGCTTAATGCGGGCTGCTGGGGGCGTGGCAAAGCCCCTGGGGGCTGTCTGTCTGCCTGCTCTCTTAATCCAGGGATTGTTACGGAGCTGCAGCTACTATTCAATGGACAAGGTAGGTGGGGAGGAGAAGGGGAACCATCAGAAATGTTCAGGAGAACATAAGAACATGAGAAGCCATATTGGATCAGGCCAGCGGCCCATCCAGTCCAACACTGTGTCACACAGTGGCCAAAAAACTCAAGTGCCATCAAGAGATCCACCAGTGGGGCTAGAAGCCCTCCCACTGTGCCCCCCCCCACCTCAAATACCAAGAATACAAAGCATCATTTGCCCAGACAGAGAGTTCGAACAATATGCTGTGGCTAATAACCACTGATGGACCTCTGCTCCATATGTTTATCCAATACCCTCTTGAAGATGGCTATGCTTGTAGCCACCACCACCTCCTGTGGCAGTGAGTTCCACATGTTAATCACCCTTTGGGTGAAGAACTTCCTTTTATCAGTTCTAACGCAACTGCTCAGCAATTTCATTGAATGTCCACCTGTTCTCATATGTGAGAAAGGGAGAAAAGTACTTCTTACTCTACCTTCTCTTTCCCATTCATAATCTTCTAAACCTCTTATCATGTCACCCCCGCTGAGCTCCTGTTGAATCTGAGGCCTGCCCATCTCACACAGCGGCCAGTCAGTTCCCCTGGAGCTCCAACACCAGGACACAGGCCTTCCCTGAGGTTGACTCCTGGCGGTGAGCCACTCTGAGACTCTTCGGAGTGGAAGGCAGGATATAAATCCAGTATCTTCATCTACCTCACAGGGTGTCTGCTGTGGGGGAGGAAGGTAAAGGAGATTGTGACCGCTCTGAGACTCTTTGGAGTGGAGGGCGGGATATAAATCCAATATCTTCATCTACCTCACAGGGTGTCTGTTGTGGGGTGGGGGGAGGTAAAGGAGATTGTGAGCCGCTCTGAGACTCTTCTGAGTGGAGGGCGGGATATAAATCCAATATCTTCATCTACCTCACAGGGAGTCTGTTGTGGGGGAGGAAGGGAAAGGAGATTGTGAGCCGCTCTGAGACTCTTCTGAGTGGAGGGCGGGATATAAATCCAATATCTTCATCTACCTCACAGGGAGTCTGTTGTGGGGAGGAAGGTAAAGGAGATTGTGAGCAGCTCTGAGACTCTTCAGAGTGGAGGGCGGGATATAAATCCAATATCTTCATCTACCTCACAGGGTGTCTGTTGTGGGGGAGGAAGGGAAAGGAGATTGTGAGCCGCTCTGAGACTCTTCGGAGTGGACGGCGGGATATAAATCCAATATCATCATCATCATCTTCTTCTTTCTCCACTTATGTGATTTTGGGCAGCAGGTGGCTTGCTGGCCTTTTGACTGGTGGGGTGGTGGCCCGGGGGAGCCCCAGGCAAGTGAAGCCGGCTTGGGCTGGGTGGATCTCTAGCCAGCCCAAGCAGGCCTTGCTCGCCCAGGGCTTTCCTTTCTTGCATTGGGTTGCTTTTGGTTGGGGGATATGGTAATGAGTTATGCTAATGAGCTCCACCACCCATTTTTCTGCAAAATGACCCCTGGAGATGGGATTCTGGACCAGATGGACTACTGGTCTGATCCCGTAGGACTCATGTTGTTAATTCACTATCTGTTACCAGTAATTAAAACGTGGGATTCACTGCCAGAGGTTGCAGTGAGGACCACAAGCAGAGATAGCTTTAAACGGGGGAATGGCAGATTCATGGAGAGGTCTTTCCATGACTTCCAGCTATGGCGAAAGGGAACTTCCACATTTAGAGACATTCCACTTTCAAATCTCAGTGCCCGAAGGCAGCACCAGGGGAAGGCCTCAGCCTCTGTGCCCTATTTGTTGGATCTCCTGAGGAACAGGTTGGCCACTGTGTGAGACAGGAGGCTGGACTAGAGGGACCCTCACTGGTCTGATCCATCAGGACTCTTCTCATGTTCTTATGAAGGCCTCAGCCTCTATGCCCTATTTGTTGGATCTCCTGAGGAACTGGCTGGCCATTGTGTGAGACAGGAGGCTGGACTAGATGGACCCTCACTGGTCTGATCCAGCAGGGCTCTTCTGATGTTCTTATGAAGGCCTCAGCCTTTCTGCTCTGTTGCTGGCCATGCAGATGAACTGGTTGGCCACTGTGTGAGACAGGAGGCTGGACTAGATGGACCCTCCCTGGTCTGATCCATCAGGACTCTTCTGATGTTCTTATGAAGGCCTCAGCCTCTATGCCCTATTTGTTGGACCACCAGAGGAACTGGGTGGCCACTGTGTAAGACAGGATGCTGGACTAGATGGACCACTGGTCTGAACCAGCAGGGCTCTTCTGAGCTTCTCAGGGGAAGGCTTCCGCCTCTCTGCCCTGTGGTTGACCCCCCAGAGGAATTGGTTGGCCACTGTGTAAGACAGGATGCTGGACTAGATGGACCCTCATTGGTCTGATCCAGCAGGGCTCTTCTGATGTTCTTATGAAGTCCTTGGCCTCTCTTCCCTGTAGTTGGCCATGCGGAGGAACTGGTTGGCCACTGTGTGAGACAGGAGACTGGACTAGATGGACCCTCATTGGTCTGATCCAGCAGGGCTCTTGTTATGTTCATACAAAGGATCAGTTTTCCCAGCAGCCACAACAATTTCCTTGTAACTTGCTTGCACTCTGGATGTTGTCATCCTGATTTCATCCACCATTTCCATCTCCTTTTAAATATTGTTGGAGGTATATTAGCTTTGCAAGACCTCAGCTAGCCCAGCAAAGCCCCTTCCCAGAATTCAGCTGCCTGAGAGGTATCGCTAAAATTAGGTAACAACAAAAAGATAGCTTCAGGATGGTGGGTAGATTCAGTGATATGCCGGAGAACCCGGGTTCAGATCCTAACTCAGCCATGCAGCTCCTTCACTGAGCTTCCGTCAGCTGTTTCTTTGGACTGACCTACCTCGCAGGGCTGTGACGAAGATAAAACAGAGGGAAAGAGAACCGTGTACACCTGGAAGGAGGAGGAGATAGAAATATGATCTATTATCAGCTTGATATGTGGAGAGCCGGTTTGGTGTAGTGGTTAAGTGTGAGGACTCTTATCTGGGAGAACCAGGTTTGATTCCCCACTCCTCCACTTGCACCTGCTGGAATGGCCTTGGGTCAGCCATAGCCCTGGCAGAGGTTGTCCTTGAAAGGGCAGCTGCTGTGAGAGCCCTCTCCAGCCCCACCCATGTCACAGGGTGTCTGTTGTGGGGGAGGAAGGTAAAGGAGATTGTGAGCCGCTCTGAGACTCTTCGGAGTGGAGGGCGGGATATAAATCCAATATCTTCTTCTTCTTCTTCTGATGGCCAATATTGGGCCAAACCTTTATTATAAGGGAAGTTTTATTGTCTTTTATAACCTCAGTGGCTGTGTTATTTAAGAACTGGCAGCTTTTTGAACTCTTTTTTTAAAAAAAAAAAACCCCAACACTGTGGCATCTATTTTATTTGTAGACTAGGCTTTTAACAAAAGTGACAACTCTTAAAATAAGCGATGTTTTGCAACCACAAGCCTGGACTGCCTGCCAGAATTGTTTTCTCCAGTACTAGATTTCTAGCCATCTCAAAGGCATGGTGAAACCTTAAGTGGAAAAGCGCTCCGGCTAATCTTCTCTCCGTTACAACACTTTCCCACAAACAAAGAGATTTTATATGAGGCGCTAACTTTTTTTTTTTTTAATGAAACTTCCCATCTACCGCGGGAACTGGTGCCTCTACATTTCTTTTATTTCTCAAAAGGCAGAGTTACACCCAGGAAGCAGGTAATATAAGTAGCCGAATGCACCCGCAAAAAAGATTTACCATGTGATTTCGCTGGACGTGCAACACAGCCCTTTGCTGGTGACATTACTTCAAATATTTCCACCAACTTTGAATATATTCACCTGAACATATGAATATTTTAGTTGGGGGAGGGGATGAGAAGTGTCAACAAGCCATAGCTGGCCTCTGGAAACCTCATAGGATTTTCGAGGTAAGAGATGATTAGAGGTGGTTTGCCATTGCCTGCCTCTGTGTAGCAACCCTGGACTTCCTTGGTGGTCGCCCATCCAGATACTAACAAGAACCAACCCTGCTTAGCTTCCAAGATCTGACAAGATCAGTTTCGCCTTGGCCATCCAAGCTAGGACAAGAGACATTTAGCGGTGGTTTGCCATTGCCTGCCTCTGCATAGCAACCAAGGACTTCTTTGGTGGTCGCCCATCCAAATGCTAACAAGAACCAACCCTGCTTAGCTTCCAAGATCTGACAAGATCAGTTTCGCCTTGGCCATCCAAGCTAGGACAAGAGACACTGAGAGGTGGTTTGCCATTGCCTGCCTCTGCGTAGCAACCAAGGACTTCTTTGGTGGTCGCCCATCCAAATGCTAACAAGAGCCAACCCTGCTTAGCTTCCAAGATCTGACAAGATCAGTTTAGCCTTGGACATCCAAGCTAGGACAAGAGACATTTAGAGGTGGTTTGCCATTGCCTGCCTCTGCATAGCAACCAAGGACTTCTTTGGTGGTCGCCCATCCAAATGCTAACAAGAGCCAACCCTGTTTAGCTTCCAAGATCTGACAAGATCAGTTTAGCCTTGGCCATCCAAGCCAGGGCAAGAGACATTTAGAGATGGTTTGCCATTGCCTGCCTCTGCATAGCAACCAAGGACTTCTTTGGTGGTCACCCATCCAAATGCTAACAAGAGCCAACCCTGCTTAGCTTCCAAGATCTGACAAGATCAGTTTCGCCTTGGCCATCCAAGCTAGGACAAGAGACACTGAGAGGTGGTTTGCCATTGCCTGCCTCTGCGTAGCAACCAAGGACTTCTTTGGTGGTCACCCATCCAAATGCTAACAAGAGCCAACCCTGTTTAGCTTCCAAGATCTGACAAGATCAGTTTAGCCTTGGCCATCCAAGCTAGGACAAGAGACATTTAGAGGTGGTTTGCCATTGCCTGCCTCTGCATAGCAACCAAGGACTTCTTTGGTGGTTGCCCATCCAAATGCTAACAAGAGCCAACCCTGTTTAGCTTCCAAGATCTGACAAGATCAGTTTAGCCTTGGCCATCCAAGCTAGGACAAGAGACACTGAGAGGTGGTTTGCCATTGCCTGCCTCTGCGTAGCAACCAAGGACCTCTTTGGTGGTCGCCCATCCAAATGCTAACAAGAACCAACCCTGCTTAGCTTCCAAGATCTGACAAGATCAGTTTCACCTTGGCCATCCAAGCTAGGACAAGAGACACTGTGAGGTGGTTTGCCATTGCCTGCCTCTGCGTAGCAACCAAGGACTTCTTTGGTGGTCGCCCATCCAAATGCTAACAAGAGCCAACCCTGCTTAGCTTCCAAGATCTGACAAGATCAGTTTAGCCTTGGACATCCAAGCTAGGACAAGAGACATTTAGAGGTGGTCTGCCATTGCCTGCCTCTGCGTAGCAACCAAGGACTTCTTTGGTGGTCACCCATCCAAATGCTAACAAGAGCCAACCCTGTTTAGCTTCCAAGATCTGACAAGATCAGTTTAGCCTTGGACATCCAAGCTAGGACAAGAGACATTTAGAGGTGGTTTGCCATTGCCTGCCTCTGCATAGCAACCAAGGACTTCTTTGGTGGTTGCCAATCCAAATGCTAACAAGAGCCAACCCTGTTTAGCTTCCAAGATCTGACAAGATCAGTTTAGCCTTGGACATCTAAGCCAGGGCAAGAGACACTGAGAGGTGGTTTGCCATTGCCTGCCTCTGCATAGCAATCCTGGACTTACTTGGTGGTCACCCATCCAGCAAGAGCCAACCCTGCTTAGCTTTCAACATCTGACAAGGTCGGTTCAACCTTGGCCATCCAAGTCAGGACAAAAGACATTGAGAGGTGGTTTGCCATTGCCTGCCTCTGCGTAGCAGCCCTAGACTTCCTTGGTAGTCGCCCACATAGCAAAAGTCAACCCTGTTTAGCTTCTAAGATCTGACAAGATCAATTTAGCCTTGGCCATCCAAGTCAGGGCAAGAGACATCTACAGGTAGTTTGTCATTGTCTGCCTCTGTGTAGCAACCCAGGACTTCCTTGGTGGTCACCCATCCAAATACTAACAAGAACCAACCCTGCTTAGCTTCTGAGATTTAATGAGATCAGGCCAGCCCAGGCCATCCAGGTCAGGGCAAGACACATTCAGAGCTGGTTTTCCATTGGCTGCCTCTGCGTAGCAACCTTGGATTCCTTGGTGGTCTCCCATCCAAATACTAACCAGGGACGACCCTGCTTAGCTTCTGAGATCTGACAAGGTCAGGCTAGCCTGGGCCAACCAGGTCAACTCAAGAGATGTTCAGAGGTGATTTGCCATTGCCCGCCTTTGCGTAGCAACCCCGGACTTCCTTGGTGGTCTCCCATTCAAATACTAAAAAGAGCCAACCCTGTTTAGCTTCCAAGATCCGAAAAGATCAGTTTAGCCTTGGCCATCCAAGGTAGGGCAAGAGACACTGAGAGGTGGTTTGCCATTGCTTGTCTCTGCATAGCAACCAAGGACTTCTTTGGTGGTCGCCCATTCAAATACTAACAAAAACCCAACTTGTTTCGCTTCCAAGATCCGACAAGAAAAGTTTAGCCTTGGCCATCCATGCTAGGGCAAGAGACACTGAGAGGTGGTTTGCCATTGCCTGCCTCTGCATAGCAACCAAGGACTTCTTTGGTGGTCGCCCATTCAAATACTAACAAGAGCCAACCCTGTCTAGCTTCCAAGATCCGACAAGATCAGTTTAGCCTTGGCCATCCAAGCTAGGGAAAGAGACATTTAGAGGTGGTTTGCCATTGCCTGCCTCTGCGTAGCAACCAAGGACTTCCTTGGTGGTCGCCCATTCAAATACTAACAAGAGCCAACCCTGTTTCGCTTCCAAGATCTGACAAGATCAGTTTAGCCTTGGCCATCCAAGCTAGGGCAAGAGACACTGAGAGGTGGTTTGCCATTGCCTGCCTCTGCGTAGCAACCAAGGACTTCTTTGGTGGTCACCCATTCAAATACTAACAAGAGCCAACCCTGTTTAGCTTCCAAGATCCGACAAGATAAGTTTAGCCTTGGCCCTCCAAGTCAGGACGAGAGACATTCAGAGCTGATTTACCATTGCCTGCCTCTGCACAGCAACCAAGGACTTCTTTGGTGGTCTCCCATCCAAATACTAACAAGAGCCAACCCTGGTTAGCTTCCAAGATCTGACAAGATCAGTTTAGCCTTGGCCCTCCAAGCTAGGGCAAGAGACACTGAGAGGTGGCTTGCCATTGCCTGCCTCTGCATAGCAACCAAGGACTTCTTTGGTGGTCGCCCATTCAAATACTAACAAGAACCCATCCTGTTTCGCTTCCGAGATCTTATGAGATCTGGCCAGCCTGGGCCTTCCAGGTCAGGGTGAATATTTGGGGGCTGCCCTGAATCGTAATACACCAACAGCAGTGTGGGGAAACAGCGAAATCTGCCTCGTCTGGCAGTTCCGTCACTTGGATTTAAGTCCACCGTTTACCTGCACAAACGGATGTTTAAATTGCCAGCTTTAAAAGCCAGCTTCTGCATGGCTAAAGCTTGCGATAAAACACATCTGGAGAAAAGGGTGGGTCAAAACCGTTTATCCTCCCCACGCATACGTTTACACAAAACACCCGCACCGGACGCGATCCTGAGTCTTTCACAGAAGCTACACAGGTGCAGAGAAGATGGCGCCTCCGAATCAGGGCCTTTGTTTGCACACACAGATGCAAGGGGCACCGTCCATGGTTCCGCCACAGCCCCAACGGTGGCAACGTTAATTGCTGAACTTCGTTAGCAAATATTTATCATCACTGCCGAAGGAGGAACGGTTTGGCTATAGGTAGTGCAAATGAAACACCCCGCAAGACAAAACATGCCCTCCGTCTGCACCTGTTGAAGAAGCATCGTTCCTGGGACGATGGAAAAGAAACTTCTCCCCCGTTGAGGGACGTCAGCCTCCCGGTGGGACGGCAGGCAGGCCAACTAGACAAACTAAGTGCCGAAAAGGGCAACTAGAATGATTCAAGGGTTGGAACACTTTCCCTATGAAGAAAGGTTAAAACACTTGGGGATCTTTAGCTTGGAGAAACGTCGACTGCGGGGTGACATGATAGAGGTTGACAAGATTATGCATGGGATGGAGAAGGTAGAGAAAGAAGTCCTTTTCTCCCTTTCTCACAGTACAAGAACTCGTGGACACTCGATCAAATTGCTGAGCAGTCAGGTTAGAACGGATAAAAGGAAGTCCTTCTTCACCCAAAGGGTGATTAACATGTGGAATTCACTGTCACAGGAGGTGGTGGTGGCTACAAGCATAGACAGCTTTAAGAGGGGAATGGATAAGCATATGGAGCAGAGGTCCATCAGTGGCTATTAGCCACAATGTATTATTGGTACTCTCTGTCTGGGGCAAGTGATGCTTTGTATTCTTGGTGCTGGGGGGGGGGCGCACAGTGGAAGGGCTTCTACCCCCACTTGTGGACCTCCTGATGGCACTTGGGTTTGTTTGTTTTTTGTGGCCACTGTGTGACACAGAGTGTTGGACTGGATGACCATTGGCCTGATCCAACATGGCTTCTGGCTCTCAACACAGGAGTCCTCAACATGGTGCCTGTCATGATCCTAGGCCTAGTGCGGCCTACAAGCTCCAGGGAAGCCTCCTTATCAATAACCAGAGCCAGTTTGGTGTAGAGAGCCAGTTTGGTGTAGTGGTTAAGTGCATGGACTCTTATCTGGGAGAACCAGGTTTGATTTCCCCACTCCTTCACTTGCACCTGCTGGAATGGCCTTGGGTCAGCCTCGCAGAGGTTGTCCTTGAAAGGGCAGCTGCTGTGAGAGCCCTCTCAGCCCCTCCCACCTCACAGGGTATCTGTTGTGGGAGGAGAAGATATGGGAGATTGTAAGCCGCTCTGAGTCTCTGATTCAGAGAGAAGAGTGGGGTATAAATCTGCAATTCTTCTCCAGAAGTCTGCCTTGAATTACATTCCACCCCCCTTGCTTCCCCTTGCCCCAAATGTGTGTTCCAAACATTGTTCTCCAGCCCACCAAAATCTCTGACAGAGGGAGGCTTTGCTTCAACCCCGCCGCTTGGTGAATGCAAACACAGCCTTAAGTCTGGCTTTATCTGTCCATCTCTGGCAAGTAACCGATCAACCGTTTGAGCTAGCCTTCACCTCGGGCAGCGATTTCAAAAGGGCTCTCAAGGTTCTATGCCAACAATGTGCTTATCCCAAAAAGAATGTGCTGGGACATGCTCTGTTGTGATTGGGTGCTCTTCTCCGAGGGAAATAAATATTACGTATGTTCTGTGGTAGAATGTCGAATGTGCCAACGGAACAATAAACAACAGGCTCCCTCCTCCTCTGAGAGCCGTTCAGAGGGGCCAAGAACACCACATTGGTGACCACAGCTCGAGGTTAGGGAAGACTTTGGAACTACAGGAAACCTTTCACCTGTGGCCACAAAAGGCCCACTGCATGACACCAGCCAGTCCCTCTTTCAAAGCTGAACTCACCTTGCAGGACTGCTGTGAGGATAAAGCAAAGGAGGAGGAGGAGGAAGAAGATATTGGATTTATATCCCACCCTTCACTCTGAGTCTCAGAGCAGCTCACCATCTCCCTTACCTTCCTCCCCATCCCCCCAATAGACACCCTGTGAGGTAGATGAAGGTACTGGATTTATATCCCGCCCTTCACTCTGAGTCTCAGAGAGGCTCACCATCTCCCTTACCTTCCTCCCCATCCCCCCAACAGACACCCTGTGAGGTGGATGGGGCTGAGAGAGCTCTGACAGAAGCTGCCTTTTCAAGGAAAGAAGAAGGGGGAAAAAAGATACTGGACTTATATCTCGCCCTACACTCTGAATCGCAGAGTCTCAGAGCGGGTCACAATCTCCTTTATCTTCCCCCCGCCCCCAACAGACACCCTGTGAGGTAGATTGGGCTCTGTGAGAGCTATGACTGACCCAAAGCCATCCCGGCAGCTGCAAGTGGAGGAGTGGGGAATCAAACCCGGTTCTCCCAGATAAGAGAGCTCTGGCTGACCCAAGGCCATTCCGGCAGCTGCAAGTGGAGGAGTGGGGAATCAAACCCGGTTCTCCCAGATAAGAGAGCTCTGGCTGACCCAAGGCCATCCCAGCAGGTGCAAATGGAGGAGTGGGGAATCAAACCCGGTTCTCCCAGATAAGAGAGCTCTGGCTGACCCAAGGCCATCCCAGCAGCTGCAAGTGGAGGAGTGGGGAATCAAACCCGGTTCTCCCAGATAAGAGAGCTCTGGCTGACCCAAGGCCATCCCAGCAGGTGCAAGTGGAGGAGTGGGGAATCAAACCCGGTTCTCCCAGATAAGAGAGCTCTGGCTGACCAAGGCCATCCCAGCAGCTGCAAGTGGAGGAGTGGGGAATCAAACCCGGTTCTCCCAGATAAGAGAGCTCTGGCTGACCCAAGGCCATCCCAGCAGCTGCAAGTGGAGGAGTGGGGAATCAAACCCGGTTCTCCCAGATAAGAGAGCTCTGGCTGACCCAAGGCCATCCCAGCAGCTGCAAGTGGAGGAGTGGGGAATCAAACCCGGTTCTCCCAGATAAGAGAGCTCTGGCTGACCAAGGCCATCCCAGCAGCTGCAAGTGGAGGAGTGGGGAATCAAACCCAGTTCTCCCTGGTAAGAGTCTGTGCACTTAGCATTACACCAAACTAACCACAAATGCCGCTCAGATCCTTGTAGGAAAGGAAGGATAAAAAACGTCAGGCAATGGCTTGAGAGCTCCTGGGATTAAAACTGACTGCCAGGTGACAGAGATCAGTTAACCTGGACAACTGGCCGCTTTGGAAGGCGGACTCTATGGCATTATACCCGGTTGAAGCCCCTCACCTCCCAAGCCTCACCTCAGGTTTCACCCCCAAAATCTCCAAATATTTCCCATCTCGGGGCTGGCAAGCCTCCCTATCTACAAGGCTTCCTTTCAATCTCTCTTTAGATGATCCGTCCCAACAGTTCCTATTCACCAGCCCATACTTTCGATGGCTAATAAGTCAGGTTCCCAACTCCATCTTGACAAATTCTTGGAGATTTGGTGGGGAAGCCTGGGACTTTGAGGAAGTGAGGGACCTCGGCAGGGTATAGTCCAGGGGTCCTCAAACTACGGCCCGTGGGCCAGATGCGGCCCTCTGAAGACGTTTATGCGGCCCGCCAGGTTATGGCAAAATCAGACCGGAAGTGACGTTCGACCTAAACTCGCGTTAGCAACGCACACTTCCGGCACTGGGCTGAGGCGGCGGAGACAGAGTGTGAGGTGATACCGAGGTGAGGTGAGTTCCCAGGCCGGGGTGTGTGGTGTGGGGAAGGGAGAGAGATGCAGAAGACGGAGAACTGACGGCCCGTGGCCTTGTACAGTAATGGCAGTCCGGCCCTCCAACAGTCTGAGGGACAGTGAACTGGCCCCCTATTTAAAAAGTTTGAAGACCCCTGGTATAGTCAATAGAGAGTCCACTCTCCAAGAAGTCATTTTCTCCAGGGGAGATTATCTTGGTCATCTGGAAACCCGGGGCTTTTTTTGTAGCAGGAACTCCTTTGCATATTTGGCCACACACCCCTGATGTAGCCAGTCCTCCTGGAGCTTACAGGGCTCTTCTTCCAGGGCCTATTGTAAGCTCTTGGAGGGCTGGCTACATCAGGGGTGTGTGGCCAAATATGCAAAGGAGTTCCTGCTACAAAAAAAGCCCTGGAGGGACCCATGTCTGCTGAGCAATATCTAGATGGCTCACATACTTGAGCCAAAGCACACAGATGTGAAGCCCTAGCAGATTCTGGCTTGCCTGGGAAGATAATAAAGACTATCAGAATGGGTCCAAGCTTTGGGAGCACCACCCAGCGTGCTACATTCTTATACCCATCACATCAGTCAACACATGAAGCTGCCTTATACTGAATCAGACCTGTGGTCCATTAAGGTCAGTATCGCCTACTCAGACTGGCAGCCGCTCTCCAGGGTCTCAGGGGGAGGTCGTTCATATCACCTAGCACAGAGGTGGCCAAACTTGCTTAACATAAGAGCCACACAGAACAAACATCAGATGTTTGAGAGCCACAAGACGTGATCTTCAGCTGCTTGAGAGCCACAAGGCAGGCAGGAAGGCAAATAGATGGGAGGAGGGAGGAGTGGAAAGGAAGCAACTTTAACTTTAAATGGCTTCTCCAAGCTCGTGGTTGACTTGGCCTGCAGAAGTGATTTAAAGAGACAAATGCCTTCTCCAGTTGGACCAACAGGACAGGTGGGTTCTTTGAGAACCGCACAATATGTGTGAAAGAGCCATATGTGGCTCATGAGCCACAGTTTAGCCACCCACAGTTTAGCCACCTCATGAGCCACAGTTTAGCACCTGGTCCTTTTAACTGCAGATGCCAGAGATTGAACCTGGCCCCAGAAGGTAGGACCAGAACCAATGGGTTGAAATTTAATCAAAAGAGTTTCCAACTCAACATTAGGGAGAACGTCCTGACCATTAGAGCGATTCCTTGGTGGAACAGGCTTCCTCGGGAGGTGGTGGGCTCTCCTTCCTTGGAGGTTTTTCAACAGGCTAGATGGCCATCTGACAGCAATAAAGATCCTGTGAATTTAGGGGGAGGTATTTGTGGGTTTCCTGCACTGTGCAGGGGGTTGGACTAGATGACCCTGGAGGTCCCTTCCAACTCTATGATTCTATGACCTTCTGCATGCCAAGCAGATGCTCTGCTATCGAGCTACAGCAAGTGCCTTCCTTGGAGAAGGGAGTCATTCACAGGAGACTCTTTATCACACTGTCAGGACCAGCTCTGATTAAGATGGGCTTGCTTGAGTCACACTTTACTCCTTCGAGGTGCATCTCTCAGCAAGGAATAAGAACATAAGAGAAGCCATGTTAGATCAGGCCAATGGCCCATCCAGTCCAACACTCCGTGTCACATAAGAGAAGCCATGTTGGGTCAGGCCAATGGCCCATCCAGTCCGTGTCACATAAGAACATAACAGAAGCCATGTTGGATCAGGCCAAAGGCCCATCCAGTCCAACACACTGTGTCACATAAGAGAAGCCATGTTGGATCAGGCCAATGGCCCATCCAGTCCAACACTCTGTGTCACACAGTGGCAAAAATTGTATGTATGTATGTGTGTATATATATATATATACACACACACACACACACTATGGCTAATAGCCACTGATGGACCTCTGCTCCATATTTTTATCTAAACCCCTCTTGAAGGTGGCTATGCTTGTGGCCGCCGCCACCTCCTGTGGCAGTGAATTCCACATGTTAATCACCCTTTGGGTGAAGAAGTACTTCCTTTTATCTGTTTTAACCTGTCTGCTCAGCAATTTCATCGAATGCCCACGAGTTCTTGTATTGTGAGAAAGGGAGAAAAGTACTTCTTTCTCTACTTTCTCCATCCCATGCACTATCTTGTAAACCTCTATCATGTCACCCCGCAGGCGACGTTTCTCCAAGCTAAAGAGTCCCAAGCGTTTCAACCTTTCTTCATAGGGAAAGTGTTCCAGCCCTTTAATCATGCTAGGTGCCCTTTTCTGGACTTTCTCCAATGCTATAATATCCTTTTTGAGGTGCGGCGACCAGAACTGCACACAGTACTCCAAATGAGACCGCACCATCGATTTATACAGTGGCATTATGATACTGGCTGATTTGTTTTCAATTCCCTTCCTAATAATTCCCTGCATGGCATTGGCCTTTTTTATTGCAAACGTACACTGTCTTGACATTTTCAGTGAGTTATCTACCACGACCCCAAGATCTCTCTCTTGGTCAGTCTCTGCTAGTTCACACCCCATCTACTTGTATTTGTAGCTGGGATTCTTGGCCCCAATGTGCATTACTTTGCACTTGGCCACATTGAACCACATCTGTCACGTTGACGCCCACTCACCTAGCCTCAACAGATCCCTTTGGAGTTCCTCACAATCTTCTCTGGTTCTCACCACCCTGAACAATTTAGTGTCATCCGCAAACTTGGCCACTTCACTGCTCACTCCCAACTCCAAATCATTTATGAACAAGTTAAAGAGCATGGGACCCAGTACCGAGCCCTGCGGCACCCCACTGCTTACTGTCCTCCACTGCGAAGACTGCCCATTTATACTCACTCTCTGCTTCCTATTACTCAGCCAGTTTTTGATCCACAAGAGGACCTGTCCTTTTACTCCATGACTCTCAAGCTTTCTAAGGAGCCTTTGATGAGGAACTTTATCAAAAGCTTTCTGGAATGGAATGGAAGATGGAAGGTGCAATCTCCCACTCCCGGAAGAAGCAGATGGGCAAAGCATCCGCGTCGGTGACAGTCGTTCTATCAAGCTGTGGATATGGGCAGATACCCGACCACTGACACCAGCCCTGCCCTTGGCTGCCAAGATGCTACAGCCTTTAGGCATTAAAAATAATAGCTTCAGAAGCCAAAAGGCCCATAATGCTCCACTCATTTGATCACCTCGGCTATGAAAGATGAACGTTCCAACAAGTTGCAGCCAACACACAATGACCCCATCCACAGGGAATTCCAGGCAAGAGACAAGGAGAGGTGCTTTGCCGTTGCCGTTCTCCACGCTGCAATCTCAGTCTTTCTTGGGGGCAATCCCAATACTTGCCTTCCTCTGCCATAGCAACCCCAGTCTCCATTGGTGGCCTCCCATCCAAGTAGTTGTCTTCCTCTGCATAACAACCCTAGTCTTCCTTGGTGGCCTCCCATCCAAGTAATTATCTTCCTCTCTACATAACAACCCTAGTCTTGAGGGTCTCCCATCCCAGTACTTGCCTTCCTCTGCCATAGCAACCCCAGTCTCTCTTGGTGGCTTCCCGTCCAAGCACTTCCCTTCCTCTGCACAGCAACCACAATCTTTCTGAGTAGTCTCTCACACAAGTATTTGCTTTCCTCTGCATAGCAGCCCAAGTCTTCCTTTGTGGTCTCCCATCCCAGTACTTGCCTTCCTCTGTATAGAGACCCTGGTCTTCCTTGGTGTTCTCCCATTTAGTAAGTACTTTCCTTCCTCTGTATGGAGAACCTGGTCTTCCTTGGTGTTCTCCCATCTAAGTACTTGCCTTCCTCTGTATAGAGACCCTAGTCTTCCTTGGTGGTCTCCCATCTAAGTACTTTCCTTCCTCTGTATGGAGAACCTGGTCTTCCTTGGTGGTCTCACATCTAAGTACTTGCCTTCCTCTGTATAGAGACCCTAGTCTTCCTTGGTGTTCTCCCATCTAAGTACTTGCCTTCCTCTGTATGGAGAACCTGGTCTTCCTTGGTGGTCTCACATCTAAGTACTTGCCTTCCTCTGTATAGAGACCCTAGTCTTCCTTGGTGGTCTCCCATCTAAGTACTTCCCTTCCTCTGCATAGAGACCCTAGTCTTCCTTGGTGGTCTCCCATCTAAGTACTTCCCTTCCTCTGTATAGAGACCCTAGTCTTCCTTGGTGGTCTCCCATCTAAGTACTTTCCTTCCTCTGTATGGAGAACCTGGTCTTCCTTGGTGTTCTCCCATCTAAGTACTTGCCTTCCTCTGTATAGAGACCCTAGTCTTCCTTGGTGTTCTCCCATCTAAGTACTTGCCTTCCTCTGTATGGAGAACCTGGTCTTCCTTGGTGGTCTCCCATCTAAGTACTTGCCTTCCTCTGTATAGAGACCCTAGTCTTCCTTGGTGGTCTCCCATCTAAGTACTTTCCTTCCTCTGTATGGAGAACCTGGTCTTCCTTGGTGTTCTCCCATCTAAGTACTTGCCTTCCTCTGTATAGAGACCCTAGTCTTCCTTGGTGTTCTCCCATCTAAGTACTTGCCTTCCTCTGTATGGAGAACCTGGTCTTCCTTGGTGGTCTCCCATCTAAGTACTTGCCTTCCTCTGTATAGAGACCCTAGTCTTCCTTGGTGGTCTCCCATCTAAGTACTTCCCTTCCTCTGCATAGAGACCCTAGTCTTCCTTGGTGGTCTCCCATCTAAGTACTTTCCTTCCTCTGTATGGAGCCCCTGGTCTTCCTTGGTGGTCTCCCATCTAAGTACTTGCTGTCCTCTTTACAGAGACCCTAGTCTTCCTTGTTGGTCTCCCATCTAAGTACTTCCCTTCCTCTGTATAGCCACCACAGTCTTTGCTAAAGTTCCCCCTCCAAGAACTGACCACGGCTGACCCTTCTTACCTTCCAAGCCTTGAAGAGCTCAAGCTCCGCTCCACTACTCGATCTGCTCATCTACAAAAAGCCTAGCAAAACAATATGCAGAAATCCTGCTTCATCCTCTCCTCTCCATACACATATGCGCCTGTTTAAAAAAAACAAAACCCTTCTGGCACTGTTTCTGCAATGAGTCACTACAGATCGCTGTGTGGGCGCAAGCATCCTGGCAAAAAGCGCCCTGAGCTACATGTTTTATGGAGTCCCACCTGTTCTTGTCGACAAGGCTCCACCCACAGTATGTGATGCATTCATGTCACAGAGCAGCTGTTGGTTTTGGAAGTCAGAGAGGCGAAGGGCCACCTGCAAACAGAGGAGGCTAGACAGACGAGTGGAGAAGAGGGCCATCAGTGGCTACTAGCCATGGGGACTAAAGGGAACCTCCACATTCAGAGGCCGTAAGTCTCTGAGCCCCAGTGCCAGAAAGCAGCATTGAGGAAGGCCTTGGCCTCTGTGCCCTGTTGTTGAACCTCCAGAGGAACTGGCTGGGTCAGTGACTGAGACAGAATGCTGGACTAAACAGACCACTGGTTTGATTCAGCAGGACTCTTCTGGTGTTCTTATGAAGACCTCAGCCTCTGTGCCCTGTTGTTGGCCCTACAGAGAAACTGGTTGGCCACTGTGTGAGACAGGATCCAGGACCAGATGGACCATTGGTTTGATCCAGCAGGGCTCTTCTGATGTTCTTTTGAAGGCCTTGACCTCTGTGCCCTGTTGTTGGCCCTCCTGAGGAATTGGTTGGCCACTGTGTGAGACAGGAGGCTGGACTAGATAGACCACTGGTCTGATCTAGCAGGGCTCTTCTGATGTTCTTATGAAAGCCTCAGCTTCTATGCCCTGTTGCTGAACCTCCAGAGGAACTGCTTGGCCACTGTGTGAGACAGGAGGCTGGACCAGATGGGCCACTGGACTGATCCAGCAGGGCTCTTCTGATATTCTTATGAAGGCCTCAGCCTCTATGCCCTGTTGTTGGCTCTCCTGAGGAACTGGTTGGCAACTGAGTGCGACAGGATGATGGACTAGCTGGACAACTGGTCTGATCCAGAAGGGCTCTTCCAGTATGCTTATCTGGGGAAGCCCTTGGCCTTTATGCTCAGTGGTTGGCCATCCAGAGGAATTGGTTGGCCGCTGAGTAAGATGGGATGTTTGCACAGCTTTTTTGTAGTAGGACCTCCTTTGCATAGTAGGCCACGCCACCCTGATGTAGCCAATCCTCCTGGAGTTTACAGTAGGCCCGTACTAAGAGCCCTATAAGCTCTTGGAGGATTGGCTATATCGGGGGGAGGGGGCGTGGCCTAATATGCAAAGGAGTTTCTGCTACAAAAAAAGAATGCCGTATTTTGGCTGAGCTCCTTGAGGGGGTCCCCCAAAGGGACTACAGAATGGTCAGATTGACCCCCATCCGATGGTGGTGGTGACCATCAAGGCGTGGTGACCATGTAGAGCAGGGGTGTCGAACTCATTGGTTATGAGGGCCGGATCTGACATAAACGAGACCTTGGCGGGCCGGGCCATGTGTGTACCTATTTAAGATTAGGTAGCGCAGGTATAAACTTTATAAACGACACAGACAAACACGGCTAAAGATATTTTTTAAAAAAAAAATCTTAAAATAAAACATGCTTAAAACATTGTTGGTCTTAAAGGTGCTTCCTTTGTATTTCTCCCATGGGTTCCAGGGAACTGGGCAAAGGAAGCTCTGGCTCTTTCCTTCCTTCCCCAGGGGACCAGGAGGGGGAGGAGCCTCAGCTGATAAATGGGAGAGAGGCTTGGCTCGGTAGCTCTGCTGCGTGACTGAGAGAGCCTGGCAAAGCAAGCTCTCCTTCCCCTCTTTCCTCCCCAAGGGAGGAGCCTCAGCCAATGGAGAAAACAGGTTTTGCTCTGTAGCTCCTGCACAATTGAGCAAGCCTTGCAAAGCAAGTTGAGATGCAGGAGGAAGCAGACAAGAGCCAGTGGTTCAAGGGCCTGATAGGAGCCCTTGGGGGGGGGCTCTGATCATCTCAGAGGCTTAACGAACACTTCTCGGGGATGCTCCAGGCCGATTCTCCTTTGAGCAGCGGGTTGGACTAGATGGCCTCTATGGGCCCTTCCAACTCTGTGATTCCATGAGATCCAGGTTAGTGAGGGCGATCTGGGTCAGGGCAAGGGATGTTCAGAGGGGTTTTTTTTCCCCATTGCCTTCCTCTGCAGAGCAGCCCTGGACTTCCCTGGTGGTCTCCCATCCGAGTACCAACCAGGGTTTATTGTGCTTAGCTTCCTAGATCTGACCCACCTCAAAAGATCGTTGTGAGGGTAAAGCATAGGAAAGGAAATAAAATAATGGTGCCACTGGACTAGAACGCGGTGGCCAAACTGTGGCTCGAGGGTCACATGTGGCTCTTTCACACACATTATGTGGCCCTTGGAGCCCCCACCGCCCCTGGAGGAGGCATTTCTCTCTTTAAATCACTTCTCCAGGCCGAGCCATCTGGTGGTTTTGAGAATGCATTTCACGTTAAAGTTGCTTTCTTTCTACCTCTCTCTTCATCCCCCCCCCCCCATCTAGTTTGGTGTCGTGGTTAAGTGCGCAGACTCTTATCTGGGAGAACCGGGTTTCATTCCCCACTCTTCCACTTGCAGCTGCTGGAATGGCCTTGGGTCAGCCAGAGCTCTCTTATCTGGGAGAACCGGGTTTGATTCCCCACTCCTCCACTTGCACCTGCTGGAATGGCCTCGGGTCAGCCAGAGCTCTGTTATCTGGGAGAACCGGGTTTGATTCCCCACTCCTCCACTTGCACCTGCTGGAATGGCCTTGGGTCAGCCATAGCTCTCTTATCTGGGAGAACCGGCTTTGATTCCCCACTCCTCCACTTGCAGCTGCTGGAATGGCCTTGGGTCAGCCAGAGCTCTGTTATCTGGGAGAACCGGGTTTGATTCCCCACTCCTCCACTTGCAGCTGCTGGAATGGCCTTGGTTCAGCCAGAGCTCTCTTATCTGGGAGAACCGGCTTTGATTCCCCACTCCTCCACTTGCAGCTGCTGGAATGGCCTTGGGTCAGCCAGAGCTCTCTTATCTGGGAGAACCGGTTTGGTTCCCCCCTCCTCCACTTGCAGCTGCTGGAATGGCCTTGGGTCAGCCAGAGCTCTCTTATCTGGGAGAACCGGGCTTGATTCCCCACTCCTCCACTTGCACCTGCTGGAATGGCCTTGGTTCAGCCAGAGCTCTCTTATCTGGGAGAACCGGTTTGGTTCCCCACTCCTCCGCTTGCAACTGCTGGAATGGCCTTGGGTCAGCCAGAGCTCTCTTATCTGGGAGAACCGGGTTTGATTCCCCACTCCTCCACTCGCAGCTGCTGGAATGGCCTTGGGTCAGCTAGAGCTCTCTTATCTGGGAGAACCGGGTTTCATTCCCCACTCTTCCACTTGCAGCTGCTGGAATGGCCTTCAGTCAGCCATAGCTCTCGTAGGAGTTGTCCTTGAAGGGCAGCTCCTGTGAGAGCTCTCTCAGCCCCACCTACCTCACAGGGTGTCTGTTGTAGGAGAAGGAGATAAAGGAGATCGTAAGCCGCTCTAAGTCTCAGATTCAGAGAGAAGGGCGGGGTATTAATCTGCAATTCTTTTTCTTCTTCTATTTGCTTCCTGTCCACTTTTCTTACTACCTTTCCTTCCTCCCAGTCTTGTGGCTCTCAAACATCTGACATTCATGTCTTGCAGCTCTCGAACATCTGATGTTTATTCTATGTGGCTCTCCCGTTAAGCAAGTTTGGCCACCGCTGGACTAGAACATACCTCTTCCAATGCAGACCAAAATGGCTACCGGCCTGGGGGTGGAGCTTTTAACAAGGTGCTCCCATCAAAAATTGGGACACAGAAGGGCAGCGACTGAACAGACACCAAGTTTCCAAACTGTCCCTGGCGCGTAGGGACAGTTGGAGGGTAGAAAACTGGCAACACATCGGCGAAAACCTTTTCAACAGAGAAAGAGCAAAAACAGCAATTAAGCACTTCCAAACATAAGCTGTGACTAGAACTGCAGAACTGCCTATAGCCGTACAAGACGCAGCCTGCCTATAATGAGGCTGTTTTTGCCAGAAAGCTCTCCAGGAACGGCTCTGGCTGATGATAGGAACAACCTTCCCCTTCATACCCACCTGCACAATGAAAGATTGAGAGAGGAAAACAAATTTACAAACACTGACGGCACACGCTTCACTCAGCACCTTTCGGGAACTCGCAAGCAACTCTGTATCAACCAAAAGATGTTCCCCGTGTGCCAGGGAAAAGAGGAAGGGCCAACCCAAGTTGGAGGGACTCAATCGAGGAAGCTGCGGCCCTCTGTTCGCAAGACCTGAACAAGCCCGTGAACAAGACGCCATTTTGGAAGTCGTTCACTCACAGCATCACCATAAGTCAGAACAGGGGTGGAATTCTAGCAGGAGCTCCTTTGCGTATTAGGCCACACACCCCTGATGTAGCCAATCCTCCGAGAGCTGACCAGGCTCTTTCTTCTAAGCTCTTGGAGGATTGGCTACATCAGGAGGGTGTGGCCTAATATGCAAAGGAGCTCCGGCTAGAATTCCACCCCTGAGTCAGAAGAAGAGTTGCCAGGTCTGGGTTGGGAAATACCGGGAGACTTTGGGGGCGGATCCAGGAGAGGATGGGGTTCAGGGAGTGGCCTCAGCAGGGTACAACGCCATAAAGTCCACCCTTCCCAGCAGCCATTTTCTCCAGGGGAACTGATCTCTGCTAGCTGGAAGTAGATCTCATAAGAACATAAGAGAAGCCATGTTGGATCAGGCCAATGGCCCATCCAGCCCAACACACTATGTCACACAGTGGCCAAAAAAACCCAAGTTCCATCAGGAGGTCCACCAGTGGGGCCAGGACACTAGAAGCCCTCCCACTGTGCCCCTTCCCCAAGCACCAAGAATACAGAGCATCACTGCCCCAGACAAGAGAGTTTCAACAATACGCTGCGGCTTATAGCTACTGATGGACCTCTTCTCCATATGCTTATCCAATCCCCTCTTGAAGCTGTCTATGCTTGTAGCCATCACTACCCCTTTGGCAGTGAATTCGATATGTTAATCACCCCTTGGGTGAAGAAGCACTTCCTTTTATCCATTCTAACCCGACTGCTCAGCAATTTAATTGAATGTCCACGAGTTCTCGTATTGTGAGAAAAAGACTTCTTTCTGCACCTTCTAGAGAGCCAGTTTGGTGTAGTGGTTAAGTGTACGGATTCTGATCTGGGAGAACCGGGTTTGATTCCCCACTCCTCGCAGCTGCTGGAATGGCCTTGGGTTAGCCATAGCTCTGGCAGAGCTGTCCTTGAAAGGGCAGCTGCTGTAAGAGCCCTCTCAGCCCCACCCACCTCACTGGGTGTCTGTTGTGGGGGTGGGGAGAAGATATAGGAGACTGTAAGCCACTCTGAGTCTCTGATTCAGGGAGAAGGACTGGGTATAAATCTGCAATTCTTCTTCTCCATCCCATGCATAATCTTGTAAACCTCTGTCATGTCACCCCTCAGTCGACGTTTCTCTAGGCCCCACCTGGAGGCTGGCAACCCTGAAGCGACGGTACTTACACACGGAGTGCTGAGTAGCAATGCACAGAATACTGAACATCTAGGGTTGCCCTGTAAGAAGAAGAAGAAGAAGATATTGGATTTATATCCCGCCCTCCACTCCGAAGAGCGGCTCACAATCTCCTTTCCCTTCCTCCCCCACAACAGACACCCTGTGAGGCGGGTGAGGCTGAGAGGGCTCTCACAGCAGCTGCCCTTTCAAGGACAACTTCTGCCAGAGCTATGGCTGACCCAAGGCCATTCCAGCAGGTGCAAGTGGAGGAGTGGGGAATCAAACCCGGTTCTCCCAGATAAGAGTCCACGCACTTAACCACTACACCAAACTGGCTTTCCAGGACAAAGACTGTTGTGATAGCAGATGCAAGCCTTCAGCACCTGCAGTGAATTAAGCCTCAGGTAGCCTAATAGGCAGAGCCAAGCCCTCAGAGTTGGAGTAGAATTTGGGGGAGAAGAGACAATGCTTTTAGTCGGCTGGTGACTGTGAGATCTCTCCCCAGAAGCTGGAGTGAAGGATCTGCTGAAGGCTTGGAACTGTTATTGTGGTAACTGTCTTGAAGCTTAAATAAGTCTCATTATTTTGGACTAAGTATCATTATTGTGACTTCTTGCCTTCCCCCCCGCCCCTCCCACGTGGTTCTTGGAATTTACCAAATTAAGAAGGACGGGGTATTATTTGAATAAGGAGCTGTCTTCCTTGTGCAGCAAATAGCCCACAGCCAGGTGGAAGAGCCTTACCTGAAGAGTTTCTGGAGTGGCAGCCTTCATTACACGCCCATCAGGGGAAGGCTTTAGTCAACAACTATCTTCAAGAATAACAACTCTCCATTTCATTAGGATCAGTGTTTATTGTAAGACAGGATAGTGCCACTGGCAAAGCCAAGTGATGAAATTAAAATGGGGCGCAGGTGCGTGAATATATATATAGAAGCAGTTAACTGTTACGTGCACGCCTAGCTTTCTGGCACATGATAAGTTCAAAACTTAAGTTGTTACAAAGCAGGCATCCTCACACTATGAAATTTGTTAGCGCAACATTCTAACATAAGAACATAAGAGTAGCCATGTTGAATCAGGCCAATGGCCCAACCAGTCCAACACTCTGTGTCTCATAAGAACATAAGAGAAGCCATGTTGGATCAGGCCAATGGCCCATCCAGTCCAACACTCTGTGTCTCATAAGAACATAAGAGAAGCCATGTTGGATCAGGCCAATGGCCCATCCAGTCCAACACTCTGTGTCACATAAGAACATAAGAGAAGCCATGTTGGATCAGGCCAATGGCCCATCCAGTCCAACACTCTGTGTCACATAAGAACATAAGAGAAGCCATTTTGGATCAGGCCAATGGCCCATCCAGTCCAACACTCTGTGTCATACAGTTGCCAAAATACACACACACACACACAGTGGCTCCATATTTTTATCCAATCCCCTCTTGAAGCTGGCTATGCTTGTAGCCACCACCACCTCCTGTGGCAGTGAATTCCACATGTTAATCACCCTTTGGGTGAAGGACTTCCTTTTACCCGTTTTAACCTGACTGCTCAGCAATTTCATTGAATGCCCACGAGTTCTTGTATTGTGAGAAAGGGAGAAAAGGATTTTTTTCTCTACTTTCTGCATCCCATGTATAATCTTGTAAACCTCTATCGTGTCACCCCACAGTCGACGTTTATCCAAGGTAAAGAGCCCCAAGAGTTTTAACTTTTCTTCATAGGGAAAGTGTTCCAAACCTTTAATCATTCTAGTTGCCCTTTTCTGCACTTTTTCCAATGCTATAATATGCTTTTTGAGGTGCAGTGACCAGAATTGCACACAGTACTCCAAATGAGACCGCACCATCGATTTATACAGTGGCATTATGATACTGGCTGATTTGTTTTCAATTCCCTTCCTAATAATTCCCAGCATTGCGTTGGCCTTTTTTATTGCAGTCGCACACTGTCTTGACATTTTCAGTGAGTTCTACCATGACGCCAAGATCTCTCTCTTGGTCAGTCTCTGCCAGTTCACACCCCATCAACTTGTATTTGTAGCTGGGATTCTTGGCCCCAATATGCATTACTTTGCACTTAACAGTGATGACCTTGAGAGACAGAGAAGAAGATGATACTGGATTTATATCCCACCCCATACTCTGAATCTCAGAATCTCAGAGCAGTCACAATCTCTTTCACCTCCCCCCCACCACCACCGCAACAGACACTCTGTGAGGTGGGTGGGGCTGAGAGAGCTCTCCCAGAAGCTGCCCTTTGAAGGACAACTACAAGAGCTATGGCTGACCCAAGGCCATCCCAGCAGCTGCAAGTGGAAGAGTGGGGAATCAAACCCGGTTCTCCCAGATAAGAGTCTGCTCACTTAACCACCACACCAAACTGGCAGAGACTGTTAGAAGGCCCAAATACTTTTGTTTTCTCAGTAGCATAGCAGGTGTTTCAGAACAGCACAGAGATAGAATACAGCATTAATATGGCATGGGAACTTGCCACTTAGCCTCTACATTCTTGTTGTTGGCCCTCCAGAGGACCTGGTTGGCTACTGTGTGAGACAGAATGTTGGACTGATGAACCTTCACTGGTCTGATCCAGCAGGGCTCTTCTGATGTTCTTATGAAAGCCTCTCTGCCCTGTTATTGGCCCTCCTGTGGAGCTGATTGGCCACTATGTGAGACAGGAGGCTGGACTAGAGGGACCCTCACTGATCTGATCCAACAGGGCTCTTCTGATGTTCTTATGAAGGCCTTGGCCTCTCTGCCCTGTTGTTGGTCCTCCAGAGGAACTGGATGGCCATTGTGTGAGACAGGAGGCTGGACTAGAAGAACTCTCACTGGTCTGATCCAGCAAGGCTCTTCTGATGTTCTCATGAAGGCCTTGGCCTTTATGCTCTGTTGTTGGTCCTCCAGAGGAACTGGTTGGCCATTGTGTGAGACAGGATGTCAGAATGATGAACCTTCACTGGTCTGATGTTCTCATGAAGGCCTTGGCCTCTCTGCTCTGTTGTTGGTCCTCCAGAGGAACTGGTTGGCCATTGGGTGAGACAAGAGGCTGGACTAGAGGAACTCTCACTGGTCTGATCCAGCAGGGCTCTTCTGCCCTGTTGTAGGTCCTCCAGAGGAACTGTTTGGCCATTGTGTGAGACAGGATGCTGGACTGATGAACCTTCACTGGTCTGATCCAGCAGGGCTCTTCTGATTTCACATGAAGGCCTTGGCCTCTATGCTCTGTTGTTGGTCCTCCAGAGCAACTGGTTGGCCACTGTGTGAGACAGGATGCTGGACTAGATGGATCCTCACCGGTCTGATCCAGCAGGACTCTTCCAATGTTCTTACCAGGGGAAGGCCTCGGCCTCTCTGCTCTGTTGTTGGCCCTCTGAAAGGAACTGGCTGGCCACTGCATGAGACAAGATGCCGAACTTGACGGACCACTGGTCTGATCCAGCAGGGCTCTTCTTATGCTCTTAACACAAGTCAAATGTGTGTGATTTTATGGTAACGTTCCCTGCAAAATCTGCAGATTACTTGAAACACATGCCGATTTCACGGAGGCCCTCCAGCTCTTCACACATATTTATACGAGGCTTTCCGTGCCAAGCAAAGCCGCGGCCTGAGGCTTGGTTCTCACAAACTACAGAAGAAGCTGCAAACATGTGACGGAGCTTTTAGGAGTTCATATAATAATGCTCGCCTGACTCGGATGGCCCAAGCTAGCCAGATCTCAGATTTCAGAACCTAAGAGGGGCTGCTAGCCCTGGTTATTACTTGGATGGGAGACCACCAAGGAAGTCCAGGGTTGCTACACAGAGACTGGCAATGCCAAGCTACCTCTGAGCTCCCTTGTCTTGAAAACTTGCCATAACTTGACTGCAAATTGGTAGCAATTTCCACAACCACCATAACAGTGCTCCTCCATACAACACATATATGGCTGCCGATAGAAAACTAGTACTTTAGCAGTAAAGGATCTAAGACAGCGGTGGTCAAAGTTGCGTAATGTAAGAGCCACATAGGAGAAGCGTCAGATGTTGAGAGCCGCAAGACACGAATGTCAGATTTTAGAGAGCCGGAAGCAAGGAAGGAGGAGAATTGCAGATTTATACTCCGCCCTTCTCTCTGAATCAGAGTCTCAGAGCAGCTTCCAATCTCCTTTATCTTCTTCCTCCACAACAGACACCCTGTAAGGTGGTTGGGGCTGAGAGGGCTCTGACAGAATATTCCCTTTCAAGGCCATTCTAGCAGCTGCAAGTGGAGGAGTGGGGAATCAAACCTCCCAGATAAGAGTCCATGCATTTAACCACTACAAACTGGAAAGGAGGGAGGGAAGGAGGCAAATAGAGGTGAGGAAGAAATTTAACTTTCAATGCATTCCCCAAGACTCCAGCTGGCTTGGCTTGGAGAAGTGATTTAAAGAGACAAATGCCTTCTTGAAGCTGGCTTTGAGAGCCACACAATATGTGTGAAAGAGCCACATGCGGTTCCCAAGCCATAGTTTGGCCACCTAAGATGTTCACCATTCTCTCAGAAGTTTCTATATGCAAGAGTTCCTGCTGGGGGGTGGAAAGTGCCATTAACTTACAGCCAATTTATGGTGATCCTGTAGAGTTCTCCAGCCAAGAAACGAACAGAGAGGGTACCACTGCCTACTTCTGCACAGCAACCCTGGACATCCTTGAGGGCCTCCCATCCAAGCACTAACCAGGAGCTAGACATGTTTAGCCTGGAGAGGAGGCGGGTGAGAGGTGATCTGATCACCATCTTCAAGTCCTTGAAGAGCCGTCATCTAGAGGATGGTGTGGAATTGTTTTCTGTGGCCCCGGAAGGTAGGACCAGAACCAATGGGTTGAAATTAAATCAAAAGAGTTTCCGGCTCAACTTTAGGAAGAACTTCCTGACAGTTAGAGCAATTCCTCAGTGGAACAGGCTTCCTCGGGAGGTGGTGGGCTCTCCTTCCTTGGAGATTTTTCAACAGAGGCTAGATGGCCATCCGACAGCCTTGAAGGTCCTGTGAATTTAGGGGGAGGTCTTTGTGAGTTTCGTGCATTGTGCAGGGGGTTGGACTAGAGCGGGGTGGCCAGCAGTAGCTCTCCAAATGTTTTTTGCCTACAACTCCCATCAGCACCAGCCAGCATGGCCAATGGCTGGGGGTGATGGGAGTTGTAGGCAAAAAACATCTGGAGAGCTACCGTTGGCCACCCCTGGACGAGATGACCCTTCCAACTCTATGATTCTATGACCCTCTTTAGCTTCTGAGATCTGATGAGATGAGGCTATCCTGGGCCATCCAGGTTAAGGCAAGAGATGAACAGAGGTGGCTTGCCATTGCCTGCCTCTGAGTCAGGGCTTTTTTTGTAGCAGGAACTCCTTTGCATATTAGGCCACACACACCCCTGATGCAGCCAATCCTCCTGGAGCTTACAGCAGACCCTGTACGAAGAGCCCTGTAAGGAATTCTAGCAGGACCTCCTTTGCCTATTAGGCCACACACCCCTGACGTAACCAATCCTCCTGGAACTCTCAGTAGGCCGTGTAAGAAGACCCCTGGAAGGAATTCTAGCAGGACCTCCTTTGCCTATTAGGCCACACACCCCTGACGTAGCCAACCCTCCTGGAGCTTCCAGCAGGCCCTGTACGAACAGCCCTGTAAGGAATTCTAGCAGGACCTCCTTTGCATATTAGGCCACACACCCCTGATGTAGCCAATCCTCCTGGTGCTCTCAGCAGGCCCTGTAAGAAGAGCCCTGGAAGGAATTCTAGGAGGACCTCCTTTGCATATTAGGCCACACACCCCTGATGTAGCCAATCCTCCTGGAGCTTACAGCAGGCCCTGTACGAAGAGCCCTGGAAGGAATTCTAGGAGGACCTCCTTTGCATATTAGGCCACACACCCCTGATGTAGCCAATCCTCCTGGAGCTTACAGCAGGCCCTGTACGAAGAGCCCTGTAAGCTCTTGGAGGATTGGCTGCATCAGTAGAGTGTGGCCTAATATGCAAAGGCGTTCCTGCTACAAAAAAAGCCCTGCCCTGAGTAGGAAAACTGGATTTCCTTGGTGGTCTCCCAGGACCAACCCTGCTTAACTCCCAAGATCTGATGAAATCGAGCTTGCCTGGACCAGCCAGATCAGGGCATTTTTAAAAATTCAACCTTTTTAATGGAGAAGAAATTCAGTTGCTTACGCACACAAACCCTTTGGCCCAAAGTGTGACCATTCAGACAAGCCATTTCACACCTTTCTCTGCCATTCGGCTTCAGAGCTGGGATGGGCGTAGATCAGGGATGTCGAACTCATTCGTTATGAGGGCCGGATCTGACATAAATAAGACCTTGTCGGGCCGGGCTGCGTGTGTCATAAAATGGAATGCCAAGTGGCAGAGGTATCAACTTTATAAAGGACACAGACAAACACAAAGTTTTTTTAAAAAAAAAACTTAAAATAAAACATGCTTAAAACATTAGCGCTTGTTGGCCTTAAAGGTGCATTCTTCGTATCTCTCCCATGCGATCCAGGCTCTTTCAGTTGCACAGCAGAGCTACTCAGCTGAGCCTCTCTTCCTTCTATTGGCAGAGACTCCTCCCCCTCCCCTCCTGGTCCCCTGGGGAAGAAAGGAAAGAGCCAGAGCTTCCTTTGAAGCAAGCTCTCCCTCCTTCCTCCCCAAGGGAGGAACCTCAGCCAATGGAGAAATTAGAGCCTTTGTTCTGTAGCTCCTGTGCAATTGAGCAAGTCCTGCAAAGCAAGCTGTGATGCAGAAGGAAGCAAGAGAGAGGGAGAAGGAAGCAGATGACAGCCAGTTGCTCAGGGGCCTGATAGGAGCCCTCTAGGTGGCTGATTCGGCCTCTGGGCCGCATATTTGACACCCCGGCATAGATGGCTGGATTTCTCATCTGCCGAAACACTCAAATTAGACAAATGTATACGCAAACAATAAAATGATGTTATGTTACCCTGTAAACAGCTGTCTATAAAAAGGAACATTTGTCCATAATTACACATTCCATTCCAAACGTCCGGGACTTTTGACTGACAGACGCTCACGGCATTTCAAAATTCACCCAAAAGGCACCCATTTTTGAGCTCGCAACACCCCTGTGAGGTATGCCAGGCAGAGAAAGACTGGCTGGCCGAAGGTCACCCGGTGAGGTTGAGGCAGGGTCAGGTTTCGAACCAAAGGCTCCCAAATTAGGGGGGGAAGATTTACAGTCAGAGTAGCTCAGAGGCCTGAACCAGCTGCCTAGGAACGCGGTGAGGTCCCCTTCATTGGCCGTCTTCAAAACGTGGCTGGATGATAATTTGTCGGAGATGCTTTAGGCTGATCCTGCATGGAGCAGGGGATCGGACTAGATCACGGGTGGCCAGACTGTGGCTCTTTGACACATAGAGCCCCGTGGCGCAGAGTGTTAAAGCTGCAGCGCTGCAGTCCTAAGCTCTGCTCACGTCCTGAGTTCAATCCCCGGTGGAAGCTGGGTTTTCAGGTAGCCGGCTCGAGGTTGACTCAGCCTTCCATCCTTCCGAGGTCGGTCAAATGAGTCCCCAGCTTGCTGGGGGAGAAGCGTAGAGGACTGGGGAAGGCAAGGGCAAACCACCCCGTAAAAAGTCTGCCGTGAAAACGTCGTAAAAGCAACGTCACCCCAGAGTCGGAAACGACTGAGGCTTGCACAGGGGACCTTTCTTTTTCCTTTGACACATATTATGGGCTCTCGAAGCCCCCACTGCCCCATCACCTGACTTGGAGAAGGCATTTAGCTCTTTAAATCTCTTGGAGAATTGTATTTAAAGTTGCTTTTTTTCCACCTCTCTCTCCCCCCATCTATTTGCCTGCCTGCCTGCCTGTCTTTTGGCTCCCAAACATCTGATGTTGATGTCTTGTGGCTCTCAGACATCTGATGTTTATTCTATGTGGCTCTTATTTTAAGCAAGTTTGGCCACCCCTGGACTAGATGGTCTGTATGGCCCTTCCAGTTCTAGGAGTCCATGAAAGGCTAGCCCAATGCTCTGTTCCCTCCTGGCTCTTATTAAGGATGTTCTTAATTAATTTGTTCCTTCCTTTAACAATCCCTCACGTCTAAAATGCTTAAGGCACCTTACAGCCAGCCACAATAGACAATTAAACGCAAACGATGCATAATATTAACATAACATATGAAGCTGCCTTACACTGAATCAGACCCTCGGTCCATCAAAGTCAGTCTTGTCTACTCAGACAAGATGTCAGGTGTGGAATTCTAGCAGGAGCTCCTTTGCATATTAGGCCACAGAGAGCCAGTTTGGTGTAGCGGTGAAGTGCACGGACTCTTATGTGGGAGAACCGGGTTTGATTCCCCGCTCCTCCACTTGCACCTGCTGGAATGGCCTCAGGTCAGCCATAGCTCTGGCAGAGGTTGTCCTTGAAAGGGCAGCTGCTGGGAGAGTCCTCTCAGCCCCACCCACTTCACAGGGTGTCTGTTGTAAGGGAGGAAGATAAAGGAGATTGTGAGCCGCTCCGAGACTCTTGAGTGGAGGGCGGGATGTAAATCCAGTGTCTTCGTCTTCTTCAGTGTCTTCACACAACCCCGATGTAGCCAATCTTCCGAGAGCTTACAAAAAAGAGCCTCTTGGAAGACTGGCTGCATCAGGGGGTGTGGCCTAATATGCAAAGGAGCTCCTGCCAGAATTCCACCCGTTTGATGTACATCAGCCGAGCTGGGTGGGGATCGTACTCTACCCCTTCCATCGCTGGCTGCTTGACACACGGTTCCCAAGCACCTGCCATTTCCCGATCAATGCCGCTCCGAGCTCCTCTCTATTGCTTTCGCGTTGACAAGATGTCACTAAAACATTATGACATCATCCGACTGTAATAAACTCCCTGTGCTAAGCTCCGTGACATTTCAAGACGAGTGGATAGCAATGGCTTTCAGTATCCTTCCAGTACCCTTGGGGACATACGCCAAAGGAGTCTCTTCCTGCCTTCTACAGTTGCCAACCTCCAGATGCAGCCTGGAGATCTCCCAGGATTCCAAACGGCCTCCAGACAACAATGGAGATCCGTTTCCCTGGAGGAAACAGCTGCTTTGGAGGGTGGACCCTATGGTTTGACACCTCCTCAACCTCCACGCGCCCCCCCCCTCCAAATTCCCAGGTATTTTCCCACCCAGAGTTGGAAGCCTTAATTCTCCCTACCAGGCCTTGAATTCATCAGGGGCTCGCAGGATCACAACTCCTGAACCTTTCTGAGGGTTCCCCTCCTCCTCCCCACCTACCTTGTCCATTGAATCGTAGGTGCAGCTGCATAACAATCCCTGGATTAGGAGAGCGGGCAGCCAGCCAGCCCCCAGGGGCTTTTCCACGCCCCCAGCAGCCCTCATTAACTCCTGGACAAGCCCGCGTCACCCTTTCTCCACTTCTGATGTGATTTTGGGCGGCAGCTGGCTTGCTGGCCTTTTGACTGTTGGGGGGGTGTGGCCAAAGAAAGCCCCAGGTGAGCAAGGCCTGCTTGGGCTGGCTGGATCTCTAGCCAGCCCAAGCAGGCCTCGCTCGCCCGGGGCTCTCCTTTCTTGCATCGGGTTGATTTTGGCTGGTGGGGGGGGCAGCATATGCTAATGAGTTATGCTAATGAGCTCCAGCACCTATTTTTCTACAAAACGACCCCTGCTCCCTACCTTCCTCAACTTGCATGCAAGATGCTGACGCACCTGGGTATGGCTGACAACACCCCCCCACACACACACAACACACCCCTACCCTTAAAAAACTGTATCTTCATACCCAATATTTCACCCATTGGCCAGTCCTGTGGCTTTAACTGTCCACGGTAACACTTCTGCATGAATATTGGTAAATGGCTTTGCTTTACTGTTTTTACTGGGTAATTGTTTAAATGTTGTAAATTGATGTATTTTAAAACTTAATCCTGTGTTAGAACTTTTGTGTTGTGAGCCGCCCTGAGCCGCTTCGGTGGGAAGGGCGGGATATAAACTAAACTAAATTAAATTAAATTAAATTAAAATATCCTGCTACGCGTGGGGGGAACGGTACTCCATAAGGTTGCCAACTCCAGCTTGGAAAGTTGGAGGGTGGAGTCTGAAGAGGGAGATCAGAAAGTCCTTCTTCACCCAAAGGGTGATTAATGTGGAATTCACTGCCACAGGAGGTGGCGGCAGCTACAAGCATAGACAGCTTCAAGAGGGGGTTAGATAAAAATATGGAGCAGAGGTCCATCAGTGGCTGTTAGCCACAGTGCGTGTGTGTGTGTGTGTAATTGTTTTTGGCCACTGTGTGACACAGAGTGTTGAACTGGATGGGCCACTGGCCTGATCCAACATGTCTTCTCTTATGTTCTTATGTGACACAGAGTGTTGGGACTGGATGGGCCATTGGCCTGATCCAACATGGCTTCTCTTATGTTCTTAAGTTATGATGATAGAGAGACCACCCCTCAAGCAGCCATTATCTCTAGGGATATTATCTCTGTCCTCTGGAGATCGGCTGGCAAGCTTAGCACTCCCTGTTTTCCACAGCAGACGGCTCTGTGCTTAACACATCAGAACTTTGCTGGGTCAAAATGGAGGCCAATCCTATTCTACTACTAGCCCAGGGGAGGCCAGACTTGCTTGACGTAAGAGCCGAAAGATATGAATGTCAGATGTTTGAGGGAGGGAAGGAAGGAAAGTAGATGGGGAGGAGAAAGGGAGAAGTGGAAAGAAAGCAACTTTAACTTTAACTGCCTTCTCCAAGCCATCCAACAGGGCAGTGGGGGCTTCAAAAGCCACACAATGGGCATTTTCGCACTGCCCTTAATCGGCAGCGATGTCCCTCTTCACCGCGCAGGATCTGCGCGGATTTCGCACCAATTGCTGTGGAGCACCCGGAAGAGCCGCAAAGTCCCGCGGCTTTTGCGGCGCAAATGGAAACTGGTTTTTGGCGGTTTCCATTTGCGCCGCAAAAGCCGCGGGACTTTGCGGCTCTTCCGGGTGCTCCGCAGCAATTGGTGCGAAATCCACGCAGATGCTGCGCCGTGAAGAGGGACGTCGCTGCCGATTAAGGTCAGTGCGAAAACGCCCATTGTGTGGCTTTTGAAGCTCCCACCGCCCTGTTGGATGGCTTGGAGAAGGAATTTAAAGTTAATGTTGCCCAATATGTGTGAAAGAGCCACTTGCTGCTCCCGAGCCACAGTTTGGCCACCCCTGTACTAGCCCAACAAATGCCCCTGGAAGTAAAGCATGACAACCAGCTGTGGTGTAATGGTTAAGAGGGCGGACTCTAATCTGAAGAACCAGTTTTGATTTCCCCACTCCTCCTCCACATGCAGCCAGCTGGGTGACCTTGGGGCAGCCACGAGTTCTCTCATCTGTTCTTTCAGAACTCTCTCAGCCCCACCAACCTCATACGATGTCTGCTGTGGGGAAAGGGTATCGTGAGCTGCTCTGAAACTCAAAGTGAAAATCTGGGTGTAAATCTCTTCTTCTTCTTCCTTCTCTAACAGCAGCCTCCATCTTAGTTGTCTATATCCATCATTTGGAGGTACTCTGCCTCTATACATGGGAGTTCCATTTTGCTTTTACATCATTTGACCAAACTAGGCTGTCAGTGATCTTTTTCACACAGCCTAAGTATTCCGGTATGCCAGCTGGTCAGTTACTGAACAGTAACGGGTTTCTGCTGGCATTTCAGACAGACCCGATTCAGTAACTGGCTGCTACCGGAATACTCTCACCTTTTCACACAGTCCCGCGGCTGTCCCGGTAGTGAGGCGTGCCTGAGTCGTTACAAACAAAGAGCAGCTTCTTCCACTTTTCAACCCCTCCTTCCGGGTTGAAATCGCTATGGGGTGCTGTGTGAAATGTCCAGTATCTAACCCGGGAGCAGTTTTCGCGCCCTTTTTTGCCCGCCGGCGCGTGCAATCTCCGGCTTTTTTTTTTTTTTGGAACGTCGGGCTAAGATCGCTATAGCGCTATAGTGACGTATCATAACAGCATCACCATAGGGATGCCTGGGCTCCATTAAGATGCCAGATATCGCCGCCGCTGAAACCTGGTAACTTATCTCAATAGAGCGTAGCCATCTCTATGGTGTTCGCTATAGCGCTATAGCGATCTTTGCCCGACGTTCCCCCCCCCCCAAAAAAAAATAAGCTGGAGATCATGAGCCGGCAGGCAAAAACGGCTGGCGCTGGTGGAAGCGAGATAAGAGCGGAACAGTGTGAAATGGCTCGCTTCAATCACGGAACCCTATCGGAAAAAAAAACATGTGTCTGAAAACTCCCATCCCTGTCTCGGATTACTGCAAGGCGGCACAATACCTTCCGGCTTCCACTGGTAAGTGTGAAAAGGGCCAAGGTGACTTACACAAGATTTTTGGTTTTAAAAAAACCAACCCTTTTATATGGTCTCTTTTATATCCACACTATAAAAAGCAGTTCATTAAAGCGCCGCATAATAAACCACACCTAATTAACAGCAGCCAAAATCTAATTTTCATATT
The DNA here is from genome assembly GCF_032191835.1 of Heteronotia binoei. Classification (NCBI taxonomy): domain Eukaryota; kingdom Metazoa; phylum Chordata; class Lepidosauria; order Squamata; family Gekkonidae; genus Heteronotia; species Heteronotia binoei. The sequence goes on from NC_083230.1 coordinate 122,905,448, forward strand.
GTGAGCTCTAAAAGAAGCAACATGGTATCCTGCAAACGTTTTCTAAGTCCTCATCGAATTGCCTTCCAAAAAGAAAGAAATCACTACCTGGAACGCCATACAAAACTGCAGCAGGGATGAGATGGGCTGAGCTTCTTACATCAGCCCAGTCAAAACACTGAGGCTGCCACCAATAAAGCCATGGAACAGGATGTCCCTGTTCAGCCATTCCTAAGGAACTATGCAGCCACGAGGGGTAAGCCCAGCAGTACGTTGCCAACCTTCAGGTGGGCCCTGGAGATTCCCAGAGCGGAACAAATCTTGAAGAAGGAGGAGGATACTGGATTTATATCCAGCAATTCTCTCAGAGTCTCAGAGCAGTCACAATCTCCTTTTCCTTCCTCCCCCACAACAGACACCCTGTGAGATGGATGGGGCTGAGAGAGCTCTCCCAAAAGCTGCCCGTTCAAGGACAACCTCTGCCAGAGCTATGGCTGACCAAAGCCATTCCAGCAGCTGCAAGTGGAGGAGTGGGGAATCAAACCCGGTTTGTGTGTGTGTGTTTTGGCCACTGTGTGATACGGAGTGTTGGACTGGATGGGCCATTGGCCTGATCCAACATGGCTTCTCTTATGTTCTTCTGTGATACAGAGTGTTGCACTGGATGGGCCACTGGCCTGATCCAACATGGCTTCTTTTAAGTTCTTCTGTGATACAGAGTGTTGGACTGGCCTGGCCACTGGCCTGATCCAACATGGCTTCTCTTATGTTCTTATGTGACACAGAGTGTTGGACTGGATGGGCCACTGGCCTGATCCAACATGGCTTCTCTTATGTTCTTATGTGACACAGAGTGTTGGATTGGAGGGGCCACTGCCTTATCCAACATGGCTTCTCTTATGTTCTTATGTGACACAGAGTGTTGGACTGGATGGGCCACTGGCCTGATCCAACATGGCTTCTCTTATGTTCTTAAGAAGCATATGATGACCGATTGGGAAATAAGGAGGCACATGATAACAACTGAAGGAGGAGAGAATTCATCCCGGAAATGGACCGAAAAGGTCAGGGGTGCAATTTTAGCTGGAGCTCCTTTGCATATGAGACCACACGCTCCTGATGTAGCCAATCCTCTGAGACCTCTTTTTTGTAAGCTCTTGGAGGATTGGCTACATCAGGGGCGTGTGGCCTAATATGTAAAGGAGCTCCTGCTAGACTTCTACCCCTGGAAAAGGAGAAGAGACTGTCAAAGCACACCAGCCCTTTTTTTCGCCCACAATCACCCAGATGTCCCAATGCCACAAGCAGGGGGACCAGAGAGGCCCTCTGCAGGCTGCCACTCTGGTATGAGTCTGTTTGGCATGGCCCAGAGCATCCACCTGACCCCTGTGTCTTCCTTCTCAGTAAATACCTTCCTCCATGACTGAAGTGGCAAGTTTATTGCAAGTGCTCAAGAACACACAAACACCTCCCACCCCCCAGTGATCCCCTGCTCCGTGCCCAAAAGATGGAGAAAAAATAATAATAACAACAACAACAGTAACAACAATAATAATATCAGGGCTTTTTTGTAGCAGGAGCTCCTTTGCACATTAGGCCACACACCCCTGATGTAGCCAGTCCTCCAGGAGCTTACAGTAGGCCCTGTATTAAGACCCTTGCAAGCTCTTGGAGGACTGGCTACATCAAGGGGTGTGGCCGAATATCAGGGGCGGAATTCTTGCAGGACCTCCTTTGCCTATTAGGCCACACACCCCTGATGTAGCCAATCCTCTTGGAGCTTATAGTAGGCCCTGTACTAGACCTTTGTAAGCTCTTGGAGGATTGGCTACAACAGGGGGTGTGGCCTAATATGCAAAGGAGCTCCTGCTACAAAATAGCCCTATTTTTATTTTTGTTCCTGTTGTTGTTATTTTTTCTCCATCTGCTGGGCACGGAACAGGGGATCACTGGGGGCGGGAGGTGCTTGTGAATTTCCTGCATCGTGCAGGGGGTTGGACTAGATGATCCTAGAGGCCCCTTCCAACTCTCTGATTCTATAACCTCTGTCGTTTGGAGATCAGCTGTAATTCTGGAAAATCTCCAGGCCTCATTTGGAGACTGGCTACTGTCACGAGCCCTGACAAGGAGGAGCTGGAAGGGTTAACAGACCTGGAAGAGTTGCCAGCCAGTTCCTCAGCTGAACAAACAGCAGCTGGCCCATCAATCACTCTCCAGGCACCAGTGTCAGCTGTTGCCGATCAATCTCCTCCAAACTCTCCTCCTCCCATCTCAAGAGTTCGAAACAGGCTCCGGAAAGAACTTTCAGAGAGAAGACATGAGGCACGCCGAGGCTTCAGATCTCTCAGCCCTGAGTTCTAGCAGAGTCACTGCCACCCAGGGAGCAGGCTGATTGAGACTCCCATATAGCTCCCACCCAGGACCTGGTAATCCTGTGGAAGCAACAAGTCTATTCTCTGGATTTCATCCACGCTCCTTCCTGATCCCGACCTTCTGGCTTTTGGACATTGACTTCTGATTCCGGTTTGTGATTCTGCATTGGTGACTTGACTTGACTTCCTGGACTTTGACCTTGGACCGGCTTTGGACTCCTACCTGCCTGCGCCCTGAGCACGTGACAGCAACCCTACCCTATCCCAGTCCACCAACCTGCAGGAGAAATGAAAGCAGCAACTACCCGTCTCTGCCTTAATACCCAAGTGTCAGGGGTGGGCGCCCCCCTCTTCCGTGGAGGCCGAACCTCCTCCTCCCCTGACGAGAACTCTGACATAAGCTTTTCTGCTTGACTTACGATGACTCTGCAACCCGGAGAGGTATCCATCATTTAAAACCCTCCGCGAGTCAACTTTTGAGAAGCGGCTGAGGGCTTTGATTTACCGCTAACGCGCCGCTCGGAAACCTATAATTCCAAATGCAGTCATCAAACAGTTTTAAAAGCCGGCGGGAGACACCGACGCCACTCTCACCGCACGAACATCTTAGGAAATTGGTGTTTGCAAACGGAGCCTTCAGAACCGACTCATTCAAGAAATAGGGTTGCCAAGTCCAATTCATGAAATATCTGAGGACTTTGGGGGCGGAGCCAGGAGACATTGGGGGTGGAGTCATGAGCAAGGTTGGAACAAGTACAATTGAACTCCAAAGGGAGTTCTGGCCACCACATTGAAAGGGACCGCACACCTTTTCAATGCCTTGCCTCCGTTAGAAATAATTAAGGATAGCGGCACCTTCTTTGGGGGCTCACAGAATTGGCCTCCCCTGGTCCAATCCTTTTGAAACCTGGGGGGTACTTTGGGGAGAGGCACTAGATACTATACTATCCCCGAGGGCCACACCAAGTTCCCCACCCCTGCTGTAAAAAGTCTACTGTGAAAATAGGGTTGCCAAGTCCAATTCAAGAAATACCTGGAGACTTTGAGGGTGGCACCAGGAGACTTTGGGGGTGGCACCAGGAGACTTTGGGGGTGGAGCCAGGAGACTTTGGGGGCGGAGCCAGGAAACACTGGGGGTGGAGCCAGGAGCAAGGGTGTGACAAGCATGATTCAACTCCAAAGGGAGTTCTGGCCATCACATTTCAAGGGACTGCACACCTTTTTAAATGCCTTCCTCCCATAGGAAATAATGAAGGATTGGGGAACATAGAATTGGACCCCTGGTCCAATCTTTTTGAAACTTAGGGAGTATATTGGAGAGAGTCACTGGTTGCTATACTTAAAATCTGGTGCCTCTACCTCAAAAAACGGGCCCCCAGAGCCCCAGGTACCTGAGGATCGATTCTCCATTATTTTCTATGGGAATACGTCTCCATAGGGAATCATGAGTTCCCAGCAGACATTTCCCTCCACCCCCCCCCTTTCTGATGACCTTGAAGCCTCCAAACTGGGGGATCCCCTGCCCCCACCTGGGGATTGGCAACCCTATCAAGAAAGCATCTGACAGACAGGGGCATTAAGGGGGGGTGAACTCTGGCCCAAAAGCCGCGTGTGGCTCTTTCACACATCTTGTGTGGCTCTCGAAGCCCCCAAGGCCCCATCTGCCACCTCGGAGAAGGAGTTTCTCTTCTTTAAATCGCTTCTCGGAATCGATTTAAATCTCTCTTTAAATCACCGAGAGCCAGTTCGGTATAGTGGTTAAGTGTGCAGACCAGGTGTCGTTTCGTAGGGAAAAAAGGTGGTGGAGCTCATCCAGGGATTGTTATGCAGCTGCACCTACTATTCAAAGGACAAGGTGAGAAGAAGGAGGTGGAACTGTCAGAAAGGTTCAGGAGCTGTGCTCCTGTGTGCTCCTGCTCAATCCGAGGCCTGGTGCAGACTCTTATCTGGGAGAACCAGGTTTGATTCCCCACTCCTCCACTTGCAGCTGCTGGAATGCCCTTGGGTTAGCCATAGCTCTCGCAGAGTTGTCCCTGAAAGGGCAGCTTCTGGGAGAGCTCTCTCAGCCCCAACCACCTCACGGGGTGTCTGTTGTGGGGGAGGAAGTAATTGTAAGCTACTTTGACACTCTGATTCAGAGAGAAGGGTGGGGTATAAATCTATAGTCGTCATCTTCTTCTCCAAGCCAAGCCAGCAACTTGAAGAATATATTTAAAGTTGCTTTCTCTCCACCTCTCCCTCTTCTGTTTTCCTTCCTTTAAGCGGTGGTCCGCTTAAAGAGGCGGTGGTCCACCCCCGCTTGAAAAAAACATTAGACCCGGCAGAATTGGCACACTACCAGCCAGTCTCGAACTTGCCCTTTTTGGGCAAACTTATCGAGAGGGCAGTGGCGATGCAGCTACAGAGTTTCCTGGAGGATGCTTCCGTCCTTGATCCCCTTCAGTCCGGCTTTCACCCGGGCCATGGGGCGGAGACGGTGTTGGTTGTCCTGGTAGATGACCTTCAACGGCATCTGGACTGGGGCGGCTCGGCAGTGCTGATGTTGTCGGACCTGTCGGCAGCGTTCGACACGGTCGACTATCGGCTACTGACCTGCCGCCTCGCCGACGCGGGGATTCAGGGGTTGGCCCTACAATGGCTTTCCTCTTTCCTTGAGGGTCAGGGACAAAGGGTCGCGATTGGGGGTGAGCTGTCCCGGAGACACACGCTTGATTGCGGAGTGCCTCAGGGAGCGGTTCTCTCCCCGATGTTATTTAACATCTATATGCACCCCCTTGCCCAGATTGCCCGAAGGTATGGGCTGGGTTGTCACCAGTACGCTGATGACACCCAGCTCTATCTGCTTATGGACAGCCGGCCAGCCTGCGTCCCAGAAAACTTGGACCGGGCGTTACAAGCCGTAGCCAGGGGGCTCAGGCTGAGCGGGCTGAGGCTAAATCCGGCGAAGACAGAGGTCCTTTGCTTGGGTCGTCGTGGTCTGGGAGGGGAAATCCCCCTGCCAGTTTTTGACGGTGCGCCACTGACAGCGGCGCACAAGGTCAGGAGTTTGGGGGTACTATTGGAGCCTTCCTTAACGATGGAGGCTCAGATAGCAGCCACTGCTAAATCCGCACTTTTTTATCTTAGGCGGGCGAGGCAGCTGGCTCCTTTCCTGGAGCGCGACGACCTAGCAATGGTGATCCATGCAACAGTCACCTCGAGGTTGGACTACTGTAATGCCCTCTACATGGGGCTGCCCTTGTGCCGAACCCGGAAGTTGCAGTTAGTGCAGAATGCCGCGGCCCGGTTGTTATTGGGGCTCCCAAGATGGGAGCACATTCGGCCAGGGCTCCGGACTCTGCACTGGCTGCCAATAATATACCGAGTCCGGTACAAGGTGCTGGTTATTACCTTCAAAGCCCTATATGGCCTAGGACCTGCCTACCATAGGGACCGTCTCTCCCCACATGTTCCCCAGAGAGTACTGAGATCGGGATCTCAAAATCTGCTTGTTATCCCCGGGCCAAAGGAGGCCCGCCTGCAATCCACCAGGGACAGGGCCTTCTCCATAACGGCTCCTTTCTGGTGGAACCAACTGCCGGAAGAGGTGAGGGCCCTGCGGGACCTTGGCCAGTTCCGCAGGGCCTGTAAGACAGCCCTCTTCCGGCTGGCTTATAATTAACTGGCATTGGAAGCTGTGTAGTTCTGATAGACCACCGTTATATGTTTTATTATTCTACTGTTTTAACTGTGTAAGATGTTTTAAATTCAAATTATGTTAGATTTTTATGTGTTGTGAGCCGCCCTGAGCCACTTCGGTGGGAAGGGCGGGATATAAATAAACTTGAACTTGAACTTCCTTCCTTCCTGTCTTGTGGCTCTCAAACATCTGACATTCATGTCTTGCAGCTCTCAAGCGTCTGACATTTCTTCTATGCAGCTCTTACATTAAGCAAGTTTGGCCACCCCTGCAAGTAAATGGATGAAGTGAGGCCCAGAGGATTGGAATAACGTTAGGAGCTGATATAGGCATAATCCATTAATCTGGAAAGTGTGTAAAGTTGAACTCATACAGCTGCCTCATACTGATTCATACCCTGAGGTCTTTCACATCACCTACTCCCTTACATCTTTCCCATCACCTCCTCCCTGGTTCTTTCAACTGGAGATGCCGGGGATTGAACCTGGGACCTTCAGCATGCCAAGCAGAGGCTCTACCACTGAGCCACAGCCCCACTTCATGGCTCTCCAGGATCTCAGACAGAGGTCTTTCCCATCACCTCCTCCCTGGTCCTTTCAACTGGAGATGACGGGGATTGAACCTGGGACCTTCTGCATGCCAAGCAGAGGCTCTACCACTGAGCCACGGCCCCTCCCCCTGAGTGGAACTCTCACATATAGCTGCCTTATGCTGAATCAGACGATCAGTGCATCAAGGTCAGCATTGTCTACTCAGACTGGCAGCAGCTCTCCAGGGTCTCAGGATGAGGTCTTTCACATCACCTACTCTCTGGTCCCTTTCGGTGTTCCTTGTAAGCTGAGTTAGTGTGAGCTAACTCACAGATTTTTAGCCCCCATCTCACACATTTTTGTCTTAGCTCAGGAAGAATGACCCCAGAGCACACTGATGCAGTAGCTCACCACTTTAATTCCAGGAACTCACAAAGTCGAATTTTTGCTCACAAGACTCTGCAGCTTCGAGGGAACATTGGTCCCTTTATAATTGGAGATTGCCAGGGTTGAACCTTGGCTCTTTCAAAGGGGATTAGATAGATTCATGGAAAGTAAGTCTGTCAAGGGCTACTAGCCATGTTGATGAAAGTCAGCCTCTGAATCCCAATGCCAACAATTGGGGAAGGCCGCAGCCTCTCTGCCCTGTTGTTGGCCCTCCAGAGGAACTGGTCAGCTGCTGTATAAGACAGGATGCTAGACTAGATGGACCACTTGTCTGATCCAGCAGGTCTCTTCTGATGTTCTTATGAAGGCCTTGGCCTCTGTGCCCTGTTGTGGGCCCTCCAGAAGAACTGGTTGGCCCCTGTGTTAGATAGGATGCTGGATTAGATGGACCACTGATTTGATTCAGCAGGGCTTATGGAGGCCTCGGCCTCTCTGCCTGCTGTTGGCCCTTCAGAGGAATTGGTTGGCCACTGTGTGAGACAAGATGCTGGATTCGACTGACCATTGGTCTGATCCAGCAGGGCTCTTCTGGTGTTCTTATGAAGGCCTCAGCCTCTATGCCCTGTTGTTGGCTGTCCAGAGGAACTAGTTGGCCACTGAGTGAGACAGGAGGCTGGACTAGATGGATCATCACTGGTCCGATCCAGTAGAGCTTGTCTGATGTTCTTATGAAGGCTTCAGCCTCTGTGCCCTGTTGTTGGCTCTCCAGAGGAACTGGTCGGCCACTATGTGAAACAGGAGGCTGGACTAGATGGACCCTCCCTGGTCTGATCCAGCAGGGCTCTTCTGATGTTCTTATGAAGGCCTCAGCCTCTGTGCCCTGTTGTTGGCCCTCTTGAGGAACTGGTAGTCCACTGAGTGAAACAGGACACTGGACTAGATGGTCTGATCCAGCAGGGCTCTTCTTGTTTTCTCAGCATTAACTGGCACAAAGACTTACAAGTCCATCACAGTTACACGAACCACGGTTACCTTTCGCCGCAGTCTCTAAACCCTGACTCCAAGCGGCCATTAACTATGGTTAGTCCTAAATTCAACACAGAGGTAAAGCTATACACAGCTAATGACAGGAACGGGGAGAAGAAGAAGAAGATATTGGATTTATATCCCACCCTATACTCTGAATCTCAGAGTCTCAGAGTAGTCACAATCTCCTTTACCTTTCCCCCCCACACATACCATACAACAAACACCCAGTGAGGCGGGCGGGGCTGAGAGAGCCAGAAGCTGCTCTTCCAAGGACAACTCCTGCAATAGCTCTGGCTGACCCAAGGCCATTCCAGCAGCTGCAAGTGGAAGAGTGAGGAATCAAACCCAGTTCTCTCACATAAGAGCCCACGCACTTAACCACTACACCAAACTGGCACTATACCAAACTGGAGGCAGGAACATGTGAAAGAGCAGAGTCCAGACTCTGTACTGAGCCGTACAATCGCTGCCTACCAGGTAGAAATGGAAAAAGGTGGTTTTTTTAATAACATATTTTTTAAAAAGCTTCTTTTCCCCACTCCCACACCTCTGCGCCAGAAAGAATATTTTGCTCCTAAGTCGGCGTCGGGAGCCAATTCATTTTGCAAATATTTGCATGCAAGGCGTGCCGCTGAAAGGCAAAGCACTCATCTCTCTAACACTTAGATTTATATTCGCCCCGTTCGTGTACGGTGGCGGCGGCGGGGGGGGGAGGAGAAGGAGGGAGAAGTATGCTAGGATAGATCATGTTAATGTGCCGAACTCAAACAGATTCCAGATGATCCACATTAGGTCCCCCCTCCCACCCCGGGCAGCCAACCCCGTCTGGAAACAGAAAACCGGATTTCTCAGACAGCTGTCTCTCATTAATCCATTGGTAAGCAAGAAGGGATGAGGAAGCCACTGATAGCCGTGACACGACGGGCCAGGAGGGAAACGGCGCAAATGGCCAGCCATCGCTTCACTGTTCCTCCAGGTCACGAGTTCAAATCTAACGTGGGCCAGCGGCTATCCCCAGTTAAATTACTCACACAAGGACCGGTTTGGAAAGCTCAGAGAGCTGGAGACAAGGAGAGGCGGGGAGGGAGGGGCTGGGGAAATGTCAGGATTCCACTCTGCGGATGATCGGAAACAGGCGATCGCCTTCCAGAACTTTCCTATGAGAGCACCGCCCTGTGGTGGAGGACAGAAAACAACGAGGGCTGAAGTCACAGAAAGAGGAATCAAAGAGAAATTCCTCTTTTGAAAAGACAACAAAAGAGAAACGGAACCGAGGGCTGTATTTGAAAACTGGATTTCAGAGAAAGAATACCATAACACCATTACTTGGGCTTTTTTTTGTAGCAGGAGCTCCTTTGCATATTAGGCCACACCCTCGTGATGCAGCCAGTCCTTCTGGAGCTGACAGGAGGCCCTGTACGAAGAGCCCTGGAAGCTCTTGGAGGATTGGCTACATCATAGGGGTGTGGCCTAATACGCAGCAAAGGAGTTCCCGCTACAAAAAAAGTCCCATGTAACACACCATTCAGGAGGTGGAGGAGATTGGAGTTATACCCTGCCCTTCATTTGGAGTCTTGGGAGTGGCTTACAGTCTCCTTCCCGTTCCTCTCCCCACAACAAGACACCCTGTGAGGTAGGTGGAGCTGAGAGAGCTCTGACAGAGACTGCTCTCGAGAGTACCGCTCTGAGAATTGTGACTGACCCAAGGTCACCCAACTGGCTGCATGTGAAGGAGGAGTGGGGAATCAAACCCGGTTCTCCCAGATTAGAGTCCGCAGCTCTTAACCACTACACCACACCGGATCTCGAAAAGACGTCACTTGGATTCATGAAATTCTAAGCTTTCATTTTTGTCAAACAAACAAGCCATTAGATCAGGGGTGTCAAACTCATTTGTTATGAGGGCCAAATATGACATAGATGAGACCTTGTCGGGCTGGGCCATGTCAGGTTGGGCCGGGCCATATGTGTACCTATTTATGATTAGGTAGCAGAGACATAAGCTTTATAAAGGACACAGAAACACAAAGATTTTTTTTTAAAAAAAGACCCTTAAAACATTAGCATGCTGTCTTAAAGGTGCTTTCTTTGTATCTCTCCCATGGGATCCAGGGAACTGGGCAATGGAAGCTCTCGCTCTTTCCTTCCTTCCCCAGGGGATCAGGAGGAGCCTCAGCCAATAAAAGGAAGAGAGGCTTGGCTCAGTAGCTCTGCCGTGCGATTGAGAGAGCCTGGCAAAGCAAGCTGTGATGCAGCAGGAAGCAAGAGAGAGGGAGAAGGAAGCAGACGACAGCCAGTTGTTCAGGGGGCTGATAGGAGCCCTCTGGGGCCTGGTTTGGGCACCGGGCCGCACGTTTGACACCCTTGCGTTAGATCATATGGATGCAAAGGAAAGTAGGGTATAGGTCAAAGTGGGCATGCAAGAGTTTGTCACTCTACATTTGTTTTTGTCTTTAAATGTTGTCAAAAGACTCCTTAAAAGAAGAAGGGGGCTGATCATCCCCAACAAGCCCCAGCAGTCACCCGATAAGGAGTAAAGAAATTGGATTTCTGGATCGAAGCGTCAAGGAAGCGAGAAGAATAAGCAAAGCACCCTAGATTGTAATACAAGGCATAAATTTAGCAGATTTTCAATCCCAAGAAATCACCCTGACATTTTATTTGGGAAGATTCCATGGCTGGGTTTTCTTCCCCACCAGGCACGAACCCATTTCTACTTCTGGAGTTAGAAAGTTTCCAGCGTCTGCAGCAGAACACCTCGATTCGGGTCCACCAGCGCCTTAGAGACGAACAAGATTTCCGGGGTTTGAACTTTCAAGAGTCAACGCTCCCTTTGCCAGAAAGAAAGGAACTCTCCTTCCATCCGCTAGTAACACTGGGAACCAATTACTTACTTCTCCAGGAAGCACGTAACTTGTCTCACTTGCTCGAGACATCTGTAGAGATTCCTGAACTACATTTTTGCAACGCATTCCCTTCCCGCTTTGAGTACTTTTTAGTCTCACTGGCTCATATGAACATATGAAGCTGCCTTATACTGAATCAGACCCTCGGTCCATCAAAGTCAGTATTGTCTACTCAGACTGGCAGCGGCTCTCCAGGGTCTCAAGCTGAGGTTTTTCACACCTACTTGCCTGGACCCTTTTTTAGTGGAGATGCCGGGGATTGAACCTGGGACCTTCTGCTTCCCAAGCAGATGCTCTGCCACTGAGCCACAGTCCCTCCCCTATGGCTGAGGTATAGCCATAGTCCCTCCCCTATGGCTGAGGTATATGGCTTTTACAAACAGTCCGTCCTTTGGGTTGGAGTTGCCGACCTACAGGTAGGATGTGGAGAAATCCTGGAATTACAACTGATTCCCAGATGACAGAGTTCAATTCCCCTGGAGAAAATGGGTGATTTGGAGCGTGGGCTCTTTGGCACTGTACACCACTGAAGCCCCTCTTCAGGCTCCGCCTCCAAAATCTCCAGGAATTTCCCAACCCAGAGTTGACAACCCTACCCAGGGTCAACAGCCTTCTCGCATTTTCCATGTCTCCCCTCCCCTTTTAAAAATCTCACCCCTTGCGGTTACAATTTAACAAGGATAAGTGCCCAGTTCTACAACTGGATAACAAAAAATGAGGAACCTGCATACTGGGTGGGGGATACACTTTTGGGCAGCAGTGTTTGTGAACAAGATCTTGGGGTACAGATGAACCATAAGTTAAATATGAGCAGCCAGTGTGATGCAGCAA